>NC_142105.1:6177500-6515000 GCF_056152115.1 Neolamprologus brichardi | reverse complement strand
GGTTTTAAGCGCATGGATGAGGCCAAGGGAAAAGGGAAAATTGCATGACCCAATGACCTACAAACTCTTAACCCCTGGCCTGAGTCCTGGACTCCTCCCCGTGAGTGCTCAAAAAAAGCCTGAGTCAAACATTACGTTTGGACTTTGTCTCTGTGACCCTTACACGTGTTGTCACTCCAGGTGCCTGCTGTTACCCTTCATTTCAATACACCTAAGGGAGTGAGGGAAGGACAGTGGGGGAGAGATGAGAGCTACTGAGGATGGATAGTCTTGTTGATTAAAATTAAACACACCCCCTAGGAATTTTTTTGCTGATTCTCATTATTTCTTCTTCTTTTTTTTTTTTACCCCATTCCTCCAATCCTTCCTGTATAGGCTGACGAAGGGAGAGGTGGTGAACGAGTGAGAGACATGTTGACAAGAGGGTGCTAAGTGGATTTGAGTTATGGGCAGTTGGGCGATGTGTTTGTTTAACCATCTGGTAGCAACTCCCTCTCTTTTGTGATGGAGTGCCTGAGGAAGGAAAGAGTCCAGTCCTAATATGGGTGCATACATAAGGCATACAGTGTTGATTTGACAAGGTCAAGCTAAAGGAGAATAGCTTACCTGAGAGATCCATCGTACTTGAGATTAGCTCATCCTAAGTACAACATTTGGGCAATTGTTCACTGGAAATCACATCCAGCTGTTACGTTGTTGCTCATTGTGTTGTGATAATAAAGCTGATATAGTTTCATCTTATCAGTCTGTGAAATATTATCTTGAAGACAACTAGCAAAGCAGGACCCACCACAAAACTACCAGTGACTAATTTTTGCAAGTGTGTATTTTAAATCAACATAAAGACAGAGTTTGAGTTTTAAGTATTGTGTACTCCTGCAACGGTGCAATAATGATTACTAAGTACAGGTTAACAGTTACCTCAAATGTTATTCACCATTCAGTATACTCCAAAACAGAACTGTTCTGTATTAGAATCCAATATATTTTGTTTACAGTGTGTCATTTTAGGTTAATGGATACATCATATTAAGGGGAAGAGTAAATAAAGCGCATATGTCAATACAATGAGATGATAGCTCCTCAAGAAAGACATCAGTGCAAGAGACAACCTTTAATATGGTCATGTTTTAAGAACAGACTCAGACTAGCACAGTAATGCACACATACACCCAATAGGAAGCTTTCGTCTCTTCTCTTATCTCTTTACACTGCGTGATGAGTGAGTTGTGTCTTTTGCACACGCTAACGAGAGTACTTTTCTGAAGACACTTGAGCCTAAAGGTTCCACTCAAGAGAGCACTGGATAGCCTGGTCATCTCTTTAAAAAATGTCAAACAATTTAGTAATAAAGGCTGGTAACACGAACTGGAGATACAAATTGACTTTCTGGGTCTGAAAAATTGCACAAGTGCAGAAATGCACTGATTCTTTCTAATAGCCAGCAGTTAGAGACTCCTGTGGTTTAAAAAAAAAAAGTCTGTGGAAAAAGTGGCCCTCCTTTTCCTTTCCTTTGAGCAACATGGGGTTTATTTTGTAAATTATGGTCCCCATTAGTCAAAAAGGAGGATAAAGCAGGGTATTCTATACTGTATACTTTACAAGTATATATGCAGTGAGCATGTAAAGTCCCTTGGTTTCTGATTCACATTGTTACCTTGCTCATCACCTCTGGTTGCAAACTATGAGGATGGCAAAAATACTCAGCTCATGGCTTCATAATATCACTTAACCGTCATGTCATGGTGGTCAGAGCAGAAAAATGTTGATCAAACTCATATATCATTTTGTTATTGTTTTTTATTCTAATAAACAATTTAATCTACAAAATTAATTTTAGTTGACTCCAAACGCTTTTCTAGATATCCAGGAATCACTGAGTCAAGCAACTGCCAACATCACATCAACAAAAATTCAACTGGCTGCACCAAAGCTACGTCCACACTAAAACGCATTGTTTTCTCTCTGCTTTGGCCTCCCCTCCACACTGAGACAGCGTTTTTGCTCATGGAAAACGCAATGTTTTCAAAACGCTCTGGAAAACGCATTCATTTGAAAACGGTGCTTTCGCGCCACAGTGTGGACAGCAAAAATGCAGACTTTCTAAAACCATGATGTATGTTAGTCATATGATGCAGTCATGTGACCAATTAAACTAAGATAGCGTGGGGCATTATACAGCAGTTATTTTAATTGTTTGTTTTGACAGCCCTATTAAAGATTAATATCAGTCTGTAGATGCTCCAGATAGCTTTTCTTCAAATTCTTTAACTTTTATTCGCTTTTGCAACTTTGTACTTTTATGTTACTCGCAGCAACAACTTCACCTCATTGTTAATCCATTTAAAAAACTCGGTGCCTTTCCTCAACATTTTGCCGCAACGTTTTAAAGAGCCGGAAAGTAAATAAGTTGCAGACAGAAATGAGGCACGTCGAATCTTCTTGGGTTTCACACATGCGCAGTACCGGAACGTAAGCGTTTTTGGCCGTTTCAATGTGGACGCACAATTCTGTGAAAACGACTGAAAACGATAGTGTGGAGGCGGAGCGTTTTCAGACAAAAACACCGTTTTCAAATCTATCCGGGCTAGTGTGGACGTAGCCCAAAATGGTCAGGCGTCTTGAGATCAAAGGTAACCATTTAGTCTAGTGTTCAGAATAGAAATCATTAAAAAAAATTCAACTGTCAAAGGATATATAAGGTATGTGTTCAGCTAAAATTTATGCTGAATTACGATACTCATTTGCAAGAAAATACTGAGCCATTTTTGTCTCCTCCAGCTGACAAACAATTTCACATAGCTCCTTCCTTTACTAACAGCTTAAGTAGTTATTGTTTATAACTGCGGTCCCCAACCTTTTTTGCGGCACGGACCGGTTTATGCCCGACAATATTTTCACGGACTGGCCTTTAAGGTGTCGCGGATAAATACAACAAAATAAAACCAGTACCGGTACCGAAAAAAAGAAGATTTATTCATAACACACGTGAAAAGACCAAGGAAAACTGAGTTAACGATAAAAACAATAACAAAATAATGCTGAAAACCGATAAAAACCCTGAAAACCATACATTTCACACCTGAGCCTCAACTCTCGCGGCCCGGTACCGGTCCAAGGCCCGGAGGTTGGGGACCGCTGGTTTATAACACTGAACAACACTTTAGGGGAAATTCAGATTACATTAAAGCTCCCGTTTTAATTACATTTTCGTATTAAGCAGTTAACCTGTCCTCCACACACATTAGCAATAGCCATTTAGCTATTAGCAGTTAAAATAGCTTGTTGCACAATTTTAGGTAGCTGCTGAGGTTGACACTCAAAAAAATAAGGGAGCTGCCTTTTTTCTAGAATAGAGTCACAGCCCCTTAGATTATGTATGCATGACATTTCCAGCGAAAGCACCAGATCCTAGGTTTCTTCTTATTGAGTCCATTGCACTGTATGGACTGCATGCATTTGTAACTCTCTTTTTGTAGTGGCCATTGTTCATCTTTAGCAATTACAGTTGAGGTGGAGGTAACCAAATTAGGCACCATTTACTGAAGCGGTGACATGGAGCTCTGAGGTAATTACTCTGCCTTTTAATAACGCGCCCAGGAAACTCACTTTTCTAATCTCAGCATCTTGAATTATTAAGCAGCTGTTTCCCCCTTGTTGTTGCTAGATCACTTTCTCTCATGAGCAGACTGTCCAGTGCTACTAGACAGGCACAAGGCGTTCTGTAAGACATTTCACACATAAATGCTGACAAAAATAACATGAATATTTAAAAAAAAAGTTATTTTAAAATGAGCACAGATTGAACTATTACTAAACCTGTTTCCACCACTTTCCAAGACTGAGCAGTTAAATTTGATTTTATATCCAACTGACCCATTTTTCATTTATTTATTGAGCTATTATTATGCTTTCTGTTAGAAACATATTTGTATGGGGTCACAAATTAGTGTTCTAATTGCTATTAAGAATCACATTTTACAAAAAAAAGTGCATGCCCATGCTACAGTATTGTTTGGCCTCGGTCGTGCTCTTGACACACTGATGTACTTAGTATTAAAAATGTTCTAAAATGTCACAATGTAAAAATGCTAACATATTCTAAAATTGGATCATTTTGTCCACTTCTAGTTGCTTGCTATGCACAATTAAACTAGGTTTTGTGGATATAAATGTGGTTTTATTGTTGTGAAATTAAAATGATTTGATTCTTTCATAAGTTTTGTAAGTGCATTAAGGCTACAACCACACAATTTTAGCCTGTTAGCCGGTTGCCAAGGAATGTGATGGCACTGTAATGTCTTGTGCATAATTCAACTTTTGTGGATATAAATGAGATGCTATTGTTGTGAAACAGAAATGATAAAATGCTTTTATTAGGTGTTGCAACAGGTCATTTTAGCCTGTTGCTAGGTGGTTGCTAGAAAACATGTATAGATAAAAGCCTTCAGGGGCCTCAAATGTACCAGTCTGCCAAGCTTTGTTGCGTAGCTCCTGATGGTCTAGGAGGAATTTTTGGAAAGAAACAAACACAAGGATTTTGTGTATTATCATAAGAGAAATAAATAAATATGTATATCTTCACAGTTTGATGAATACGTTTGAGCTGATCATAATGGCAGTCTAATGTAGAAATATGTAAAATAATATGGTGTATTTTCAGGCAGCTGCAGAAGTGTTCCTGCAAAAATGAGCCTGCAAAAGTGTTGAAAGGCAAATTTATTATGCATTTCTTTATTAGCTAGATGGTAATAGCTAGCTGGATGGTTTTAGCTACTGGAAGCAGCTAGATGGTCTTTTGGTGGAAGCAATCAAAGCAGTAAAATTACAGGTGACATGCATTTTATTCAATTCATCTGTGATCTTTAAAGATAAGCTTGCAAGCCAGCCAAAGTTCACCTTTAGACTTTAGCTTTTTAGTCAACATACTGTAGAATACAGGCAAAAATTGCTTTTTTATACAATTTATGAAGAATATATATTATCCTAACCAACACCAGCTATGTGCTACATAATATGAGCATCAATACGAAGTTAAGAAATGAACTGATGTGGTATGTTCAGATGGTTTTGTTAGCATGTTTTGCTATTAAACCTGCTCTGCAGTGATGTCAAAGTCAGGCAGTGTGGACTCAAGAAAACCCCTGCCGGTTTAAAGTTTGCTCTTTTGTTCCAAAAGGAAAACAGCCCAGTGGGCAAGACCTTTTTCTCCTCTTTTCACTTTCCATAACACTAGTGACACAAAAGCTAATAAAAACTGTATCATGTCTACAGAGAGAGCGGCGGCAAGTTAGTTAGTGTTGGCAATCACAAAGCATCGACCCTCTGCAAAGTCCAAGAGTTTGGATCGATGAAAGTCATTCTCTAACGGGGAAAGCTGGAAGTTTAAAATCCTGGTTTCTGCTTTAGCACCTCATTCTGTTTTTCACCTCCTCCATCTTTGAGAAATGTCAAGAGAACAATAACTGTATAAAAGGTCAGCGGCGTACTAACAGACCCTTCCAAGCTTTCATTACATTTGCTGTTGGCTATAGCAGAGGCGCTTGGGCAACAGTGCTGACATTTGGTTTGTTTTTACACCATGTTGAGTCTCACACAGTTGTAGCTCCTAATAATGTCAGAGGGAAAGATCTTGGGGCAGCTTGGTTGTGTTTACGGCTACTGTGCAGGAATAGAAATAGCATTATAATTCATATCGCAAGGCTCGCATTGACAACACAATCAATATTCAAGGGATTGCTTTTAAAGTCAGAGGAAATACCTTTTCTAGATTACATTTCTGCCTTTCTGTCTCTTGCATGAAGATTGCTGCACGATTATTAAAATACATGTTTTATCTGGAAGACTGAGCTGTAAAGGATCACTATATATTTCAACATTCCAGTTTTTTGGTGGTCTTCTTTTCTTTGTGTCGGTCTGCTGGTGGAAAGTTGGTACTGTTCAACCTTTATTTTGCAATTACTGTGATAAAAGTGATATATAATGATTTGTGGTAGCCAACTTCTGAAACAAGAAACATGTTCAAAAATCAGATGCATACCTACGCATGAAGATATCCATGTGGTGAACAGAAAATAGGGGGCCTTCTGTAATTTATCACCTACTGTGACCATATGAAGACATCAAACCCTAGTGAGGCCGAAACCATCACAAAAGGGTCAGCGGCTAGGTGAAGCTCGAAAAGAAAGAAAGACGACTGAAAACCGTAATGGTAGATGAGATTATCTCCATGTCCATCCATCTCTGTTTGAGATTGTCACACTCCATAAATTAAGCTCAAGTTATGTTTTCATACTCGGTTCTTCCAGTCACCCACTGTTTGCCTTTCGTCTCTTTCCACATTACCCTCAATGCCAAAAGAAGAAAACAGGCACAAACATTTCTTCCCTTGAACACGTAATTCAGCTCTGAGATGATCTTTGCGCCTCAGCTGATCAAGTGACTGCGTCAAATCACAGCACAAGTTAATAAAGTTTAGGCTGCTGCGTGTAAATTGTCAATTTGCCTTGGCTGGGTGCTCAGAGGTTATGGGGGGGAAAAAAACACAGGCGGGTGACTTAGTTGACACTCCTTTCAGGTCAGAGGTTAATGAATGATTATTTCTCTTTCCCAGCAGGCGTTACCCACTCTCCTGTGGCCAGGAGGGTGAAAGGAACTCAATTTAGGCAAGGTAAATCTTGGGAGGGAGATAATGTGCTGTGATTTAATCAGGACTGAACTAATTGCTGTAGACAAGGAAAACATAACCAAGAGGAATTGGTTTATTGATCCCATTTTAAAAAAAGAAAGAAAAATCACTGACCCGCAGAGGATTCAGTGGGTGCTGATCCATTTAAGGGCTTTAATGGCCAGTGATTACAGGCCATTATCAGTGAAAGTCAAACCTTTGTAACTGTAAATAATTCACAAGATGGACTGACAAAATGCTCCATTAACAGGACTGAAGGTAACTGTTCAGAATGGGGACGTTTTTGAAAAATAAAAAGCTTTTTAATATTTTATTTTTCCTTTTACCCCACTGATGTAACAGCTTTGAAACACATTATTGTGTGAAACTGTCCGTGTGTTTGACCTGAGCTCAAATCACTCCTCACAACTCCTGACCCAGAACCCTGCTCACGGAAAACTGCCGAAGCAAAATGAGAGGAGAGACAGAGTTCAAGATAGATTTGATTTCACTTCTGGGCCAGGTGTGGGCTTTGTACTTGCCACGAACCGTACCAGCGCTCTAACCTTCACATCTAGCGCTCTATTATTTATACCCACCTCTAGAGGCTGCATGAAAATATAACTGCTAATGCCTAAATCAGAAATCGAAGAGATCTCCAGCTCTTTCTCCACATCTGCTGTCTAAATGTCAAAAGTATCCGGATGCTTATCAGTGTTGGTATAACATTAGAGGTACTGCAGGGTGTGGAACAATTCTTTGACCCTTTTGTAGAAAATTAATGAGATAGTACAAAACAAATCAAAGCTTTGAGACCACATAGTAACAAATACAGGATGCATTTTGAAATCCCGTTATTTGCATTCCAACATTTCCAAAACTTGTTTCTTAATTTCTTCACAGTTGAAACCTAAGATGCACAAGTTAACTAAGTCTGTGGGACAGTGCTTCAAAAAAATAGCCGGATGCTGTGTAGGCGATTGTGTCACCGCCAAAATGAGAGCAGCTTTGATGAACTGACAGCAGAACATGAACGTCTGATTTTCAATGAAATGCGGTAACAAAATTCATAAACTTTTTGTTAACACTCTTCCTATCCTTTAACATTTTTTTAGTGCTCACTCAGTAATTTTTTTTAATGGAAGTGCACTGGAGCTTACTCTGTGCCACCAGGCTTACCACTGGTAAGCCTGTTTATTAATATGAACCTGCTGTTTCACCAGATGGTTTGTATCTGTTTTATCTGGTTATGTGTCATTTAGTAGTGTGAAGAGTGGTTCCAGAAGCATCAAGCCCAGGCAGAGTCCCAAGTAAATGGTTACAACATTCAGATAAGCTATCCCAAACTTCAATGTTTGTTATAAACATGACTTTGGACCAGATTCAGTTGGAATGATGTTTATGATTTTTTTTTTTTTTACATATTTAGCTGTAAAATTCAATTCATGTGTAAATGTGTCTTGATTTACAGGTACAAAAAGCAAGACGTGGAATTTATCTCCATAAATATAATCTGCATCTGCTTATTGAATCATTGATGAGCTCAGAAAATTTGCAGAAAACATAAGCATATCTACTCTGCTGGCCTCACTTTAAAATTTCAGCAGCAGCTCAAACTTTTGTCTGAAGTGGAGCAGAGGAGCTTCATTTCTCACATTGGCTGTGGACAGTTGTCCTTTGGGTTAATGGCTCACTGAAGGCCTGAATCAAACCCAGATGAAAGCAACCTAAAGGGCCCTCATTTTTCCCCATTAATCTTCCTTGTTTTCTTTAAGGTGATCTTTTCACCCTGTTTTTAAGTACCTGTCTGTTTTGCAGGAGGGGGCTCGTCCAGGGTCTAAGGGGCCAACTGGAGGCCTGTCCGATCCCCATCCCCTACTCCCGAAGCAGTCCCAGGAGCTCAGAATCAGGCCCCCAGGTTTAATGGCGTTTGTAATGGCAAATTATAAGCCGCTACAAGGGTAAGATTAATTGAAGGGTGGTCTCAGGCCATTGCTTAGCTCGGGCTACAGTGTAACCTGAGACGTTAGCGTCGCACAAAAAAATGCAGGCGGCTGTCCTGTTGGCCAAAGGCATCGCATACTCGTGAACTCTCATGACATGACGTCTATATTTTGATTGCCCAGCGGGGCCAAAAAAAAAATCATTATCATTTGTAAAATTAAGCAATTGTTTTGTCAGGTTTTTCAGCACCACAATCATTCCTTTGCTAATAGACTTGCTGTGAGTCAGTAACCACTTACTTCACTCCCAGGATATGCGGTTACAATACTCAGTGTTACAATTTGGTCCCGGACAGCACAAAACTAAAGATCCAAATCATCTCTATTACAGTAAGAGTTGTGATTTAGATTGCAATATATGAGGGAGTAAAAGGGAAAAACAACTACAGGATCAATTTGTCAGAATAACCACAACGGGTCCCGAGACTGTTCTCATTAGTCTCAAAGGGATATGAAACACAGCTCATGCTTTGAGTAAAGCAACAAAGAGACCAAGGCCGGAGCATTAAGTAGATAATGATTCCCAACACAACAGTCAAAGCACACCAGGACTCTTATTTTCCCTCTTTTTTATCCTCGTGTTTTTCTTGGACAATAGTTCATGACCACAACTAAATGAGTTTATGATTATCTATAATAAAACACTAATCAGGAAATAAAATGTCAAGGTAGTTACAGTTGCAGTGTTTGGTAAAGAATACTGCAAACCAGAATATTATCATGCGCTGGATACTGCAGAATAAGCTTTGCACAGTAAAAGCTACTGAGTTCTAAGATTATTTCTCTTAGGAGTGATTTCAGCAGGATTACAGGCCTGCCAGAACACATTATGTTAGCTTAAGCCTACTGTTGAGATATTTATCATTTCACTAAATGTGAGTTTGTTTTACTGCATGGTTTTGAACATTTCCTGTAGCTAACATGTGTGATATTTTCTAATTAGCTGGAATGTGTACTTTATTGCTTTTTCTGTTATATCTACAAGTAGAGTTTCAAGTTCAAATAATGTATAATTTTCAACTTATAGTCCTTTAACAAAGGGAAATCTGAACAAATGTTCTTTGGGCCTGATTTTCCAGGTTTGTCAATCTTTTGGTTAGCCAAGCTAATGAATTGCCCCGTGGTGGACATGAAGAAAAACATCTCTGCATGATAGCCACTAAAACAGTGTGAATTTCACCTCTTTCACACCTCTACACCACACTCACATCCTTAAGCAGGGTGCAAAGAAATGCAACTAGCTCAAAATGGACCAACAGTTCAAACATGTCACTGCTTATGCACTCCGCCTGTCCACGTGGATAACATTTTTGTTTTGCTTTTAGGTAAAAATGACATGGATTCTTGGCAGCGTAGTGCTCCGAACACCATTTGACCTCTTTCAAGAATGCAATGGAACAGGAGGAAGAAAGAGAGAGAGAGAGAAATGCAAACGAAATGGGAGGCCCAAGCGCCCTGCTCATATCTCATCTCTATTAACGGGTTTACGGGTGACCCCAGGGATTGTCGTAAAAGTTTACGTGGAGGTTTCAGTTAGAGTTCCCTTTAAAAGAATGAAAGAAATTGGTTAGTTTATGGTTAGCCTTCAGAATTTTATGGCATGTTTTACTTAAGTTCCCATTTTTAAAGATCCTGGTTCCAATTAGCGAAGCAGAAGTGCAGAAGGCTAAACTGAGCTCCTCTCTTCTCCCAGGGTAAAAGTGAAAAAAAAGGCAAAGAAAAAAAATTAAGAAAAATTTAAAGGTGTGTCGAACTGACAGTAGATCATAGAGGACACATTCAGGTTAAGGGCAGGAGGGTGACGATGGGGTTTGAAGATCAATGTTATCTAGTTTTTGCCAAAATAGAAACACTTTTCTAACACATGAGAAGATGCGTAGATCCTGCAGCATCCTGAAGATGGTCTCGGAGTGAAAAGCTTTAACTTTAAACTAGTCATCTTGTTAATAATGTTAGTGTTATTATCCTACAACACATGTTTCATTAAAAATGCTTGCATCTGAATTTCCCAAAACCCTTTGAACTAACATGAAAACTGTCACAATTTCATCACCAGACAGGGTGAATCATACACAACCTTTCCCATAAACAACCCGTGTCTGTCAGCCAGTAACTTAAGGAAATGGGTGGATTGTGTTTATGGGCAAAGAGAAAAACAGCAAAGAGAAAAAGTAATACATGCAGATGAATGATGGAACATGACACAATAATCAGTCATTAATCCAGCAGAGGGCTTTCCAGGTAACATGCATCCAGTCAAAAGGTCACTCTGTATTCTATTATCCTCTCTTAACCACCAGCACACCACTTCCATCATCACTGCTGCCACCAGAGTGTGTTTATAACTCCACAAACAAACTGTCACGCGATGGTGGTGGTCGCATAAAAAGGCTGTTTAACAGCCTTTTTATGCGACCACCACCAAACACACCATCTCTCCTTCTTGTTGCAGGCCTTCCTCTCCTTAACGTTGTCTCCCTTCTTCGGAAGCATATTTGAACTCTTTGATGAACAGTAGCCAGATCATAGGCTGCATATGACTGAGACAACAAGGCGGAATAACTGTTGTTTACCTTGAAAAAAATACTTATTTTGGTGTTGAGGCCATAAGACTGAGGCATGTCAACTTTCATGTCACCCTAATTATTCTGACTGCCATATTTATATTTTGTTAAAAAAACGTAATTTTCTCATAATCTCTATCCTTACAAAATTTTCAACAATCATCAACAATCATCAGTCAAAATGATCATTTTCAAATACTGAATATAATAGGGGCAGGGTGTGTGTAAAATACTAAACATCATTAAATATTTCAGAAGCATAATCCCAAAGACAAAACAGGTAAGTACAAGCTAACAGATTCAAAAGCAATCAGTTGTAAATTAGTGTATATGCAATGATAATGGCAAAAGATACACACACATGCACATACATCCTGCAGGTCTCCTGTGTGCGTTTCGGCAATGTTTTAGGAAGGAACTATACCCATAACACAGTGGCTGTTTCCTGCCTACAGAAGCCCTAATATGCTACAGGGCAGCTGAGTCACCAAGCAAGCAGCGGATGTCTTTATTCCAACAAGACACTTAAATAATCAAATTGTTTAAACATTAAAGCTTATTAAAGCAAGACATTTGTGTGCGTTTGTTTACACAGAGATTTGGACCCATCAAAAGTCAAACGCCAAAGAATAATGTCGAGAGAAGTCCAAATACCAAACAATTAAACAACATAATACATAGCAAGCCAGCTAAGCCAGCTTGTACCCAATGCCTATGATGTTTACAATGATTTTTTTTATTTTACTTGAAGATATTTTGTGATACAGCACTTCAAAGCAGTATCCACCACTTGGGGGTTGTTATTGCTCAATCCAAGTTAAAAAGTGCTGTAAGAGGCACTTAGAACAACGATGACAATGCAATTGCACACACAGGTATAGCATAGGAATATTCTTTAAGCTGTTTAAGGTAAATTAGCTACATTATGCATTTTTAAGATATTGAGATATTTAAGATATTACTGAATGAAGATCATAAGGAAATAAATATCCAAATTATTAATCAATTTATGTCTCTTATAGAGAAAGCAAAATTCAATGAAAGTTCTTTTTAAGTTCAGGCTCATGTGGTAATAACAATCACAGGAACAATGTGCTGACTACAACTTTAAAAATTTTGTTCATCAGTGTTTACAAATGCTGATTTCTAGTGTTCATGCATATTGTAATGCAGAGATCCTCCAACAGCACACTGTTTTGATACCTTAACTTGTTTCGATATTTTTTAACATTCAAGCGATGTAGTTGTTGTCTTTCTTTGTCTGCATGAGACATATCTCAGCTTGATTTCTGGGTTTTAGGTGATGATTATATCCCTGTCTACCACAACCCAGATGGGAAGCAACAGTTCTGGATGAGCCATAGGCTTGCAGTCAGAGTCCAAGTGCTGCCTGGCCAGAACAGTTACCACTAAATCCAAACTGGAACCCAGAGAGAAATGCAATTCAAGCTCTATGGCCAGACACAGAGGACAGCTGGCTGCTAGTCCGGTGCATTTGTCCCTCTCACCAAAGAGCCTGTTGACGCAAACCTCATTCACACTACAAAAAAATCACTTGGATGTGGTCAGCGATGATTGTCGTTGATTTATTTCATGTGTGACACTGTCATGTCTGGAGTTTGTAACGTAAACAATTGCACTGTAATTTACATCCTGTATTTAATGATAACATTGAAGCACAACAGTGATCCTGTATGAACAGGCTGGAGAAAATGACAAGTTTTCAGAACATATTTTTCCCTACACATTCTTTCTGAAAAAATCACAGCAGTGGGATAATAAATCTTACTATAATAACTTTATAATAACTAAAATTTGTGATACCTGAAAAACTGTTGATTTGTAATGGCTATAGTAAGCACTTGCAAATTTATTGCAAATGCATTTTTTGAAACATAGTGGTAAATGTGAAACTGTATTAACAAGATTGCAGTGTATTTCTTTTCAGTCAACTCTAAACTAAATTTGTACATAAATACAATACACACAATAGAAAAATATTTAGTAACATCCAAAGTTTGAAAAGTAGAATTTGAGCTACCTTATCTAACATGGTTTAATGATGTGCGTTTTGGGTAAGACTCCTGCCATGGAAAATTGAAGCTCACTGCAGTGCCAGAAGGTATAGTAGGTTTTCTGAACATTAAATAAATAAAGAACCAAAACTGAAGAGGCATTTTTGTTCAGGGGCAGACATGTTCATGGCTGTGAGGGATTTAAAGAAAAAAACCCTAGAAAGATTCACAGTAAGAGGTGGAAAACAAGCGGCACATCAATAGAAATCAAAAGATAGCAAGTGAAAGAGAAACTATAGTGGAAAAAAAGATGTCAAGGAGGAAAAAAAAGTGAAAAGAAAGGAAGCGAGGCCTGGCTTTATTATATCCTAATATGCCTTCCATACTCAGCCAGTGAGCAGAAGAGTGCCGAGACATAATTATATCCCCTCCCCAGGCCGTCTCCCTGTATTAGCGTCTCCTCTAGTTCACTGGCTACGACAGAGACAAATGAGAGAGTTTTTCCAGTAGATCATTCTCATCCGTTACTGCCAGTTCCGTGTGATAGATTGTCGGAGCTAAAGCGGGGCAATAGATCAAGGCGTAAAAGAGACTCGCTAGCGTACCCCAGTGGAGCGCAGCTTTACAGATCATCGCCCGTCTAATGCACACTTGGGTTAAGAGTCAGATCCCGTTAGATGTAGCAGCCTCTTTCCCAGCCTTCCTGCACTTCCCTTGTACCATCATATGCTACCACCTTTTCTCCTCATTAATCTAGAATAAACGGCTGCAAATGTTCCATTCACCCCAGTATGTCACAGATACCAGTGGCAATATGATGTTAAAGTGCACTGCTTAGGTGAAATTACCAGAAGCCTTCCTGTTATTCAAATCCTAAACTGGGGTTTGAGAAATGATTGTTTTACAAATTTTTTTTTTCTATATGTTTTTGATTAAAGCAGTCACACTTGATTTGTTTGTATGACAAAAAATGCCAAGTTTTAAGTTCTGTTATAGGCATGGATTGGTTCTTATGTACTACTTCCATTGTATACATTGTAGACTATTCTGATCAGGAAGCCCTTTTTTCAGTCATCTTTCTGACATTCACTGATGAGGAGGTAGATGCTGGTAGATGATACGACCACATGGCCTCAAACCAGAAGACAAGAATCTGTATCCTGTCTGGGAAAGCATGTATTTATTGATTTATTTTAACATCCATGCTACTGTTTTTGTATTTTTCTTTGCATTTGATTTGACTATTTCTGATAAAACTTTGTTAGGTTTAGACACCAAAACTATTTGGGTGAGTTTAAAATAAAACCTTTTGTTTGGATAAAATACAAACTATTCTCATCTGTAAATAACTGGCCACCATGGTTACACATCCTTGGTTACCATGGTATTGTGAAACACTGACAACACCCAACACGTCTGACCTCAGATGCATTGCATCTATTGCAAACGTTTAGTAAATGATAATGAACTCTATTTGGGTGCCCTGCACAGTGAAAAGGTATAATAACGATGCACTGAGGTTTCCACTGATATTTTATTTGCTTACTATTTATTTACATACATGAAAGTAGCTTAAATAAATAAACAGGAGAAATAAAGAACCAGGAAAATGTTATGACTTAATAAATCCTTGTAATTTGAGCTGATGAATGATTCATTGCTGCATATGATTCATTCATATGCTGGAAGTAAGAAATGAAATCCTCGTCTCATCTGTCTGCCTTCTATGTGCAGAGCTGTGAATATGCATGTCTGTGCTATAGGGTTTAGCAGTGTTGTTTTGAAAGCACTACTTGAAAGCAGAACAATAGTAAATTGAAACAAACAGCCATTTGTTACAAGGACCAGAATTCACATCATGAAATGCCATAACTGCTCTCGGGCACAACAGGCAGCTGTCAATTAAACCAGCTGGTAATCCACATCTGCCCTGTGCATGTCAAAGCATTCAGCCTAAGCCTAACAGAAAGTAACAGTGCTCCGTGTGCATCTGTCACTGACACTGATGCTGGATTTTAACCAAAGAATTTAACAAGGAATTAGTTTTTAGCCTGAAATGCATTTAAAAGAACCTGTCTGAAATTAAACAGAAAAAACATTTTTACACACATATAGCAGGCAGGCTAAAAGAGAGGCTATTGCTTTGAACCTATGAATGCAGCCAATTCACAGCCCTGAAAGAAAAAGATTGGTTTATTTTTATTATACATGATTTATGAGGTTTTTCTGTCTAATGCAAGTAAAATATTAGTATCAATGCTGATAATATTAATCCATTCTCAAAGACCGAGTCGACAGTTTCAGATAACACACCCAGTGTATATTATGTACATCTCACTTATCACGAGAAAACTGGAAATTTCTAGATCCTTATAGATCTTGAAACACTATAGTCCGAGTATCACCACTTAAAACTGTGTTTATGCTGTATGAAGGGATACAGGCATAGTAACCGAATAGAGTACTGAGTTAAACATGTAGTATATGCTCACATTTTATAGCAATTTTGTGGTAATTATAATTACAGACATTACAAAACAAGCAGCTATCACAGCTACAGTATTCGGCTCATGTCTCAATCAGTGGTAGTGAAAAGACATCCCTAAATAGCACAATGCTTCTTTATATGCTGCAAGTAACACAGCAAATTAGCAGGGCTGCACAACATTACAGATTTCAATTAATTCTGATCAGCACAGATGTTGCATCACTCTCACACAAGGCAGGCTCATTTTTATGTAAATTGAAGCTGTTAGACCAAGGGATAGTTGGAAACTGTGAAATGGACAAAACAATGCCAATAGAAGCTTGCAGGTAATTTACAATATGATACTCAAGCCTTTGTTAAATGCTTTTAATTCTGTGTTTGGTAAACTACCACTGAAAATGTATACAGGACAACGTATCAACAAGATGGTTAATTAGAAGAGAAGTATTCATTTAGGCTCTATGCAGTATTTCAGTGTTTTGTTCCTATGCATACTAATCGGGACACTTAAAAGACAAGCCTTCCCATTCAGACTAAAAATAAGACAAGTGATACGGTGATTCAAGACAGGGATGTCCACTGATGCCATTCAGTTCCTGACAGAAGCATAGACAGGAACCCTGAGAGCTCATAAAGGTCAAAGTGTGTCTGACTTCCCTCACCCAAACAGGATGTGTTTAAAGAAGGATGAGGACTTCTATAAACTTGAGCCGCTTTTTCTGTAAAATGTGTCAAAGGACTCATTTTTCTTGTCTTCATGGAGGTGTGGGAACCAAGGCTGCTATGATGACAGCCAAAGTGGCATGGGTTGACTGGATGAAGTCACACCATTGTTCACTTTGATAAATCATTTAGTTGGTTATGACCTCTCCAGACTACCCTTCCGTCTATGACTTTGATGTATGAAAGTGTGAATAACAGACGGAGGATAGCTCTTTGTTTTCTTTTGACAGTTTCCTTGTCAGACATTGAAAATTGAATTTGAATCGCCCTGAGATTGAAAAGCCTTAAAAAATAAAGCTGATTAAAAGATGCAAATGTGGCACGTTGGCATTATGAACCTCACCAAACCTTCCCAGACAAAGCTTAATGTTTTTTTATTGATTTAACTTGACTTAGAAGCCATATTAAAGCAACAACAGGCTGAGACAAAAACGTAATGTTTATAATTTTTTGGACTTGCTCCTATGGCCTGATTCAGAACAGAGGTTATCAAAAAAGAAGACAAAATCAGTTTTAATTGAACAAAATTGGAAAAATTAAGTATATTTTGATAATTGCGCTATCAATTTAACCCAAACAATTAGACACAGCTGCCAAAAATGGCAGGCTCCAGACACATAATTTATTCATGTAACTTGCATCGCTCCTACACATAGCAAAGGACAGTAGCCTCTTGCTGTGTTGTCTTTGTGTCCCATCTTTTTCTACTATCTTGACTAGCAGTGAGATTCACCACAACAGGTGTAGAGGGCAAAGGGGGTCATAGCTTTCACATTTGGCTTGCTAAAGACTGGCGACACAAAACCTGCAGTAAGAAGAGAATCCAAGACACTAAAGCGTGTGATTTATCACCTCTGCCAGAGTCCTGCCAAGACTGCATGAAAAACGGCCAGTAAGGTTAAAAAACACAGTCTGCTGTCAATATTTTAATCTCCCTGTGTCCACAGTGTGTCATGCTGAGCTTTGCATACCTTATTACCAAGAAATCCAGAAATGCCAGCTATGGCCATAAATATTAACTTTTGCTCTGTATATAGTTACTGTGTTGATGGAAATTCTGCAACATATTTAACAGAAAAGACAGACAGTATTACGTAAGCATTAAAAAGGGTATTAACATTATTAGTAAGTCAAAAACTAAGCTTACTGATAGATTTACAATGTAATAGGGGAAAAAGAAAAAGCTGTACATTCTGTGGATATAAATGACACAACAAAGATGGAAAATACTGAGAAAAATAAATTACCTGATTTAAGATTGTCTAAAATGTTGGCTTGAATTGATTTATTTTTGTTATTTTTATATATTTTTATATTATGTATAGCTTATATTATTAAAGTTAGATGATTTAACCTCAGTAGAGAAGTAAAATAGGTAGTAGCCCCTAAATCAAACATCGGTCAAGGTTGTGGTCTGCACTTAAGCAGTAGTGGTGGGCAGATTGATCCAAATATCGATAATATCGATACCAACGTTTGTATTGATATTGAACAATACGAGTGTAAGAAAATCAATACTTTAGTTTCTGTTTCTCTCCTCTATGCACTGCTGTTGGTTCATCAAAGAGGCAACCTAGTGCCGCTGCTTTCATAGCACAGAGCAGCCACAGTTCGGTCCTCCCTCCTTTTGGTGTGTTTTGATGTTTTACTGTCAAAAAGTCTAAATTATGCTAAGATCTTATAATATGTTTATCTCACTGAAACATTATTTAAATGAAAATATTTACTGGAATTGAAACAAATATACTGAACATAATATGGCTCAAATTTTGAATTGAATACAATTACTCTTTTGTAATAACTGTGAAAGTGAAATTGTATGATTACTAAATTTAAACTACAAGTAGATGTGCTATAGACTTAAAGATTTTATTATTTCTGTCCTTGGTTTAACTAATTAATAATCCAAAGGGAAAATCCCCAAAACAGTTAAAGGTCATGAAAATTAATTCAGATTTAGCAATTTGATGCATCCACATTGATTATTAAAAAGTATTGGTATCGGTATCAGTATCAGCAATAGTGGTCCTGCATTTACTTGGTATCGGATCAATACCAAATCTTGCAGTGTTATACATCACTATTAGGGGAGTAAAGTAAGGAAAATTTCTTCTTTAACCACATTGAACTGCACAGATTGCGACTTAACCCCAACTGACAGACTGAACTGGAAGAAAACCTCTTTAACCTTTATGTATAATAATTAGTACTGATGTACAGATTGATGCAGCTTGTAGACACCCCCCTGCACATTAGCCCACATAGAATACAGACATGCACGTGTTCACATTGGCAAGTGAATTATCTTGGCTGCTAAAATGATGAACCTTCAACCACAAAATGACACTGAAAGATTCATTTGCACACTGTCTGCCAACTGAACACACACACACATACGTCTGGACCTCTTCAACATCCCCTGCAGCTATTGAACGTCAACTATTCTCCCATCAGTTGTGGTTAGAAGTGGTGGTTGTCTTAGTATTTATGTATTATTACTGTGGGGGGTGGTAAGTGTACAAGAAGGCACAGCCCACTAAATAACTTCAGGCTGCCCCCACGGAATAACACACCCCTCACTACCCACACACACACGCGCACATGCATAAATATACACATCCCAATGCTGCCACCCTTGCCCCCATCCCCAAAACAGTGGCATACGGCTGTCATCGCCCAAAACAAGATGTCGTGTCAAGGCAGGAAAATTACACAATAACGAGCCCCACTTGAGATTAGGCTAATGAGAAAATCAAAACACAATTTAATTCTTGTCAGCGTCTTCAAATTACCTCTCATAGTAGCATGCTGATTAAGAGAAGTCTGCCACTCAGCCTGCTGCCCACTATAAATAACCCCAGGGCTTTTTGGACCATGTTCGGCTTTCTTCAGTGCAGGAAATATTAAATGCAGACACACACACACACATCTCCTGGGCTCCACATATAACAATCACGGCTCTGTGCTATTTCTGAGTTACTTTAATTAATATTTTCAGCATTAACAAGAGCAGCTTTGATAAAGTAGGATATCAGTGGAGTATGTTTACACTATTCACAGTTTCACTTACAGAATGCTTTATAGAACTGTAGCAGAAGCCAGGTAATCTGTTTCAAGCCATAAATATTTATAATACCATACCCTAATTTCATAAAAAGAAACAGAAAGCTATGCAAACTGCAGGTTTATATAATAAACCGTCTTTAGTACTTCAGTCACTAAAACAGGTAAAGTCTCAGTCAGACCTCTAGTTTAGTTACAAATATCTTTCCTCTTAGGCTGATGTGAGAATAAAGTGTGCTTGCAGGCAGTGCTATAACAGCAGGTCAGCCACCTGTCAAGAATGATTTAGGTTTAACTCTATTTTGCTGTGCTTTGTCTTCCTTAACCTGCTACTGCTGGTGTAGGAGAAAGAAAATGCTGAAGTGGTCAACAACTTTTAAGCAATGGAACTTTTATTTTTATTGCACAAAAGGACATGAGTGCAATGGTGAAATGCAAACTGTCTCCATCACAGAAACAACTGAAACAAAACTTCAGCTCTTTGCATGCTTCCGCACAGAGAGCATGCTAATGCAAAGGTAGCGAAAAACCAAGAGTGATGCCAAAGCTGCGTGTTTGCAGACCATGGCCCAGCAGCAGTACTTGATCTTCAACAGTTTTAACAAAGGCAACACTGTAGCTTTTATTTTTAGCTGTACAACTTCCTACAGTAGAATCATTGTAGCGATTACTTTGAATTCTGGTTTTGTTTTGCTTTGTATTATTAGTTTTTTTCTTCATATGTAAACACTAAAGGGATGATCATATGCGTGGCCTCATTAGGATAAGGATTTGTGCTGTGCTTGGACCTGTAGCCTCAGGTTTATATTTTTCGTAATTATGACAACTGGTATGATATGGTAATATGGTATGGTAATATATGGTAATTATGTGTTTCCAGCTATTTTATAGAGTAACGTGAACGTAATGTGCTGTAACAAATTACTTTCTCAAGTAATTAAATCACAAGCAGCTGGTTGAAATGGCAGGAAGCTTTCTGTACCTAGCAACAAAAGTTTAAATTTTCTCAACTGCCTAGAATGCTAGTTAGCCATTAGCTGCAGTGTCTTTCTTACCATCGATTTTAATGCAAATGATCGAGTTGACCATAATAAACATGAACTTCACAAACTTTTATGAAGTTTGTGAACTAGACAACTTTTTGTACAAGTCAGTCAAGTCACCTTTGATAATGAACACTCAATTTTTTAATGATCTTCCCCTGAAGCCTCCCTCTCTCCCTCCCTCCCTCCCTCCCAGAGAGCTTTTTACCAACACTGCATCTGCAGTTTGCTTTCTGTTCCGATGTCATGATGGTAATTAACTGGCAAAATGTAAGCTACAGCATGTCAAGATATGGCCACATCACTATTCCCAAACAACCTGCAAGCATATGGCACCAAATGTTACATTTCCCTAATAGCCCCTGAGAGTAGCAGCGCTGCCATCATAAAGAAAAAGGAAGGTTGTTGTGGGATGGCAGCAGTGTCAAGGGCTCATGAGTCGAGCTGAAAGCTGTCAATTCATTCTGCCAATGTTATGAGGTTATAGGACTCAAAGCTTGAAGCTATTCAGCTTTCACAAATTAGAGACAGTTTAAATTACACTACACTGTATAATTAATTACGATATTCTTCATTAGCAGCACAAGTGTCTACTTCAGTGTGCTGGAGCGCTGCCTTCAGGCTTGTAGCACAGATTTCTGGGCTCCATACATTAGCAATCTCTGTGGGTCTGCTTCCTTTCTTGAGCCTTGTTTATCACACATTTTTACAAAATACTTGAGCCAATAACTGCACCCATAAATGACAGTGTTATTAAGATAGAGACTAAATAAACTGTTTATCCTACATTTACACAAAAACAAAACAAAAAAAATAAAATAAATCAGTGACATGTGCTAAAGTCTAGATACTTTGTAATTTCACCTTCCTTTTTGAAACAATATAGTGGGTATGGGCACAATACCCATAGGTAATGTGCTAAAGAAAATGTTACTGTCCAGATGTTGATTGTTTCCACTGTACACATTGAAAACTGAAGAAACACTTATAAATGGCTTTGAAAAAATGTTGCCTGCATTGGCCAAAAATTTAAATACAGCCTATTGGTAAGGCTATATGTAACAGAATTTAACAAAGTAAGAGTGAAAAATACAACCACTAGCTTTTTACCCTCTAAATTATTGTTATCCTGCCTATTAGAGATTGTTATGGGTTCAGGTTTGGGTCTTTTTTGTTTTTTCTTGTGGTTTTTTTTTGTCTTGTTTGGAAGCCCATTTCGGCTACACAAAAAATAAAATAAAATAAAGTATCCGTAACTCAAAATTTCGAGTTATTTTCTTAAAATTTTGACTTATTAACTGACTTAAAATTTCAAGAAAGGCAGCTTGAAATTCTGACTTACTTTTCACAAACTTTGAGTTAATAACTCGAAATTTCTAGTTAGCGCTGCCAATCAGGAATCCGGGTGAATGACGTCATTTCCCTGTTACCCGGAAGCTGAAGCCCTCAGCTACAAATGCTACAGCTAATCTACCAGTATTACAGCCAGTCATGAATGTACAAATTGCTGATTATTTTCAGTGTGGCTTCACAAATGATGAAACCCTTGTGTTATTAGCTGAATCACATGGCATTACTTTCAGCAAACGTACTCTCAAAAGCGCCAATTTGTTGCGATCCGGTTTTGAGTGCGCATTCTGAGCTAATAAGTTGAAATTTCAAGAAAATAAGTCAAAATTTTTAGTTAATAACTCAAAATTTTGCAGAAACAGGCTTTCATACTTTTTTGATTGCTGTGAACTTGTTAATACCAAGCATGTCATGTTAGCTTAGGGCTACAGTTACTTCAATGTCAATGTTTTGTTTCTAATAACTTTCGGTAATCATTTCTTGAGCTCTCTTTGTGTTAAATCCTCATTAACACGTGATGGACCTGCCCCTTCTGTGGTTGCTGATTAGATATAAAAACATAAAAAACAAAATTAATTTTTCATTTTTCTAGTGAGGCAATGCTGTTGCCAATTCCACCTTTCGCATGTTCACCCAAACCAACACATGGTTGTTAGCCATCGTTTGGCTAATTCATTATCTAATCATGTATTGAACGTGGTCAAAATGTATTTTATAGGAATCTAGGAAGTCAATGCTAATGTCATGGAAAATCATGAATTATTTACAAAATGTTTTCTAAGTATACTTAATAACAAATAGATTTTTTGTGCCAAATTTAATACATAAAACTAAAGGTATTTTAGTTGAAAGTTTGTTTTGTACACAGTGGTTTAAGAGTACTTATTACCCAGTCCAACTGCAAATCATGCTATGAAATGTGTGGTAAATCCTTGTGAACCCAAACCATTAATGTTTCACAAATTTCATGACGCATCATTAAAATTTAACAGTGAGTGAGGAGAAAAAGCCTAAATCAGTGTTATGTAGCTACTTAACATCACTGCATTTTAAAAACTGTCTTAAGGCAGTTTTGACTATTTAGCAAACTGTCTTAACACTATTTTGGCTCTGCTTTTATTCCCCCTATTTTCATGGGAAAATACAACACAAAAAATGATTAGATTATGTTGTTTTAATTACTGTCGATGCAAATCTATGAAATTTCTATTTTTTTTCTACAGGGAGAAAAAAACAATAACAGCAGCGCATGAGTAAATGGCTTGCTTAGATAGCTGTTTATTGCCTGGTTAACTGACCTTCTTATGGAATTTAGGATAAAAGTCTGTATGCTTAACAGATCAAACTGTTTCACCATCAGGACAGACCTGTCACACTGCCAAATAGAGTGACCGGGCTCATGATCCTCTCTTCTGCTTACATCTTTCACTGGTTCACCAAGACTTTGATTGCCAACATTGAGCAGCCAAGCGGCTAACGCCATTTCCACCTCTTTACGTGCTCCGCTGCTCTTCTCGTTGCTGTTCTTGCAGAGCCATATGGCTTGCGGACACGCTCCCCATTTTTCAGATAATTTCTCAAGCGAGAGGACAGGACCCAAGCACAAGAAAGATGTACACCCAGCACAATCTCACTTCCCCCCCATTCCTATTGCACATGGTCTGGAGAACGGAGCAGTCACTATTGGCATGTCAGTGTGTCTATGGAGTGATTTTTAACTGATATTGAATTTGAAAGTAACTCACAGTAGTTTTCAAAGAACTTAAATTTCAGCAGATAGGAAAACAATAAAACAGAATTTATTCAGATGAAAGTATTATGTAGCTTTTATAAAATAAACTTATTGTAGTATTTTTTTTTTGGCTAGTACCATAGTTTTTGGTCAAAATTACCTCTGCCTACTCTTTACTTTTAACCACTTCTACTGAAATCGTACACTTAGCATAACATAGATATTTGAGTTCTAGCTGCCATTACCAAAATCTTAATCGGGCTGTCTGTGCTGCTGGAAAATTAATCACACTGAGAAAAGTTGAAAAAAATGTGGCTTAGGTTTGTATGCTAAACATTTATGGGCCATTTTAGCTCATTGCTATGGGGTTGCTGGATGCATGAATAATTTATGCTTTTATAGATATATATGCAATCTAATGGTTGTCAAATAAAAATGATGCCATGCTTTTTAAAATGTTAATGTAAAATGTTATATGTAAAAAAAAAAAACGTTCATTTTAGCCTGTTGCTAGGTGATTGGTTAACAATGGGATAATGTCATAGCATCTGCGTCTTATGATCTTGAAGGAGTTTGTGGGCAAAGAAGCAAACAAACAAACACACAGTATTTCTGTATATTCTAGTCAAATATTTTAGCTAATATCCATTAAATAAGTTTTTCAGATGTTTATCAATTCATGCTGGCTATCTGCTATACTAATTTATAATAGTAAGATTAGAATTTAGAATGTTTTGATCACTTTTATTACTGTTACTGTTTATGCTTTTTTTCTGCCACTTTCAGATATATGTTTAGCAATGTGTAATTCATTTTGGTTTACCATTTAAATAAAGTATATGTTTAGGCTATTTTTTTATTAGTTTCTGCTTTCTTGTTTAGTTGCTAACTAGTCTGTTGTTCCACCTAGCATGTAGTGGGATATTGTTCTTTTCAGATTGTAACTTGTGGTTTTAGCCTGGTTACACAAAACTTTTTATGTATCCACAAAATCCCAATAATATTTTTTTTGTTGCAAGTGCCGACTTACATGGTGGAAGAAGACTCCTGTGAGATGTGAGATTTTTTTTCAAGAAATAAATTTTATCACAGTGTATTTGTGCATTTCCAGTGTAAATACACTTTTTCAATCATTTATAACCAGTAAATATAAGTTTTATAATAAGCTTTTTAAAAACCCAAGTTGATCTGTTAGTACTAGTACTAGATCGCTGTAATATCTTTATTATGATGTCTGCTTTGGAGCACATTCATTGAAATACAAGCGTAGAAAAACTGTTAGCATCGGTAATACTTCAAATTATCCACGCTTCCTATGTTTCATTTTCTTCATCCATCCTTTCTGCTGCACATTCCTTAAATAGCTCAATCCTCTCCAACCCTCAAAGAGCTTTGCTGCTGAAAGAGTTAAGACTTCCTCTCCTGGCGTCCTGATGTTGGCAATGCATGACAGCGCCAGTTGACAACTCCGGCTATGGATGACAGATGACAGCAGAGAAGGGAGTGGTCTGGTGTGTGTGGCGGTGGGGTGATTATGAAGATAAGGTGTCCATGGGAGATCTGTGAACACCACACTACACACACACCAACACATCGCCACAACCGAGACATTAGCTCAAACACATGCAGACATGCTGGTGCATTCAGTCTTGTACGCACACACACAAACATACATGCATGCACAGTCACACATATGCACGTTCCTCCCAGGCACCATCCCATCTATTTGACACAGTAATTACAGCACACACTGATTCCAATGATGGATGAACTCCCAGTCTGGGATGAGCAGCCTCTCCTTTCTCCCGATCTTGCCTCTGTTTCTCCCCCACGTTCTTCTCCCTCTGTCTCACCACAACCCCCAGCCATGTTCAACACACAGCTTTAATACCTTTAATGTTGCCGTAGGAGGCTGTGAAAGATAGTACATGAAAACATATAAGAGCATCTTTGCTCTTATGAAGAGCTTAGTAAAATCAATAATTGTCACTGTCAGTGCATCATTTAACTAGGATGCTTTATAGGATGCATTAATTCTTATTTAGAGTTAACTTTTTTTCTCTGCTATGACCACACTTTAATGTGATGCTAAACATGAAATTGTTCTATTTTAGTTTTATTCTGTTTTTAAACGTGTCGTTACTTTGTCTTATGGAAAATATTTAGAAATGTCTCCTTATGTCTGCTTTTGCAATGCATATCACATCCTGAATATAAATGAGAACCTCAGTGAGAAGGATTAGTCTACAAGTACATTAGCCTAGTTTCTCTTTCTTGCTGCCCCACCCCTTCGTTATAGTGTAAAAAAAATGAGAGCCCGATAGAGTCTGTATGGTATTCATGCCAGACTGGCATAGCAGCAGATGCTTGCTGGCATTTAATTGAGTTGTTAATGCAGCACACAAAAGGAAAGACAGTGATTCAATTAGGCTCTTTGCTTTTCAACCGACTGTCCTTTTTGTTTCATTAAGGGGGCAGAGAACCAACTGGGCAGGGGCCCAAGGAGCCTTACTAAGAGAGAAAGGTGATGCCTGTCCAATACTGGACATTACAATGACAAATATAGCTCTGAGTTGTGTCCCAGATCTTTTAACATTCAGGCTCTATCAGAAAGGGCTATCCTGGTCTTTTTAAAATCTGGGATGAAGACAACTGAGCATTATGCTGATTTAAAATTAGCACAGCAACTTTTACATCTGTTTAGCAACATGCAAACCTAAAAAGCAAAATTGCTAAAAAAGACATTGAAACATAAGAAAAGGTTTATTTGTATACATAAAGTATACACAGTGTTGGGGAGTAACGGAATACATGTACCGCCGTTACGTATTTGAAATACAAAATATGAGTAACTGTATTCCGTTACAGTTACCGTTTAAAAAGGCGGTATTTAGAATACAGTTACTTTGTTGAAATAAATGGATTACACGGCGGTACTTTCCTGTTTTATATTGTGGCGGGTCAGGACTGTTTGGGTTTTGTTTGACAGCTACGTTCTGTTATTCCAGGCAGCAGCGTTACGGTTGCCATGGTTACAGGGTGACGCTCTCTCTCTGCGTGTGTCCTGGGTGAGAGAGCGTCTTTTTGTTGTTGTTGTGCTAAGCTAATAGGCAGAATGCTACAGGTATAGCTCTAAAGAATGTAGCATCATAGGCAGCGTAGTCCGTGCTGCAGGGAGAATGGACTGCCATACCCGTTATGTGTCTGTGAGTGAGGGAGGGAGAAAAAGGAAAAGTACGAGCTGTCACTGAGCAGAAACGGGAGCTGGAAGCATGTAAATATAATAATAACCACTGCAGCCAAGAAGAGTGCCTGACGAGCCCAGTTGTAAGTACTGTGTAAGTTGTAAGTTGTAAGCGGACCTTCAGTAACAGTAATAAATCACAGCAATAGTACATTCATGTAGTTGTAAACAGCATGATAATATATTAAGCAATCCAAAGTATTCAGAATACATTACTCTCATTGAGTAACGTAACGGAATACGTTACAGAATACATTTTGGGGCATGTATTCTGTAATCTGTAATGGAATACATTTTAAAAGTAACCTTCCCAACACTGAGTATACATCAAACCTTACTCATGTCTGACGCTTGTTAATTTCACAAGATAATCTTGGTGAGAGGATCATTTCATACATGCTGGGAATATACTGTCTAAACTGAATAAATAATAAAGAAAGTACCAGCAACCAAATCTGGCTCTTATTCTGTTCAAGCGAGTAAATGTCTGTTACCTTCTTATGTTCATTAAGTACGAAGTAAAAAACAATGTAGAAAGTTTCTTACCATATTTACCTGATTCCAGAGGTTTTACTGATTACCGATGACCCCCCTTTATTTGTTATTGTACTATCTTATCTCACATTTAATTATTCTGGTCTTTTAAGTACTAGGTAGATAAGGTTATTATTGCTATTATTGTAATTAGGCAGCAATGGTGCAGGAAGGGAGGGGAGCAGGTTGGAAGTGGGTAGGTTGGAGAAAAGGAGGGTTGTCGCCTCAGGCTGAGACAGAAGCGACGCTATAAGAAAGGTTCGTCCTGCCCATCCACACTGCACGGCCAGGGAACCAGCCACCCCTGATGCATCAAAACCTGTCAGAGAGAGAACAGACACAGCGAGGTCAAAACAAACGGGATGGGCGACCTTCTCAATGCCTGCTGATGTCTTTTTCATTAATCGCCGAGGGGAGCGTTGAGGGAGGGATGGGGGTTGCCGATCCGGTTGACTGGCCCAGCGAATTGGCCTGAAATGCAAGGCAATTGAGGATAATGTCATTGCCCACACAAATTAATGCAAGTGCCATAATATAGTAAATGTTGTTATTAATATGGAAGAGGTTCTGGGAGGAATTAGCTAATCTCCTCATGCATTTTATGATCTATGTAAATGTAGCAAGAGGTTGTAACTAAAAGGATGATTAAACTGTCAAATGTTGGATATGAAATTAGGGCCTGTGCTGGAATCCTCAGTAACTGTAAGCCTGAGCTCTTTTATCAGCTACTGATGACTGTAAGAGTTGTAATATTTGAATTGTACAAAATAATTTAGCAGAGTGTGAACTCTTGTATATCCTTTTTGTAATATTTTTAACATAATTTACACACAAATACAAGTAAATGAGGACAATAGCAAGATTAACCCTTTTTATTTATTGAAATATTTGCTTTTGCTTACAAGGTAGCGACTCTTTTGGCTAACTGTAGGCTAATAATTGATATCTGATAATTCACCAATCAACAGCAGCCTTGCATTAGTAGCAACAGTTTTTACGTTCCATTGTTTTTGATTTCCATAACAAGAAATCCATTTGCACAGCACCACAGAGTTGAAGGTAATTAGACTAACAATCTTTTTTAAAAACATGAATAAAGATGTCCTTATTTACAATATGCACCAACGTTTTCCTGTACATTTTTAACTTGTTCTCCTTGTTAAGTCTATTCTTACCTCATTTCCACCCCAGAATGAAGCCAAATCATCTACTGGTCATTTATCAGAATCTTTTGGGAATAACTTGGCATCGCCTGCAGCCATAACTGTTTAACTGTTCATACAGCTTCACATGAATCACTGCCACACAATGGTCTGCCGACCCTCATATAACTGAAGCCTTTTCCGCCCAGAAATATTGCAAATGACTGGGGAAAGGCAAAGCTTCCAGAGAGGATGTGAACATGGGCCGTGGGCACATTGTTGGCCTTGAGTCTCACCACGCTACAGTCTTCCAGGGCTTTTAGAGTAAAGGGGGCCAGTAGTCTACTTCTGCAGTTTCCTGTTCGCATGGCTTTTAGACCTACAAGACATCAGGGAACTGGCCACTGTGAAAGAATATTCACGGGAGGCGAGTAAATCCCTTCTTGACGTCAGTGATGTGTTTGGTTTGCGTGACGTGTTGAGGGCTGAGAAATAGGCAGAAATGAATTGGTTACTCTTCCGTCAGTATGACTCAGCGGCGTCTTTTTACTGTTAGGGAGCCTGTTAGTCACTTGTTTCCTTTCGACCACAAGGCCAAATAAATAATGTGCCATATTGCAAAAGCAACAACAATAATAAAACCGATAACTTTCATTAGTTGCGCAGACGTGGAATTCTTAAGTGCTTTGTAACATTTATGAGTTTTGTCTATAGCAATACCATGAAATAAAGAAATAAAGGATAACCCAGGAGGCCTCAAATAAAAAAGTGAGAAACCCAAACTTAATCTAAGACAGTCTGAGTTTTTTTTTGTTTTTTTTTTAAGTTATGTTATGAAAAAAAATCTTATAAGAGCAGAGAATAAAAATATACTAAATATAAGGATTTTTTCCTCTTTTACATTTGAACTAAAAAGAGCAGCTTTTCTTGATATCCAGGGTCTCCCTTACTTATGCCAGCATTGCATAAATCTCGGAACAATCGTGATCACATCAGGAAAGGAAGACATTTTCTTGCACTGCATCCTTGTCATGTTTGCACATTGGCATGACCTGTTATTGTTGTAATGGGGCAGAATGGAGCTCTTTGATGCGATAAGTGATTTACTGACCAGGACGACATAAACAAACGGTTCATTGAGGACTTTGGGCAGGAAGTGCCCTCCAACTTCAAACAGGCGCTCCACAAAACAATAGCCTAAGGTCAATTTCTCGCTTACCACATTATTTTCTGTCGCTGAGCTAGGTGGCACAAATGACTGGATTGGACTCTTAGTAAAACAACTACAGTTTTCACAATGTGTTTGTGCATATTTTAAGAATCCATTATCTGGATTACTACTGTTTCTTAAGTCTTCATTTGAATTAACAGGGTTGCTTTTTTAACGTTAACTGAATTTAAACAAAAATGTGTTGTTTAAACAGAGCTTGAATGACCTGGTGACACAAGGTTTATTTTATCACCATCAACTATAAATGTAATTATTTGTAACTGTAAGTTATGGCCTAAAAAAAATCATACTACTATTATTATATGGTCTTTCAACTACTATTCAACTGTCAACTATCGAAAATGTGTTCATCTTCCTGCTGTAAAGAGGACACTGATGACTGCAATTTAAAGATAACACAGAGACAAAAGAGCAGAACTTGTCAACTAAGAACACGTCTTTTTCCACTTATCTGAAAATCATGTATGTATGGAATTCACTCTTAAAATCTAGAGCTTGTATGGTGCAGTCATTCTAATGGTGCTGGAAGGTAATTGAGTTACTTTATGGGTACAGTACAAGTCACTGGCTGATATCCTGTAAGCCAATGGCACGTAAAAAGGAAGCACACACTTTTTTAATAACAAAGTGATACTGCTGATACTTTGGAGCTCACATTAATGAGAAAAAATAATAATAAAGCAATTAAATCAAACACACCTGACTTTTATTCATTGCTGAAGATTTTTGCCAAGATGCGCTTAAGATACTTCCCTGAAACCCTTGACATTTCACGTGTAAACTAATGCTCATAAATCAAACTGTATCATTAATGTCTGTTTTATCTGGGGTCTGTACATCTCACACAGACGTATACCACTGATGGTGCTCACAGTGGAGGGTTGGGCACTGGGGGTTGCACTTTAAATCAGCATCCCGTTGGATTGTGAGATCCCATTGGAAGTGAGGAGTAATCATTCATTAACGCCTCTGAACCCTCTCCATCCCCCAATGGATGGGCAAGGGGTGTAGATCAACCCCACTTTCTGTAATCCTCTCTACAGCTGGGTCAAGCCAATTGACAATGCACATAATGACCTTAAATGGATTAGCTGGCCAAACACGCCCTAGAGTTCCTTTTCAATTATGAAGTGAAGCAGTTTATAATATAGAGCCCAGCGTGAATAACAGAGTCCAGAAGACCCCTGGGGATTACGTGTGTGTGTGTGTGTGTGTGTGTGTGTGTGTGTGTGTGTGTGTGTGTGTAAAAGAGACAGAGAGGAGCAGGCCTTCTTGATTGCAACCTTCGGGACAGGCAGGGACTCACTTGGACACGTGTTTTATAATGGGAGAGTACAGATGAAGGCTGAGCGAGAGGGAGCTGGTGTGTCAGCATGTGTGTGTGTGTGTGTGTGTGTGTGTGTGTGTGTGTGTGTGTGTGTGTGTGTGTGCCTGGGGGTCTCAGACGTGTCATCTCTCAATAAGCTCCCTGAGGTATAGACTTTATTGTCACATTGAAGAGCCTGACAGACAAGTTAATCAATCTAGCAGTTTGTTGTTGCACGTCTCCCTTGTTGCCCCACTTGACACACATACACACACATATGGTGTGTTCTAGCTTCAGTTGTTAAACAGCAGGTGGAAATTATCTTCTTGTTATCTCAGCCTTTTTTCACAAATCTGAAAACAACAGTCTGGACAAAAAAAATAAAAAATGAAGACGAGAGCCTCTCGCCTCTTCTTACAGGAAGGAGTGGGAAGGAGTTTAGGACAGAAATTATGGAAAGCAAGAGCTCACAGGTTTGTAGCACACTTAAATTTTTTGTAGTATCCATTTGTCGGCACAGAAGAGGAGCACTGGACAAAGAAGAACCATGCAGACAAGCCTGAACAACTGGTCAGTTGGGCTATAGCTGGGATTTTGACAAATAAATAAATACATAATACTTCAGCCATGAAAGCAGTCATTCAGTGAGTTTTTCCTCATTATATAAAAACCTTAAAATAAAGTTAATTATTTTTCATTAAGGATGCTTTAAATCAATTTGGGATGGATGGATGTTAGTGTTGCTGTTGTTGCTGTTTACTTAATATAATGCAAAAGCATTTTTTTTCAATTTAAAGAAGAGATACTCATAATTTTTAAATAATACTTTAAACTTAAGTAATCCACTTAATCTTTTTCTTAATGTGTGACTTGCTATGAGGGCATTGGGTAAATCAGCAGGTATTTTCTGATTTATAAGTTTGAGTAAGAGTTTAGAGTTTATAATCATACAATGTCTTCAGTCTTGTTAGCTTGTGATGCTACTTTTGGATGAACTACTGTCAAGTTTGACATTGTCCAGAAAGTGATTGAAAAAATTGGGGAATCATTTAAAGCATGCTAATCAAAAACACTTCCTTGTATTTTCAAATGCTCATAAAGGAGCACATATCAAACAGTATTTGGCTATATGGAGAAAGCAAAAAAAAGAGATTGGGGTATGTTTTTTTTTTAAATTTTTAAATAATATCACTCAATATTTTCATGCTATTTGCAGCTGAATCAGAAATTGAAAAACCAGACTAGGCTGCAGTGCTTTGGCTCTCTACAAAAGTCCATAAAATTCATTCATTCCTTTCTGGTTCTTAAGCACATCTGTGTGTGTACTGTCATGAGTGTGCGTGTGCGTGCATGCATTGTACGTCTGCACAGCTCCTTTGCTGCACGTTCAAGTGTTACATGATCTAAGTGGTTTATGAAGCACAGTGTAGCGTTGACCGCAGCACTGTGCTGCATTGTGACAGCTTTGATTAATTTGATAATGATGACCTATTGTGGCACTTTATGCTAAGGTAAGCACAGCTGTCTGCCCGGGTCAAGAGGAGTAGGAAGAGGTCAGGGTGTAAGAGAGTTAACTTTGTTAATGGAGACACAGCCGAAGAGGAGACAGACCAAGGACAGGGATCAATGAAATAGTCTTTTAATGAAAGGGACAGTAACCTTTAAAGGGAGGTCATCATAAGTCATCACACCAGCACTGTCAATGATTCCAGCTTGTCTTTCATTCAGCTAAATTTTCCTTCTTTTTTCAAGTGTGCTTTTCTGTACGTTTATTCTTTTATTCCTTTCTTGGATCTGTCTGCGTTTTTCTTCTAAATAAATTGGCAGTTATTTATATTCGATAAATTACGAAACAAAATGCACAACTTTAAATAAGAAAATCTACAAGTTTATTTCAAAACAAGAAAAATAAAAATTTATGTGTTTCTTTTATTATTAATATCATTGTTTATTTACTTATTTTGTGTAGACACAGTTCCTGAGCTTGAGTGGAAAGTTATCATTTCCCGTTGAACTGTAGCTCAAGCTGTGAGGCTTTTTTACTCTTCCTCGCTTTCTTAACTGGAAGGAGACGAGACACCGGATAGCTATCCGGGCCGGACAGTGAGTCACCCTTTTCCAGCTTCAACTGGAACTTGAACCTTTAATCCAGAGGATCTCAGAATCCGGAGAGTTGCAGATTCCTTATCATTTACATTAATCTCAGGAATTTGCACCATGCTATGAAGACACAGGCTCCACTTACTTAACTGACATAAAATAGGGCAACAGCTATGATGATACTTGACTGGTTTTAGCTTCACAACCGTATCATGCACTTGGTTGTAAATAATAATGTAATAAGATTGACAGGGGAAACACATGTCAGCCATAATGACATTTAATTTGTCAACATATAATTAATATAATTTTAGGCTCAGTTTGTTTGTCTTTGTTTTTGTTTTCATCAGATTTAGACCCAAAAATATAATCAATACAAATATATATGTGTATATATATATATATATATATATATATATATAATTGCCTTTTACATTATTTGTGAAACAATAGTGTGGATGTCATTTGAGTTTATACATAATCCAACCTCGATTCAAGTAACAAAGCTACTCAAGGTTAGGGTTTTACAGTATAATGACGTCTATACTAAAGATCTGCAGCTATCACCTTCAACTAAAAGTTCAACCTCATCTCTTGCCAAGTCCTTTGAAGTGATACTTACAAAATAAAAAACTCCAACTTGGACATAAACCATGCCAGGCCCAGTACCAATGCTGAAATTAATACCTGTTCCAAAGCTAACCCCTGAAATGACTACTGCTCGTGCTTAAACCCTGAACACCGCTTACTGAACTCTGTAGGGTTCACCGTGAAAGAAATCGGCTATCAGAAAGACTAATTGTAAATAAATCTTTTGCCTGCATTTGTGGAAAAAAACTGGATAAAAACGACAGTGAAGGAAATCCAATCTGTCGGTTGGAAACGCTGCATCAAGGTAATTCAAGACAACACAGCAGCTGTAAGGATGACATAGATCGTTTCAAAATACCTTTTTCCACATCTCGATATCAGACTGCTGCGGCTGCGGGAGATTTCTTTACCAGGAACCAAAGAAAGGGGGAGCTTCTTTTCTGAAACTCTGTTCTTTTGATCACAACCATATTGAGTGGAGCAGAAGTTGAGTTACTGCATTACTTCAGACTTCACTGTCTAGCACAAATCACTTTGTAACATGGATTATTGTAACAAAACCAAACCACTGTGAAACAGCAAGAAAAATCAACGTATCTTTTAGAAACTAATCCTGAGTGCATCTGTTATTCTAGACGTAAAAGTGACATTCAAACTTTGTTCATCCACAAGTGTTAATTGCTATATTAAGACTACAGACTGTAGACTGTTTTATGACCTGATTACATGTTCTTCTCTGTGACACAACACACTCAGCCAGGAATGTTAAGTCAGTCTCAGTTTGTGAAGGGAAAAGGGCGGTCAGGAGGTTAAGGTTTCCCAGAATAGTGGAGCTTTGTAAACGGCATGTACCAGCTCCAGCGGGGTAAGTGTTTGCTAATGGCGGGGATGATCCTTTCCTTGCAGCAGGTATTACCTGTCACTACAAACATGCATGCCTGTTACATGTGAAATATTTGCTTGCTGTTTGCAGACTCTGTGTTGTTACTATTACATAAACGGTATCAGGTGCTTTATCGGACACGCTAGTATTTTAAATAACTGAAATTACAAATCACAATTCCATTTTTGCTTTGCTTTATTTATTAATATATAATGGAAGTGGGGCCATGGATTAATTGGTAAAACCAGTAATAGTTCTGATGGTAGATGTAAAACTACTTATTTACAATTATTTTGCAGTTATCCAAATCAGAAGTGATTTTTAATAATAATATGGAATACAATACTATATTTTCAATCTGGCGAGGCTTAATATTAAAAATGACAGATGCATATGTCTACATATCTAAGTGTGAATATTTTCAGTTCTTTTGATGTTATGAACTGTGGGTGATGCTCAACTTGTTGAGAAACAGAGGATGTTTACTTCTCAAATGTAGGAAGACGGCAGTGCACTGATTCTATTATTGTCTTTTAAAATAAATTTGGTCAGAGTCCACTGACTCATCAGAAACTAGTACAAATTCAGCTATGGGGTAAGTAAAATGGCATCCCGTATCTTACCCATTTCTGGTCTGGTCCATATGCTTAACCTACTACATCAAGAAAATGCTGTAAAAAATACAAGCAGTTTTATATAGTAACAAACTATTCTTTGTACACAGCTATATACTGTAAATGCTAATGTGTCTAAGGACATAATATTGACAGCTACAGTCATAATAATACATAATGCAGTATTGTGCTTGTGTTTACTGCAAAGAGTAAAGTTTAAAAAATGCATTTAGAACAATGTTAAACATGATTTTTAGTCATTGCATAGGATCCCCACAGAGCAATGCCATAGTTCATTACATTTATACTGTGTGCTGGTGGGTATGCATTCCTTTGCAGTCATGAGTAAGCAAGCTGGCTATTAGCTATACTGCTTATTACATTTTGTTTATGTTTTGTTTGACAAAAAATATTATCCAAACAATATATTGTTTTTACACAGCTGATCTACATCTCATGTGCTATAGTGTAGGCTAAGGCAGAGGTATACAGTTAATGCAGTACTATATATTAACCTTTAAGATTTAGCAACAGGCCATCATGATCAAGGCTTCAGAAACACTTACCTTCCAGTTATTGTTCACCTTCAGGTGATGTTAATGTTGAATAAAACAACATTTTTCTAATGGCAACAGAGATCAGATTAGAGATTGCTCAATGAAATTCACTAGCTAGCAATGATGATCAAAAAAACAAAAAACAAAAAAGAAGTCAGGCATAGTAGGCAGGTTAAACTTTACTTTACTGAATTAACCATTATCAGTGAGAGGGAAGAATACCATTGGTTGACAAAACGATTACCTAGGCAACTGGATCTTGGAACGTACACTTGCAACTAACCATCAGCTACAAAGTGATCCAATTTTATGTGGGTGCCCTTTAAATGTATAGTACAGAGGGTAGGGGAAGAAAAGCTCATGTCAACGTGTCAGCTCAAGTATGAAAAGAAGTTAAATTAAGCTTTTTTGCTGAGGATGTGTGGACTAAGTCCACAAGTGTTTTTATGCATCTACAGTATTGTATTCTGCTATAATAAAGTTGGTTTGTGGATAATACAATAGGGAAACAAAAATAGTATATTGACAGTTAAAAGGCTGAGAGCATTATACTTTGCTCCTTTTCTTCACAGCAAGAGGCTGTCTTATAGATTAGATTAGGGATACTGTAAGTTAATAGTTTTGCAATGTTTGCAAATCTCTTTGCAATTTTATTGTAATTTAATCAAGAAATTCTTGAAAGTGCAGGACTAATTAACTAAGAATTTATTTTGCTGTTATGTCAGTGGACTTATGGAACAATCTGTATTGTCAACAAAAAATCAAAATGCTTACAACTCATGAAAGCCTTTAGATTATAAAAAGACAGACTGTTAGAGACACAATAAGGGCAAAAATACGTTTTTTTAAAAAAAATGTTATTATTAACCTCCTAAGACCTTCCACGGCATGCATTTTTAATTTCTCTTTGATATTTGGTCACATTGGGGCCTGATGAATGTAAAAACAAAGAATTTTTAAGAAAAATAAGAGGCACATATGAGGATATTCGTTTAAAATTTTGATAGAACAGTAGCAGCATAATGTCCTCGTAAGTGGATATCAGGCCCATGTAGAGCAAAACTGAGTATTTTGGTCTAAATAACCCAAAATGTGATGTCCACATATGTGGATGCCAGGTCCTAGGAGGTTAATGATATTGGGGAAAAAGTTGAAATTTAGCAAAGAAAAGTTGAATTTTGATCTAGAGACTTTATTGTTATTGCTAATTTAGAGAATCAAGTCATAAAAAGTCATAAAAATGTCAAAATTGTATGTCAAATTTAATTTCAAAATTGTGAGATAAGATTTATTTAATTTTTTGATAATTCTCAAAAACAACAACAAACAGAAAAAGATCCTTCTAATACTTTTTTCCTTAATGTGGTCCTAATACTCGGTTGTACAAGACCATTATCAGTAATCGCTTTTACTGGCTGTGAGCCTGCGCCTTGTTTTGTGTCTGTTCCATTAACTTTTCCGTTCCCAGACATATTGTTATTACTGAAATATTTACTGGGGGTTGCCATTGTGCTCTAAATGATATACAGTTCATGAATACAGGTAAAAATAAATATTTGTAGTTTAATAAACATGTGATTTAGGTAGTAGTTAATGTGTGTAATTGTATTTATTTGATTTAGTATATCCACTAAAATGGATCAAATCAAAGCAGAGATAGACATCGGGAACATCAGGCTCGTTTGGTAGACTTCAACTGTTACATGTTTTTATTTAGCAGCAGTGGGGGTGATTCTGTGGAAGCAATCTAAGTTTAGAAACAAGCTGTGTCACCAGGCGCGGACCAAATCACTTAACATTTATCATTTGGGTTACAGTCTCATTTATCCTCAGCCTCTGAGACCACAAATGGAGATTTCTAAATTATACCAGAAGCAGGGAACCTCCTGAAAGTTATGACGGTCATTGAGAAAGCAGGTTAAATCCAAGATAGAGGGCCAACCTTAAATACAAAGCAGCAGGAGATGGAAGAGTTGGCTTTCAAAGGGAGATATATGGCCAGTACAAGGCCAGGATCAGTTGCTTTGGGAACTTAAAACCTCGGATGACAGTGAGAGCCATTTATAATATTAAGATGAATAGTCTCATCCTGGCACCAGCCAGAGTGGTTGGAGTGTGTCTCATTTGATGCAAATGAACCAAAGCGCTGTGTGTTTAGGGGCTATTTAAAAGCAAATCACAGGTTTAAAGTAAGGGGGCTGAAGAATACGTCAGAGAAAAGAAAGGAAGGCATAACCTAAGATGAGTTTGATGTCCAGTCTTATCAGTGTTTCTTGGTAGTTATCCATGTTGTTGATTTTAGCTTACAGGCTTAATCCTTTACTATTGAAGAGGTATGACAGTGTCTGCCTCACCTCATTTTAGGAGTATACCACTGTGGCAGGTAAAACCTCCCAAATCAATAGCACATATGGTCCACATTACAGTGGGAAAGGCCTCCAAAAAACCTTTTTCTCTCAGAGTGGCTCACAACGATGACAGACGTGTTCTGATTCCACATATGTTGAAATGTAGAAAGCGTTACATGGCCTCTTTGATACAGAATGATTTATAGGGCCTTGACACAGTTGCAAATGTCTTTGGAGAGGGCACGAGGAGGCCTGCTCTGCAAGTGGATAGTGTCGATCAAATCACATTCGGGACTAGAAAAAAATGGTTTGCAGTTCCATTAAAAGTTGTTTTTTGTCTCTTGTTAGTTCACTGTCATCAAATGCAGAGTTCTTCCCTTTTTAGATTAAAAAATTAGGAGGGAAGAGAGCCTAGATAAAACAGCCACCTTATGGATATTCGATGCCTTCAAACTGACAATGCCATCTGGAGGAAATAAGGATTTTAATTGAACTTCTCTCAGTATTCTTGTTGTGCACAGATTTCATGCTCCAATTAGAGAGGGTTGAGGCAGATACAGTCAGAGGAAAAAGAAACCCAGCAGACAAAGCTCAGTGAAATCTGCCCAGTATGCATCAACAGCCCAGCCAAAGTGCTCTGCATTACAAAATGAGGTTGGCTGGGGTCACTGTCTTGTGAGGTATAATTATATCGTAAAACTAAGCCTTCTTGCTTCAACATAATGGTAGATAAACAGAGTCTGATTTGTGACACTTCTCAAGTTCGAATCCCGACTGATGCAGCTAACTCAATTAGCAAATGGGGGATCAGGCAGCCCCTTAATATGGATTGGTGGGGATGAGCGAACGTGTTCCCAAAAATTAATTACCTATCAAATTTCTTGTGGTCATCAAAGTACCCTAGGCTAATGGCACGGCTAAATCCACATTCAACAAAGCACTCGTGTTCCATTAGAAATGTCAGTCATTTGCTTGACAGAGTAGTACAGTAATCTTTGCTGTTGACTCACGCCCTTCAAAAAGGCCCTAGCATGCAAATTAGGTCTTTAGCTATGTCTTTGGGAAGCAATAATTTGGTTTAGAAGGCATACATAAATATTTGAGTGCAAACTCTTGGTCATTCAGAACACCTTCAAACAAAACAGGAGGGCAATTAATTATGTACAGTTAGACCTGACAAGCCGCCAACCCCCAGAAGGACATAAGTGACAGCATGCAAGCAGAAGCTTAATGTCATTTTGCATCTCCATTACGCTGTGCTTTATTTAATAATACCTCAAACTTGTGCACCACTGACAATCAGCTGCATGCTCGGTGAAGTTATTGCATGCCACACCCACTGATTACTTTACTGGCTTTATTTGACATGTTGTTCAAAAGTCAGCAAAGAGGTTTTACAAGGTTAAGTGTACTGCTAAACAGAAATTTCAAAGAAACAAGTTTCCTTTATTAGCTGGTAGCCACATTTAAATGATTGTTTTTAACTCTTGTTGCTAAGTGTCTCCTTCTAAAGAAATGTGAAATCTGCATTATCTACCTGTAATTAACATATAATTAACATAAAACATGTGATTATAAGTCCTAAAACCCTCATACTGTTAGCATCTCTTTAGTGTGCCATCTGTGACTTCAGCACTCCAAACGTTACAGTGTGATCCACTGCAAAAATTATAATCAAAAATGAAATTATTTATATAGCACACATGCTCTGGAAACAGTGGATTTAAGAAAACAGTCAGCAGAAAAGGGTGGGGGTGTGGGGGTAAGCAGTTATTTTTTTTTATATCTTTACAGATCCATTGCCAAGACGATGACGAGTTCACAGTGCAAATGTCCTACTTAAAAAATCCAAATATATGGATCATTCTCACGTGAGAACAGAGCTGTAGTTTAAAAACGTAAAACAAAAACATCAATGCTCTTTGAAAGAACCTGCTTTCTTATCACACTATTTAAATTATTATACTTTTATGTAACAATTGCTGTTTAAGTTACAGCTCCAGTCTGAGGAGAAAAAGGCTAAAGGTCACATACAACTGCTTTTCAGTCATGGGTGCAGTACACAGGTATGGTATGGCAATCGTGTGATAGTAACATGAGCCTTAAGACTAAATTTGCCATGAAGGCTGAAGAATGTGAGTCCGGGCACTGCACTGTGCTGAACTGAGTTTTCAGTCAGCGGGTGCATTCATGGATCTCATCAGAGTCCAGCTGATGGATAAAATCATGATAAAGGCATTTGTTTAATAGTCTCCAATTATTACCAGTTCATTGTGATCTCAACATTCATTTCTTTAACTAACAAAAACTGTTTAGTTTTTTAACTTTTGTATTTTCTCATCTACTGTAGCAACTTGCAGTTAATTAATTTAACATACAAAAACATACAAATACATAAAAATGGAGGATTACACAAAGATGTAATATAACAGTTAAACATAAGAAAACTGAAGCAAATTCACCGGGATAGAGATCATAGAACAGTAAGAACATTTAACCCTCATACAAGCCACAGTCTACTGTAACCTTCTTTTATTGGACCTCTAAACTCGACTGGCCTTTGAGCCACAAGCACTTTGGTCAACATCAGACAAGTGAAGGGGACAAAACTAAAGCCTAGAGCTGTGAACACAATACAGTGCTCACGCTGGCAGGTTGTTTGTTTACATGTGGCCTGAGATAATTAGCTCAGAAGTAATGACTCCTCTCTGATGACAGCCGCTGAAACCTGATCCCCCTGTGCGACATGCTCTCCCCGTCACTCTCCCCTGCCCAACAACTGCAGTGGGGTTATTTTTTGCCTTGGCTGCTAGCTCTGCTAGCCTGGCGCCAGCTCCTGGGATTCAGTGAGCTAAGGGGGTTGACAGGGCCACCGCTGCCATTCGCCCCTTAACCTCCCATGCTTTGCCAATGCCAAACAGCACCCGGAATCCAACATGGAAATCACTATCATTGCGTTCCCCGTGCACAAATATGAATGACTGTTGTGCGAATTCCCCAAAATTTATGGTTTATATTATATTATATTATAGTATATTTATATTATTTTAGTATCTTTTTGCCTATGATTTACAGTCCCTTTATTTGTCTTCTCAGTGATGCACAGTGTTTAATACACATCTCCGTGTTCTATTTGTAGACTATAAAAGATGGAAAATATGATATCAGCTATCTACCATCTTGGGGTGGAGAGAGATCAGGTAATCTACTGATTGGAAGGTGCCTGGCTCCTCCAGTCTGCATGCCAAATATCCTTGGACAAGATACTAACCCCAAATCTCCGATGGAGAGTATGACTGTAGCTAGGAAGCATTAAAAAAAGCTTAGAAGAAAGTGCATGTGCTAATGTGGCATGTTGTATAGAGGGCTTTGAGTACACCGGGAGAGTAGAAAAGCACTTTAGAAGAATAAGTCAATTTGGTGTTTTGAACCTGGATGTGATGAGCAAGGGCTGCGTGTAGCTCTGAAACTGATGACACCTCGCGCTCAATGAAAAACAACTTGCGATGAACAAATCATTAACTAGTGACCATACTCTGGATAATCAGCCTTTTTAACCCTAATAAATCCCATAATTGATAGTTGTTTTTATTAAATATCACCTGAAACTCACAATTAATAACATAAAAAAACTATGAGATGTCATCAGCAGAATCTGATGACAATAAATGTAAAGACAACAAAGAAAACTTTAACATGCATGACAGCCTTGAGGCGACATTTGTTGTGATTTGGCGCTATATAAATAAAATTGAATTGAATTGAATAGAAAAGAACGCAGTTAGTGATAGTATTTTGTTTGTTTTACAGTGCTTACAGGACTGTTAAGAAACATTGTCAAAAAAAAAAACAGTTGTAGAAAACAGTAAAAATCAGATAAGACAAAATATGCCACAAAATCCCAATTGATAATAAATATGATGATACAATTATTGACATCAGTGTGTTCAATACAATACATTTCATTCTCAAAATCACAAACTTAACCATATAATATATCACCAATATATCACCAATCCTAAGCAGTAAAGTACATAACTAAAACAATGAAACTTTAGAGCGCCCCAAAACATAGAAAACACAAGTTTTTTTAGCCTCTTAGGTTGCAGGTTGAAATTTCATGGCAGTTTAACTGTTCTTAATTTAAGCTTTTTGGAATGATCGCTTGTATCAGAGCTTTTGTTGCAATGACAAAACCACATAGAAATCGCTCATATTCCAGAGGGCAGCACACTGGGACAGGGCTTAGCGAAGGCCGCGTGGCTTGAGCTTCCTTTAATCTAAAGCAAACAAGCACAACATGGCAGCCGTGCCACCCTGTCGTACTGCAGCTTTAGAGAAAAAACAATGATTTTCTCTGAGCAGCTTCAGAGCTTTGCTGCCAGACAAGTGCAAAGGCCCCACAATCCACTGCACTTGTAGAGGGTGAGGAACCTGGCCAGCTCCAAGTCACTGAGTCAACAAGCAAGAGACACATTTAGGGACCCTGCAGTCTTCAGGTTTCCTTTTCAAAACCTCTAACTGCTTCAAGCAGGGCTTCCCAACAAATTTGAAACTTTGAAACTTCCACTGTAATCTAAATTTGGAAACTGTTACACGAGGAGTTTAGATGACTCAAACAACAAGGAATGGCATTGCTCAAGCAGTTAAAAAGCAGCATGCCGCAGACATATGTCTTTCTTTTGAAGATGATCCCATGTCTCTGGTTGTCAGTTGTTTTTTGGTTCCTTGAAAATATGTTCTTCACACAAGTTAAATAGAAGGGCACAGCAACCAAAAATACATGAATCAACTTTCTAGTGTTAAAATGAAGAGGTGAAATGTAGTGCAGGTGTATTTCAGGAGCGTTTTTCAAACAATGTATAATCCACTTGAACATTAGGAAAATAGATACAGATATTTGTACCATGTGTCTCTTTAGAGAGCAACCCATGCCCTCTATCTTTAAAGCAACTCACTGATATATTTTTACATTTCCTGTCACATGATCATATATGGGGTTCTAAATGTCTAACTTTTATTTGTGGTCACAACATGACTACAAAATAATTTATGCCAGATGATTTATGTGGTTAATCACCCCAAGTCATAATCTACTGTAGAAACTGGCACATGGCAGGGATGTTCAGCAAGTATCTCTTTTCCTCTCAAAGGTTTAGACGTTACATCCTTACTCTTGAAAGGCAGACACTAACATTTAAAAGGCCTAAAGGACTGAAGGGTTGCCACTTGTGACCTCCAAATGGTATTCATTCCTTGTCGGTCTTGTGTGTGAAACATTTCTGTTGACACCCTGCAATGTGGCGTTGATGAGTTAATCTAGCAGCTGAGTGTGTCCTTTAACTACACCCGGCCCCCTGTAGATTTTCAGAAGAAAAACACCCCTTATCTCTACGGGAGAGGGGGAAAACAAAGGTCCCGGTGGCCGTAAATTCACAGGATACCAGTGTAAGTACGACAGCGTAGCCTTCTTTGTATAAGGAGAGCCTTGTCATGATTCTAAATTGAAATAGTCTCTGACCCTACTCAAGGAGAATAAGCACTTTAAAAATCATGTGGAGCTTTAATAATTAAAAGACATCTGCTCTGCAAGCAAGAGTACAAATGCAAGTAAAAGCTATACTAAAAATCTCGTGTTTTAGATTAACAAACATGGTTTTCAAGAATTCACAATTGGAATTTCTCTGTCACTCTTGAACCACATCCCCTCAGCCTGCAGGTCCCAGTGGATTCAACAGGTCTGGGTAGCTTTACTTTAACCATTCTGGATGTGGTCCAAGGTTGCCTGAGATCAGGACAACAAAAATAGGCTTAGAGTATGCTCAGCCCTGAGTATGAAATCCACACTAAGGCTCACTGCCTTATTGTATGTGTGGGCCGCTCTGCGGATATCGCTTACTTCTCCGAAGCATCTTGTAACCTGTGCTTATTAGACAGCCATAATAAGGACATCTGACAGCTGAGGCAAGTTCTTCTCGAACCATACCAATGTAAGTTCTAACATAGTGTCAAGGAGGCTGCTTTGACATCGCATGACTGAAGATCTTTCCATTGGCAGAAGTATTATCACCAAAACAGGTTTAATAATGTTGTTCTTGGTTAAAATAAGAATGTAAAATCCTAATGCCATTACAAAACAAATCAAAGCTTAAATCTAAACTGTTATTCCCACAGTCCAAATCCTGATTCTAAACAGAGGAATATGTTGAATCTCATTATAATCCAGAACACTTTCCCATTAAAACAAAGTTACATCTATGTGACGAGCCATACTCATATGAAGTTAAAGTAAAACTTGTGGGAAAGTCCAGTTCATCCTCAGCAGGGGTACTGCTCCCAAGGGAGGGAGAGGTTGCAAGCAAGCTGGATCTAAAGGTGGTAATGACCAGTGTATTCTGTCACAGTGACAGCTCCTCTGACATTTTGGAATTTATCTTTTGCAGCAGATTTTCATGGGCTTAAGACAGCAACCTGTTTTCCTTATGGTATATCTTACTTATTTGTATGGGCAGAAACAGCTGTAAACGGAGACCCAAGTGGGGGAAGAACAGCACATTTGTTTGTGCTTTGACACATCACAGCTACAAGAATGTGCAGCATCCTCCCAAGGTCCTCTGCAACTGCCACTGTTTTTCTTTACAAGGAAATTGATTTGTTTATGTCAAGCCAAAGATGCTGTAAACTCCTGAAGCCTGCAGGGTTTCTTACTGACAGTTTGACACCTCCAAGGCAAAGGTGAATGGCAACTGTGGCGCTATCAACAGCCCTAGCTTATTAGCTCGTTGCTTTGACACTAGATCCTGAAGGCTTATTATAAGGGATGAGTAATGTGAGCCAGAATAAATCAATCCAGCACTGTCTTATAAAATTCTGTTAAATCAGTGTGATGTCTTAAAATGCAAATTATGCACACAATGCAAGACAACTGAAAGAAAACCAGGAGAGGCAAGTGGGGAATATTAATGTTGAATCCAGGATGGCTTAATATAGAAAATAGCAACACAAAGGAACTAGGTTGACTAAACACAAATACAAACAAAACAAAAAAAAGCATAAATGCACATTTTAGATAAAAAGATAAAAAGAACATTATACTTTTTATTGTGAGATTTACCACTACATTTTGTTATGAAGCATGACGTAGAATTAGGTTACTTTATCGCTGCAGCTGTACTGAATGTTATAAGTGATCATTTACATTTTAAGAGTTTACTCAGTTAAAAAGTAAATTTATTAATATTGTGATATTTTTCATGTTCTCTATTAGCACTTATTAATCTTCTTGTTTCCATGTATTTCAGGTTTTGCAGCAATGATGGCCAAATGCCAGAAAGTAAAGACCGCTTATTTCTGTTGCAGCCCAGTTGTTCTTGTCTTTAACACACAGACACTCAAGACACAACTTGAGCCCATTTGTTATCTGTTGCCGCCGCACAAGTTATTTAGCCTGTCAGCAGAATGATAAACTCTCCCCCTGCCATGGGTGTCACTTTGACAGCTAGCTCTTGCATTAGCCAATAAACCTATAAGGTGGATGGGAATGAAGAGTTTCATCTCCAAAATAAGACTTCAGCCCCTCTGACAAGTGACAGCTGCACTCACAGAATGATCAATAAGAGAAAATGAAAAGTAATTATTGTAGTTTTTGGAGACTACAAGGTTATCTAAGCCCTAGGATTTGAATAAATGTTATCGGTTTACAGACTGGAGCTGAATCAGTAACCATCAACATAGATATACTGCAGTAAGTCTCTTTAAATATTTCTATAAATTCTTTGGATTACTGTGAAATGCAGTGAGCTGTGCTCAAGTTCTGGGTTTTGTACACAGAGAAGACTTTGTGCCTGGTACTGCCATTAATCACAGTTAACTTGACATTATAGGACTTCTTTATTGGAGGTTAGAGTTGGACGTGGGGTCAGAGGAAGGTCAAGGCAACAAGTTGTGTCTTTACTTGTGCATATTTAAAAAAAAATAGTTAATTAAAACTCTCCATTTATTTTAAATTGCATGTACAATCGAGTAGATTGTAAGGTGAAAATATAATGATGTTTATTAGACTTGTGTTTGTGTTTTGGCATGTGGCTATAGCACCAAAATTCCTAGTTACAAGACAGTGTTGTCAGTGTCCTCATCACTCAATAAAACTATAATGGGATGTTTTGACAGTGACCAATTACTTAGATGTCCCACTCTTTCATGACCCTGTCTTGATGAGGTGATTTTTGGGATCCTGGGGCCATGCTTATAGCCCAGGGAGTAAGTGGTGCGTTACTCTTCATGGTAGCTGAGTGTGGAAATTGCCACCTCTGATTGATTAGCTTCCTGTCACCAAGAGGTTATGAATGAACTGGCCTTCTTCAAGCTCCTCGGGATGTCCTCACAAGCAAGAAACTAAAGTTACTGCAGTTTAGCTCTCTCTGATTTCTCACAGTGGGAATCTATAGAGAACTGGCAGGCCAGGAAGTGACAGCAGGAGTAGGTAGAATGAGAACTATTTAAAATTTCAGTTATCCTTAGATTTAAAGCAATTTAGTCTAGATTATCCTAAAATTAAATCTCCTCTATAAGTCATGTGTTTTCTGCCTGGTGATTTATTTATTTATTATTAGTAGTAGTAAATAATGTTAAACATGTAAATTATTTTATATCAACCAGGAAAATCAACATTTATTTTTGGGGGGAGGAATTCCCTCCATAATTTTAAAACAACAAGCCAGCACAGAAGACTAACTACCTCACATGTGGTACAAAGTTGTCTCATAAAGTTTGAGGAATGACTTATGACTGTGCCATGTTCAGCTGTTGCTTTGCTTTAAAAATGTGTAGAATGCCCTCTCTGTTCCTGTAGGCACTTTGAATAAAAGTGTCCATCAGATGGCTAACACTCTAAGGAATAGTTAAGCTCACATATGTGGAAACGAGTTGGACCGAGTTGTCTCTACTTGGCAAGATGTCACAGTCCCGCTCTGTACATTTGCTGTGACCCCAATTCTGGCTGCTGCTTTGCTTTCCACACATTCTGTGGTGCTGCTGCTGCTGCTGTTGCTGCTGCTTTCCCCCAGCTGGCAGCTCAGGCTGGGACAGACACCAAGCTGAGGTCTGACCCCTGCTGACAGAAATGAGGTTTGTATTTAAGACCTGTTGCTGGGGTATTGCATTTAACATTAGCTTCTGGTCTAACTCCAGCCGGTTAGACACAGTTTGCCTGATCCAGCATGAAGTGCTAAATTGGTTATTGCTTTGAAAAATGTTGCCACGAGGTGAGGAATTAAAAAAAAAGAAGGCATGCAGGAGCTAATGCAAGCACATCACAGCTCTGAGCATATGTGTATTTGAGAGATGGAGGTCAAGTTTTAAGCCTTGTGCACATGGGCAAGCTATACTAATGTGTAGATATTCACCCTTTGTGCATATGTGTTATGCTGTGTTCACATTTGTTTGTTTGTGCACAAGCATGCATTTGAATATGTTGCTATGGTGTCAAAACAGTAAGAGAAGTTGTTGCTGACTGATCAGCCACCTGCTGGAGACATTGGAGGCTCCATAGGGACAAGAAGAGGGAACAAGACTTGGAACAGAGGAAAATGAGGAGATACGGAGACAAAAGAGAAAAGACTACTAATCCACAAGCTGAGGAACACATCTCCTTTATAATCACTCAGTTAAATGTCACATTATGGCAGTAAGCTAATGTAATGGGATGAATACAAAATTGGACTACTAGTGTAGCTGACATTTTCTCCCCCAGCTGCTACATTCAAGCATCAAACACACTCTGTAATGTGCCTGCCAAGTGTTAAAGATTGTTTGGTTTTTTTATGCCATGTCTCTGCCAAATGCAGCATGCGTCATCATCGTGTTACTGGAATTCATCTAATTTGCAAGTCAAAAATTATATGTGGAATAAAATTTTCAAGATTTACACTTTAGGGAAAAGCTATACATCTCAAATTTTCACAATAGTCAAAATTTAAAGGAATCGGGAGTATTTATGGTAAGATGCATACAACACTATTGTTCTATACCATGTTCAAAATCACAAAGCTGTCAGAGACATTTTATAGTTCCATTAAAGCGTAAATGTAACCACCAAATCATAACAATGATCACCTGAGGTTATGTTTACATTGTAAATATCCTACAGTAATAGAAAGAATACCCCATCAATCAGACCCAAACCCTTTTTGAGCAAGCACTTGGCAACAGTGGTAAGGAAAAACTCCCTGTTAACAGGAAGAAACCTCCGGCAGAACCAGGCTCAGGGAAGAGCAGCGATTTACTGTGGCCACTTGAGGGTGATATCTGGTCCTGCACAGAGGACCAGTTCAGCTTGGAAGGTGCGATCTTTTGGAAAAGGAAAAGAGTGCATCCCCACACATATACGGCAAGTAGAAATGGAGAGCATGCATAACATAACATATCATTTTAAACTGAACACTGAACCAATTAAACATTTTAAAGGTTTAAAGCATCCTAAATTAATTTGGTGCCTTTTTTCCTGATACAAGTTTTATGTATTTTAATTGTTTGGGTTTTTTTTTTTTTTTGCTTTTTCTCTAGTATCACCAGCAGGTAAAATTTTTCCCTCACAAAATATAAAATACACAATCTGGAGATAATATAAAAGATTATTCCTCATTTACTAATGCTATAAGTGCTTTGGTCATCTGTAAGCAAATGCAGGGAATCTATATGACTGGATATTCTTAACTGCCATTAAAATGACCAAAATAAATCTGCTAAAATCATCAGAGCATTTTAAATGGCTTTATGGGGAAAATTCAGGTCGATATTTACTTTAGTTCTTACATGAGGGCAGTATTTCTGTTTTGCACCTGTGCACCTGAAAGAATGAAAGCATGTCGCACTTGTCTTTACAAATAGACATGAGCTTCAGCTGAAGAATGATTTGTCCTTTCAAGCCATGCCAGTGTATGTGCTATTAAATACATGTCCTTTATATTCGTCTCAAACTATGACATGAATTACAACCATGTTCCCGACAACTACACAACAAGCTTAGTAAAAAGCTCTTGTCACATTTCACAATGTGCCACTAGTATGTTGTACTGCAAGGTGGAATCAATTATACAGCCACAATAGAAATGTTTCTTATCTTAAAGAATTTTTTAATTATTGCTACACAGTATTTAATGTAATACTGTGTCATATATTGAGCCTTGTGTATTTACCTCAGTGTGCTTTAAAGACTGTTTAAGATTACAGTTTCATTTAAGCAATTAAGTTTAGCAGCCTGAAAACTTGTGATTCAAATGTGTTTGTGCAGTAGAAGTAGGGTTATTAAAGTAAAAACATGCTCATCTACTGTCAGATTTTTAAAAACAGCTGTTGTTTCCTTTTACCAGGTCACATTCATGACTTCTGCTTCAGATCTTCTCATCATATTTATGAAAATACTAGTAATGTAAAAGCACAGTGCTGAATCCGGCCATGTGTGGGAGAAGAGTTCTTTAATGGTGTGATTCAGTTATGGTTTGATCCTATGCCATCTGGTGACAGCCTACTGAGCTTTCCGCAGCATTTGGCCTAAGTCCACATCCTTACTTCCATCGTACCGATAATGCTCACTGTCTATTTATACAGTGCGAGCAAATGGCCATAGCAGGTTTCGGCACATGGCATTAACAAGCAGAGATGTCTGAACAATGGAACCCAAGGATATGAAGTGCTATGTGGTGGTGAAAGGCAGCTCAGGGGGATGTTTGAGATAACTCAGTGTTATAAAGTATGCACTTCCTCACTATGGAGCGGGGGATGATTTTCATGTGTGTCTGTTCCTAATTTACCCCAGAGACTGGGCATAACTGGGGCAGTGTGCATAGTACCCCCCGATTTTTTGCCCACCTGGGGTTTGAACACAAGCCAGACCACCTTCGGTCTTCGACACGCATTGTTCACTGCTGTATTGCGACAGACCCTGTTTTACTACGGCTGGACTGGGACATCTGGTCTTACAGCGGCTGCCACCTGTTTCTGAGGAAGGATCGTTCACAAAACTGGGATCCATGATATGCCCATTTGTTGGCTGCATTAGTTGCAGCGCATCATGTGATGTGACAGACTAAGCTCTGTACTCAGTGCTATCTCAGATTTCCCATTAAAGATGAACAGAAAGAATGAGTGAGGGGGTGAGGGGCAGTTAGGTTTTTCCGTTTCATATAATACGTCACACTGTACTCACATGGGACCTGATATGGAAACATAACAGAGATTGCTCTGTCTGCTTTTTTAATTGTAATACTGCAAACGTGAGGTCAGGCCAAATCAGCTCAGCTTGAGCAGATGTGTGCACCAAGTAAAAACTTTTTTTCTGAAAGAATGGAGACTGTTCTTTCTATAGTACAGATACATAGAAGATAAATAGTGTTGCTGGACACCTGCTGTTATAAAGCTCAATCTGTTTGAAAGTGTGTCTGTGTGCAACTCTGCTGCATTTTGAAGCCTTTATTGATAAGACCTTGTTTAACAACCAAATTCACTTAAACCTGGATAAAACCATACAAGTGCAAACATTACATAGTTCCATGCAATCATTTAGGATTATGCCACACATGTAAGTTGCAGGAAAATAGTTAAAATTTATAAAATCAATGTAAGCCAGTCATTAACAGGACCTACGAACATCCTGACTAATTAAATGTATTATAATAACTAAGTCAAAATGACATTTTTTTTAATTACTAGAGTTAAAATATAAACATTATATTTAAAATACAAAAGTTATGGCCACATGTCCATTGTACCTACTGTATTAAAAAGTGCAAAGACCCAGGCCCACATGCACTTTTACTCAGGGCAAAGCAGATGCAGTCCCAGATATTGGCAGGCACATGAATGTCTGCACCAAATTCTTCCAGGGAAACAGTGAGGCTTTCTCAACTCGGTCAAGAGATGTAGTTTGTTCAGCATGGGTCTGCCACTGGGCCTGATTACTGTTCCTGAATTCCTTGTAATTTCTCTGCAGTTTTTGTGTGTAAGCAAAAGTTGGGGGGGGGGGGCACAATGGGTAAAAGTGTGTGTGTTTTCTCATTGTGAGACTCCTCACTGGTAAAGTGATTTTGATGGGAGCTGTAGGGGGTAAGTAAAGGAAAACACATCTAACTTCCTCCCTGTAAGTAAAAGGCACACTCTCAGGGAAAACGACTGACTCAGAGTGTGTTTCCCATCGGGGGGTAAAAACAATGAAGAGCAAGAGTTTCTTCACACCCGTCTTGTTAATTAGCTTCCCAATGGTGCTCGGAAACTTTTCGCCTCACCTCACTCAGCAGGGAGGAGAAGGGGAAATGTCTTTCAATTCACAGGAAGGTCTGAACTTCAAAAGTTATTGCAAATCAGTCAAGTGTCAGCTCTCGCACTCTGTTGTTGGTCAAGAGCTGGAACAAAGTAAACTTATAAAAAGGAAAATCAGTGGCCACGTCAATCACTGAATCAGGACACTGAAATGACAGTGAATGTAAATGTTTGATACACATTACACTTTAAATAAAATTAATAATTTGGTTTATTGTTGTGCGTTTCATGTGTAATTCTATGCTTTATGCAGGTACCCATGCACTCATGTCCAAACGTTGATTTGCTTCACCATTAGCCTAACTATACTCTCATTCAAGTACTGTATGCATTCATAACAAGGTCCATTTTTCCTCATTGTCTCCCTCCCCATTGACTAGGCCTTTTGAAACTCTCTGGAGTGTCCCAGCATGTTTGTGATTGCTCACAATCCCTCTGCTCATTGTTTTTGGCAGAGCAGCTGCTCTGAGATTCAGATATCATCATTCAGGCAGGCAGATAGGACATCAAGACACTTCCTCCCAGGAGTCTGGAGAGCACAGTGAAGAAGAATGTGAGCTGTGTTTGTCGGACAAAATTTGATAAAGAGTCTGTGTGTCAGTGATAGCAAAATGCCTTCCAAGTGAATCCTCTTGCTACATGTACCGACTCTGCAGCCTGCTCCCTGTGATTTGTTTGAAATCTTGGTCTGATATAGTCACACAACACAAAACTATATAAAAGTTAAATTTATGTTGAATAAATATGAAAATATGGATTTAATTATCTTCTGATTTTCTTTTTACTGTGTACATTCACATTTCCATATTTGCCTTTGTAATATTGTGTCAAAAAAGAAACAATAGAACATATCAGACATCCAAAAGTTTCTTAGCATTCCATGCATATGTAAAAACTTAGCAGGCTACAGAGAACCAAAGTTCAGGGCTTAAACACATACTTTGAATGTCCTGCGTTTGATTTTTGAATACTTGTTTTGATGTCACTGTCTGGTAATGCTGAGCCCTTCATGTATTATGTTCTGGTTCCTGTTTAATTTTAATGGAGTTTTCATGTCTGTTTGGATTACTTTACTGTTCTAGTGTTTTTACTGAGCTTCAGTTCCTACTTAGAATTGATCATGTATTCTTGTGCTTTGAGTTTCAGGAGTGTTTCCTGTCTTTGTCCCATCTGCCTCACCTGTGTGCTTGCTCTCTTTCTGTTACATCACTGGAGTTAGTTGTCTTTTATTCCTGTTTTATATTCAAGATTAGTTTTTTTTTTATTTCTGATGTTGGTTTTTCTTCCTTATTTGTGAATCTTTGCCCTACCCTAATTAATTTCACCTGCTGTTGATTGGTCTCACTTGTCCTCTGCTCCCAGCTGTGCCTGATCTTCTTATAATGACTTCCCAGTCTATTTTTTGTCTCGCCTTCCTCTTTGTCTAGACCCTGTGGCAGAAAGGAAATTTAGAGTTTATAAACCCTGCGATCAGGAAAACATAGGGGTTTCTGTTAGTTTGCAGGAGTTTACATCTTTATAACCAAACTACCAGTTAGATATTAACTAGACCACTTTTATAATTAACAGGTTATCAGTGCAAGACAGCAATTACATCATGTAGATATCAGCTCAGAATCAATAGGCTAAATCTTTCTCACTCTGAAAAGTACTTGCACAGTAAATTATTGTAGCAATAACCATTTAAAAAAGAAATAAGACATTGATGATTAGCCATTTGTTGCATAGTAATCAATTACTGATGGATTGTGAACGTCTTTCAGATTCAACTTTCTTTTCTTTTTATTTTTTTTTTACAAACTAAAATTAGTTTAAAGTGAGGTTTTGAATACAGGCTTCAGACAATCTGTGTACTGTTCATGCTCTGAAACATCTAAACATGAACATTTTTAAACAGATGTGTAAAAAAGTCTGACATAATTTCCACTGGAAGTCAGTTTTACTCGGTCTCACCAAAATCACTTCTGTTATTAAACCGTCTTATCTGTTTGATTTATATTTTAATCCACAGTTGCTGTAGTTTGTCCCTGTCAAGTTACAGCTGGAAAACTGCATTTCAGATATTTGATATTAAATATCAAATAATTTTCTTACCTTGATATATATTGATGAAAATTAAAGTTGGGCAAATAATGAAAAAAAGTGGACAATACCGAATAAGGATTTATTTTAGGACCATTTTGGTTTTAAAATACATATGGTACACTCTGACTCATTTATATTCTTTTGGGCTTGATCAGAGCTTTTTTCCCCTCCTTTCTTTCTTCCCCCCACTACTCATGCATGCATTTAACTCATGGACAAACTCAGTGAATGAATGAACTCTGATTAGCCTTTCTGGAAGTAAAAACTCAGAGCTCCTCACCTGTTTTCTGGAACAGAGCCCTGTTTTGTTTTTTTGTCTTTGTCTTCCTTTTCTGTTAGTTTGTTAGATGTATTGAGTGTATTTAAATGTTCTTTTTTGGTATTGGATTATCTTGTCAGTTTTGTGCAGCACCTTTTAAAATGTATTTATTTATTTTAAATAAAGCTCCTTTGTTTTTGTTTTGTTTTTTGGCAATTAAGTCCTCCTTCCAGAACATCATAACCAAAAACATGCAAAAAAAAGAAAAAGTCACAGAAATAGCATGAGGAATTGGTGGAAGTCTTCAGTACTAAAACACTTTGTTAGGAAATAAAATGGAAATTGAGAGTATGTGGACATGTGAATAATGTACAGGAATGTACTCACATTCTCTAAGACTCAGAGTTTATTAAGTCACATTTTAATTATGCACTCATGCAACACTTTTATTTCTAAGCACATTATCTACCACACATCCATCGCCAGTTAACCTCCTATGCATGTCTTTGGACTGCAAGCAACGGTCATGCAAACTCCATTCAGAATGGTCTCAGCAAGAGACTGAACCAGGAAACATCTTGCTGTGAAGAAACAGTTCTAACAGAGAGCACACCATGCAACCTTTAACAAGCTGATCAACAACCGGTGTGGAAGAAAACTAGTGGCAAACAGATGAAAGGGTGGAAATGGAACTAGCTAATGTTCAAAGCAAACAGGGATTACAAAATAAAACAGGAAACGCCCAACAAACCAAAACATGATAGCAGTAACTGTGGTACCATCTTGTGAGTGAACACCCTAGTAACTTTTCTCTCAGTCTCACAGTAGCAAGCTTACTGGGTCTCCAAAACTTTGAACATGGCACAAGTCGGACCAGCGCAGTATCAAATTAATGAGTAGTCCCAATATTCCCACTGCACATGGCTGTCATGCAAGTTGCTTAGCTCAATTAAAAACATGACTTTTGAAGAAAATTTTAGATAACAACAACAACATACTTACATTTTAGCCTGTTTCTCATTTGCAAGAACAGTAAAGGATTTGTCTGTCTTTATATCCCTCAGTGCAACACACACACAAGTACTGACAGACTCGGGTTCCACAGTGACAAAAACTAAACATTCAGAGCTTGCAGTAATGAAGTACAGCAAGGATAACACTCATTGCTCAGTACTTTGGGACATACTGTACCTCTATTCATCACTCTTGTTATGTTGGGCTTATATGTAAGAGAACATGTGCTGGATGAGTATTTGTACATGCACGAGGCTGCAATCACAGATGCATGTGTATGAATATTAGTTTGAAGCAATTCAGGCAGCTGCAGTACATCTGCATTGCTTGCTCAAGTTCAATCAAATCATCCAATAGTAGTTTTACATTTTTTTTCTTTAAAACTGCAGCTAAATTGGATCAACTGTCCCTTTAAATCAGACAGTTCACATTCATTTTTCTGCACGTTCTATATTGATCAAAGGCTTGTCTGGAACTTTATTGCATCTCTGCTTATTGCATTTCTTCATTTTATTTCGTTCCATGTCAACATTTGGCCCAATGTACAGAGGGACTGTTTCGTGGAAGGATTCATCAGATGGGAATCCAAATCAATTTGTCAGGTCATGTTTGACCGACTCATTACTGGCGGTTCGATTAAAAAGCGGAGTGAGCTCAGGTGACTGACAAGGCAGCTGAAGCCATTATGCAGAGATTTGGGATCACGTCCCAGCGTTAGATTGCAATTCCTATCCAGAGGCCTCCTAAAGTCATCCATCATAAGGAATTTCATTTTGTTTCTTAATGTGGGTTACGTGTTGTTTTGCAAGCCACAGAAATGATCAGAATTTGGCCAGAACAGACTGTAGAGAGAGCGTGCTCAGTTATTGTTATCATCAACAATTATTGTCTTTCATTGATTTGGCAGGAAGAGAGTGACTGGCTGTGTTTAAAATGGAGGCGTGTTTCCCGCAACGGTGCCAACACTGGGCAAGATCAAATACTCAAGTCTGTTTCTTTTGCCAAAGACTGCAATTAAAGCACATTCCACTCCAGGTTTTAAATGTCTCCAATATTTCCTTTTAAACAATTGTGGAAACAGTTTGGATTATTAACATGTGTGTCCACTCAGTCCAGCTTATAAAAAAACTGTTCAGCTTTGATGAGTGGTCTAATACATTATCGCATTTGTCTAGAAACACATTCCTTTGAAAATTAGTATTTTGTTTCATTTTTGGTCAAAGATCCAGATGCAAAAAGATTTCATACTCACTATTTTACATTCTAAAGTTCATACAAAGAAGAAAGTAATATATATTTTTTTTTTTTGTAATGTAGCTTTCTGATATTTCATAGTCTTTTTTTTTCTTTTCTAATCACTTATTTAAAAGCTTTTTACAAAGCTGGCCCATTCTTCACCTTCTCTTATTTGATATAAAAAGTCCACAACTCCACACCTGTTAATATTTATTCGCAACAGAAATTTTATACAACTAAGTGGTGCTATGTATATACACAGTGAAGCAAAGGAGGAAATAAAGTCCCGGGTCTGAGATTATCTTCTCTGTGAAACATTAGCAGGAAACCCCCAGGATTAATAATTGCCCAAATGATTAATTGCACTCACTGATAGCTGCTTACAAAAACAGATATGTTAATTTCCAATGGGCCATATCATTGGACTGACTCGAATGCCTGCCATGCGTGGAGCAGTCCTCTGTCAACATGTTTTAGGATGTCTGAATATGTATGATATTCCACTGGATTCAAACTTGTAGTCACTGTTAAAAAAGAATGATAATAAGTGACACTTCCATTTGGATATACTGCGTGTTTTTGAGTGTTTGAAATCTGATTGTGTGTTTCTTTCATAAAAATTTTATACACCCCCTCTATAAACTCTATATTTAAATTAAATTGGTTTTCTGCTGCATATTTGATGATTTTACACTTGTGATATGAACTGTAGTCAGACCCCAGGTTTGGCATATTAAAGCTCAATAAAATAATAGTCATCTGCACCAAATGAACTGGAGTTGACCAAATTTGACTTGTGTACGTCTGATTACGAGCCAGTCCATTTCACGCAATGTCAAGGACACATATAGAGGGTATTCACAACCAAACGTCTTCACTGTGAGTGAAGATAAAATTTGCCAAAGTAACCCACAGAGAAATCAGAATGAAAGTGTTTGAATTTTGGACATGAATGCAAAAGGGAAAGGTTGATATTGTGTTGCCTGGTGGATTTATTAACGTACTGGAAAAAGGATCTGACATTTGTTTTGTTACACAAGTGTTTTGCACCTGCTTTTATTTTGTAAGGTAAAATATGTCAGGTAACGGTGGGTGTACAGCAACTTATTTTTAGTTAATCATATGGAACTCTTTCCAGTAGCAGAAAACTCAATTTTATGATGTTTATTTGAGAGAAAATCATCATATCATATAATCATCTTAATCTGAATTAAAATTGCAAAGAAAATCAATGATTCACCAAGCTAAGATGCACCAGTCAGCCTGACACACTAGTGGTGTATCAGGTGTGAATACATGTAGAACTTTAGTTGTACAATGTGTGGCTTTTTCTCATTTAGACAGTGATTATTATAGTTAAATGTTCGCGATCACATTAGTGTTAAAATGTGATTATTGTGACTTTATAGGCTGACCTTCTCTTGAGCTTCACTTCATGGCTTTAAGACGTGTTTATTAAGATGACGAATGGCTCACCGCCAAACCAGCTGTAATTATCACCATTACTATGTTTATATTTCTACCAGAATCCTGGGCTCCGACTAAGATCTTGGTCACAGGCTCTTAAGTATTTGATACCCAACATCATGGTGTGTTTATGATACCGCCACAGCCTTTATTACTGTCTCAGCTATCATAACAGTTGGGAGACTTGCTGGGGGCAGAAAATGGAAGGCAAGGCTTTTAGATTGGAGCACATATGCGTGGTGATAGATGTAATCCTTCTCTCCCGCACTTACCCTCTGTTTGCTATCCCCCCACATAGCCCTTAATAGCGACGAATCCCCTTCAAGGCTGTGAACCCAAGCGGCGCTCCAGTCTGCCTTCATGCTTGTTGACTTCAGAAGGTTCTGATGTCATAATGAAGGGGGCTGGTGCTTTGATATGGTTCCTTGGGAATTTCATGCTCCCTGTGTTTCGAACGGACTTAGATGCTCAGCTGGCAGGTACAGTAGAAATAGGAGTTTTATTGCCTCTGCCTGAGGGGATTACCAGCTACCCCTAAGGCAAGGATGGAGGCGGCAGCATCAAGCGCCTTCTCTCTCTCCAGCCTTCAAGCTGCATTTCTCACGCCATCTAATCTGAAAGTGCAGCTCAAATCCTACTAATCTCCTCCAAATACAATGGGATCCAGGGTGGTATACCATTTACTACCCTAGAGGTCTGTTCAAATACTTAATTGATTCATTGTGCCGTAGGGAGATGAAATATTTTGGAACTGAAAAACAGTCAGTAGTGTTTCTTGAGGCAAAACAATACACTATTTTCTAATTATGAAACGTTCTAGAGTGTCCTCTATGTAGCGGTACAATCAAAGAGAGGCAAACGAGAAAATTACACAAAAAGACTGTGTTTTGCTAAATGCAATAGCAGGCTAGTGCACAATGGGATATGGTGTCTGCACTTGCCAGAAACCATTTGCAAGATGTTGAGGGTTTAGAAGAAAACGGAGTGAAACAGGGAAAGGATGAATATGTATTTGTTTTTAGCAGAGAGACACATGTTCAGTGTCTGTCTCTCAGCATAGATCTTTATTACATCAAACAGGCTGTTGGTTGTCAGAACAATAGCAGGAACAAAGCCTAAGTTATTTCCTCCAATACCTTTAATGATGTAATGTATTTTGCCATCAGCTAGTGGGGAGTAGCAATCAGTTGGGATATATGGCATTCCTGCATGATTCCTGGAGCAAATCGTCAGTGCACAGCCGCACTTGACAGGGGTACAAATTTATCATTTGCTTTACGATATCCCCCAAATCAGTTCAGAATGCCTTTAAAGGGGGCCGCAGGGAAGCAGTGTAAAGACACATGTGAGTCGTCTGTTCACCAGCAGGCTCCCCGTGGAATATAAATCCTGGGCTTCCACAGCGGAACAGGCCTGAAGTGGAAGCAGACTTACTTATACTTAGAAAGAGTAGTTTTCCAGCTTTGGTAATGGCAACTTTTGCTAAAGCGCAAAACTGGAAGTAATAAGCAGAACTTTTCAAACAGAAGAAAATACCTTCTTTGTACTGTATTATCATAATACTCAAACCTACTGTTGAAATTTGTTTTTCATGTTTACTTAGCTTTTCAGAAAAAATCTGGGAACAGGAAGTCAAACATTTTATGTTCCTGGCTGCATGATCTGCAGTCTGTTTGAAATAAACTCTAGATTAGCTGGCTGCTTGAACAGTGATAGTCATAATTTCTGAAAGAAAAGAAAGAATGAAGTTTACAGCTGAATAAGGTGAACTGAGCCTTACTGGCATTTGTGAGGATTAAGGGGCACTACAAAGTGTAAATACAAAGTTGTATACTTTACATGCAGTAGTTGTCAAATGCTAGAGGCAGTTCTGACAAAGCAGCTATTAACAGCATTGGTGAAAACAGTTATGCTCAGAGGAGATTTAGGAACAAATCAGTGCTAATTCTAACAGAAAAAAAAAATTTTGAATTGGTCATTAAGTAAAAAAGTCCAAACCTCCACCCATGGGCAAGAAATCGTAGGTGCTTTGAGCCAGTCCTGGAAAATATCTGAATGACTGATGATAACAAGAAATCATTACCAAAGGCTAAGACCTTGAGCCAACAGCTGCAAAAGTTCCTATAGAGCTGAATTACATTTGTAAGCTATTTTGAGTTGTCATGCTTCATGAGTGGTAAGTGCTAAAACACATACTTGCATTGTTTTTTCTTGGCTTTTGAAAGTAGTCGTCTGTGATTCTTAGCAGTAGAGGCAAAATAGTGAAATCATTGTGGGCTTAAAGAATATAGATTAAAGTTATGCTGAAAAAGAATAGCTTTGAGCAGCTCATTTAAAAAGAAAAAAACTGTAAAGTAGATCATTTTTGAAACTGTGCAGTTAAAATTAAAGTTCTTATTAGTGAGCTATGAACACAAGCTATTAAAAGATATGCGTAAACTTAATTTTGAGGTCTTGCAAAGTGTGAACTTGCACAGCAGTGCATATTATATAGGCAAGTGGTGTAATATCAGCTACATCCTTGTTTGCGAACAATTATGATAATAAGATCGACAACACAGGATCCATTTGGGAATATAAGCAAATTTCTTTTTAATCTCTCTTTTATTAAACAACAAATCAGTGCTGTGTTATGCTTATTTACCTCCCAAAGACTCAACCACAACTGGCAAGGGACATTTGCATGCTTGCTGTGATATTTTTTAAAGGGGGGGAAAAAAAATCACAATATAGCTAAATGCATTTCTCATCTTTCAGAGCAATAACAAGATTATGTGATGGATAGGTCTCTTGGGAAACCATTTCAATGCAGGCAATTACAAATAGTCACTTCCCCGCATGCTGCTCAGACAACACAGTGTCAGATGACAATTTCATTAGCTAAGATTAGAGGAGGATTGTAGAAATTGCAGGGCATTATTGCACTTTTCTGCCTGAAAGATCTGTCGTATAGTGTTTGACAAGCTTTGGCAGATGTATGAAGAGAGTTGGGGAGTTGGAAGAAATTCTAAAAGATGACAGATTGTGTCCTGAACTAAGCATTATAGTCATCTTACTAGCCTAATGAGGTTCTTATAGTCATGGGAATGATGGAAAAAGTTGCAGACTAAACATTAGCAAATTTAAAATAACCTGTTTACTTTTAGAAATTCACTCCAGCTAACATTTAACATGATTATAGTGTTTTTGTGTCCTTGCACTCCTTTAGAAAAAAGTGCAATGAGCTAGTGTTTCTTTTCAGTAACATGTAATGACAAAGACAATGACAAAGACCATTCTCATATGATTACATTACCGCATTTTCGAATGGTTTCTATTAGTCTACAATCTCCCCGTCCTTCTTTCTCTCTGGTCTCTTGTCAAAGACAGGATGGTGCAAAATTAAATGTCATCAGAGGATCAGTGCACTGTTTGATCTGCTTGGCATGGCACAGCTAAGTAATTGATGAAAGCTTGATTGGGGTGATAACTACCCTTGGCAGCAGTCTTAAGAATCAGCATACTTTTTAGTGTTCTGCAGCACTGATGAGCTTGTGAGAAAGGACTGTCCTGAATTTAAAAGTAAAGGAAGGTCTATTGAACAAAAACAAAACAAATACCAAACAAATGTTCTATGAAACTAAACAACCAAAACTTTTTTGAATTCATTATTTATTTCTTTGCTTTGGCCTTAATGCCAAAATATAGGTTTCACTGAGCTGTCATCAAGCTTGGAACTGCTGATAGGGGACTGACTGTATTTACATTGTGTTTATTCAGTCTCAAGCATCTTAAGCAAGGGTTTATTGCAGGGGTCTGAAATACAAAAAACTGACATCCAAAATGAAGGGTTTTAGTTGTGGTGTCAGTGATTGGTCCTTCATGCTGGGAAAGGGCACAAATGATCTAGAACTGAAACTCAATAGCCTCTAATCAGTGAAAGCAATTCATCAAGAGTGCAGAAGAACAAAAGATCTATGATATGGCAAGAAAAAAGTAGTTTCCCATCTTTGTTTTCAGAAACAATTCAGAAAAAAAGGATATATATGTAAAGAATAAAGTGTTGTTATGTTGCACTTATGTTAAATATCGTGGCGATCATGGCTCAAGAGTTGGCAGTTTGTCTTGTAATCGGAAGGTTGCCAGTTCGAGCCCCGGCTCGGACAGTCTCGGTCCTTGTGTCCTTGGGCAAGACACTTCACCCATTACCTACTGGTGTTGGCCAGAGGGGCCGATGGCGCAATATGGCAGCCTCGCTTCTGTCAGTCTGCCCCAGGGCAGCTGTGGCTACAACTGTAGCTGCCTCCACCAGTGTGTGAATGTGAGAGTGAATGAATAGTGGAATTGTAAAGCACTTTAAGGGCCCCGAAAAGTGCTATTATTATTATTAAATAGTTGTAGAATATATATTAAATTTTTTTTTATGTGCGTAATGCAAAAAGAAATGTAATTTCTAGAAAATAAACTTCCAAAAAGTCTCAACTTTTAACCAGAACTTGTATACTGAAATGCAAAGTGAACCTACTACTCTATTTTCGAGCTCTCAATTTAATATTCTTTAACTCTGCTGAAGTAGCATTGAATGATTCCCAGTTTAAAATAATGAATGAATGAAAGTGGTTAATAATATAAAAATTAGATTTGATGCAACTTGACTGTTGATTCATGTCATGACCATATAAGAATGTCCCACCCCTCTGATGCCCTAGGATTTAACTACAGAGATCAATAGGCCATACAATGGCCTCATTATTTCATTATTTTTTGCCATGTTTAAAAAGAACATCTTCTACTGTAACATTATTTGACTGAAAATAAGGTGGAAAAAAATTCTTGGAGGTGCAATGTAAAGGGTAAAGTGGAATAATAAGAGAAAACATTTCAGAATACTGCATGAAAGGTCACTGAAAGGTTTGATGTGCAGTGAAATAAAGATAATAAGCTTTCATGGCCTATATTTCACCTGTGAGAGGTTTTAGAATGGCATATTAGTCCTCTCTAGCAAAAGAGGAAGTCATGTTGTATTTTAAAGTCATTTTCAAGATATTTTTACTTGAGTTTTGTCCATGGAAGTGGTCATGCATCGTCCATCTTTACAGTCTATAGTTACAAACATTCAAACTGAAATCAGCCAGCGCACATAACTTTTTCCTCCAAAGCATTTTATATCCGACTGATCCCGGGTCAAATATGAAGTTCCTGATTGTGAAGCCCAGAAACAACTGGCATTCATTAATATAGCAGAGAGCAAACTGTCCCTGGAAAGATAAATGAGCAACTGAGTGCTTTGCTTGGGATCAAGTGAAGTTTGAGCGTGAGATGCGTCTTTCAGCACAGGCTCTGGCTCGTTGCTTGGACACCTTGTTGGGACTGCATGCCATCGGATGGATGCTGCAGCCGCAAAAAAAACCCCAATGAACAGCAGACCAAATGATGACAGAGTGTTTGTCTTTGATCTGACGATACAAGTTTTCTCTGCTGCCTGTCTCTAATGGTAGATGAAGTTTAATTTTAAACCAGTGAAACTTACTCAAGCAGAAGTTGATACTGAGTGATTATCCAAATATCAGGACAGAATTTACTGACCGGTTTGCAAACATTTTTTGCAGATTTTTTTTGTCTGTTCCTAATCAAAGTTAACCACCTTAGCTCAAAATTGAAGTTGGTCTACTTTGTGTAAGCAAAGACAAAAAACGAGTAGTGCATTTAACATTGGCTACATGGGAAGACCTGAGTGCAAAATGGCAACTCCCACAGGTTAAAGAACGAAAGTGAAACGAGTAATTCCTCTGAAGCCCCGTATGCACTCTTAACTGCTCTTAAATGAATGCCTGCTTGTGAACATTTCAGTTCACCAAGTTTAAAATTTGCTGATTCAACAGTAATTCAGGAAGGCCTGAAATGCTGACATGCCCGAAAATGCTTAAGTGGCCCTTCAGACTGTGTCATTTCTAAATGCTTTAATGGTGAGCACACAATAACAACAGTAACACTGTCACAGACACTCACCTCTTTTATTAGAGCTCACTTTGGCCCCTGGAAGGATTGATGTGTTACCATAGCAACACTGACCCTTAAAGTCTCATTGCAACCGGACCCCAATGCCAGATTTATGAGTGTTTTCAGCTTGTTACAGCAGATTTATCTTCTCAATAAAAAAGAACAACAATCTGCAGAAATCATTAAGAGGAGTCTGTTGGAAACTCTGGCTTAAAGGCAAAGGTGCGCTAGAAGAGGCTGAATAATAATGTTGATTTGATAAATTACAAACACTTTAAACACTTGACAAGTTTAGGGAAAAAAAACTCTTAACATGCATTTTGTTTTTGTGAATGTATGAAAACTAACAAATGGTGCAAATGGGAAGAGTTTAAGAAAACCACAGTTGTTTCTGTCTTGGATGCAGTCTTCACTTTTTTTAAATTTAAAATTGTCTCTGTTTTCTCTGTGTCCATTGTGCAGACAATTGAACAACCTTTACAACACAAGTAACAACATAACTGTAATGTGAAGTTAGTACAGCATTACTATGTTACCAAAAGATGTCATATATTAACGTTACTTTGTAGCAGGTTACACACAGTGCTAATCACAATGGACGAAATCTGATAATATCCCTAAAAACATTAACTTGTATATAAACCTTGTGTAAAAAATAGAACTTTCATAGATGGTTTCAATTCTGTGAGACTGACCAATAGCAGCCAGATATCCAGCCAGTCAGATTTTTTTTCATACTGCTCAGGAAAGAATGTTGCTCGTGTAGCTATGAAGTGAAATATTACAGACACTTCTTTATTGGGAAGCAATGGGTGTTCTATTGTCTCTCTTATTTCGAAAAGGCAAGATTTTATCATTCTATAATTTCCCAAGGTTACATCTTTGCCAGTTTTTCCTTATTTGATCTATGGATGGTCACAATGACCATTGTAACAAAAAAATATTAACTGAATCTGGCTTTAAAACTAAGAATGGGTTACTATGAGTGACCTCCTGAAACAATTAACCTCACCTGACCAGCATTCAACTTCAGGTTAGGACTTAAAATGTTACCTCCAGGAAGATTTTCAAAAAATACTAAAATAGAAGAATAATAAAAGAAAATAGCTGACAGGTTCTCATAGCTCATGGAAGACGAAACACAATATTAAAACAAGTGTTATTATGGATTACATAATGTACACTTTAAGATAACAATGCAATACTGACAAACCCAAATCTCATTTTACTGTAAGTTAACAGGGACATTTGTTTCTTCATCGTGTAAACTTTGAAGGGATTAATGTTCTCATTTTCATTTCCTGAACTAGTCTTGCCTTTGTCACATATGTGATGAGGCAGAAATTCAAAACCCCATGATGCCCTTTGGTCCCTCGAATGTTACTCAAGACTCCTCAAAGAATTTGAATGGAAGTCAGTGAGGAATGATATGTAGGCATGGATGAGGTCATTAGCATGGTGTACTGATAAAGACAGATGACACAAGGAAAGTGGTGATGAGGACCTGGAAGGGCAGCGAGCAGTCAGGAGCAAACTGAGTGAGGATGACTAGACTTTGGTATTTTAAGCGGGATGTCTTCATTCCTTTCTGCCAATGTGAGTGATCTTCTTTCATTCAGTAGGAAGCTGCATGACCCTGTAGAGGCAATGCAGCTGACTGGCCTTTCTTCAGGGCAGCCAGCAGTGCATCCCTTAAGCAGGCTTGACCGACCTACAGTCACATACTCTGCGGTCAAGCCCTGGGCACGGGGATTTGAGATGTGACAGCATAATCAATTTCCATGATTCATGATCATCTCGAAAAGAGGGTGCACTGAGCGACTGGGCAGCTGAAAGAGGAGAGCAGAAGGGGAATGCTGACAACAGAGCCAGTTCACTGACATGTACAGCAGTAGAGAATCTCTGCTTCTGGCTGTGCTGGTTGTTAGCTAGAGATATTCTCTTCCCACTGAATGTCCTCTAAAATTGAGACCTTAAGGTGAACTATAGAAAAGACGAGCACTCTTGAACTTACAGTAATTCAGATCCAGAGTCATGAACATGTCTCTGTGATTGTGTAACTTGAGCTAACTGCAAAAACATTTTCTTTAACAAGTAATGCATAAAATTGAACATAGTGTCTGAAAAATTAAGGCAGGATCGACTCCTTTGGCTTCAAGACAAAGTCTGCTTGTATGGAACTCTGTGAAAAAATAAACTTACTTCTGACTTGATTCGCTTCTCTGATGAGTTTATGGTCTCAGTATATGTGTATATAAAGTGGGAATGTGTTGTCTTGTGGCTATAAAGTGTGATACACTTGTTAATACTTTTACGGGTACCAATTGGACAAGAATGAGACAGAAAACGGACTTTCCCTTGTCTGATGTGAGAGATGTGATTCCTCTCCTCTGCAGCAGTAAGGGCTGTACATCTGTAAAGGCAAGTCAGGTCCTTAGTTTTAAAAAAAATCTTGCATATTTATAGTTATGAACCATGCTATCCCTATAAAACCATGGCTTTAAAACCATGGACGTTGTTCTGTCAGGACAACCGAATTATTTAAACAGGAAGGAAACGTCTGTTTAACAGATATATTAATCCATCAGTTCCAAAAGGCAAGAAACGTTTGAGCTTTACAAACACTGCCCTTTCTTAGCTCCTGACATATCATTAAATAATTCAATAACTTTTTAAAATTCTAGTTGCAGCGAATAAGTTATCCACGTTAAATGTATAAAATTAAATATGTCAGTTTTTTGTATTACATTTTTTGGCCTTGCACTATTTTCCATTCGCCCTCTACAGTTCACTGATAACTCAAGGTCAACACCCCCAGTCTCTGTGAATGACTCTAACAGCTGAAAAGCTGTGCAGATGTGAGGTTTCGTCGCTGTGGATAAAGTCACAGACTCGTAAACGCCATCTTGAGATGAAATAAAAAAGAATCTATCGTCACTCCCTTGCACTCTCAACGAGATTCATCTTTGACCTTCTCGGCTCTAAGAAATGCCTCAAATTGAAATACAGACAAGGACAAAAATCACGCTCTCCTCATAATGCCAGAAATTCTATTTTCTTCTCATAAAATGTAGTATTGTTGAAATCACATTTTGACAAAAAACTCTTTGGAAAGTATTGTATTTTAAATAAATATTTTTCCCTCTCTTTGGTGTACCTCATTTGACCTTAAAATAATGTTTGTTCCAATAAAAATCACTGCTGTAATCTTAGTCTGACACATGATCTGACACTAATGTGAAAATTGCAATCTTGAAAAAAGTCAAAAAGTAAAAATAAAGCCGTAAATAAGAAGCTGGTTAGTCACCTTCGGTCTTGTGTCAAGCTCCCTGCTCATTTGTTTGTCAAGCTCTCAAGGTCACAGACCCTGGCCCGTTAGCAGACCATGGCTACCCGTGCACTATACATGGAAAGGGCTGATGGCAGTGTGTAGGAAGAGGGTGTGCAGAGAGGGCTCACAACTCAAGAATTGATATGTCTGACTCTCAAAGGCCAGCAGGAGATTGGCCTCCTGTGCCCAGACAACCGCTGACCCCTGTGGAGACAGCCCCGCGTCAAGTTGCTGCCGGGTCCCTTTGAAAACACCCCGGCCCTGCTTGAGTGATTGGCCAGATGGGCTACAGTGCCATCCAGCAACCCCCCACCGTGCCAGGCATGGGGTGCGAGAGGCATGAGTGGGTAGCATGGCAGCCTCCCCCAACTTCCATATTCTAGTCATCTTGTCTGCAGTATCACCACCTTATGCCTTAAAACAACAATAGGCTGTAATTTACAGAATACCAAAGATTGGTCTTTCCCTTCACATCACTCATATTCACACATATTTGCTTTCCGACTTGCCCCATTATACACCCTTTGTAAGATTGAGAAAAATCAGGAAATTAGCTAATAAGCAATTATGCTTTTGAACCTGTTTGATGTTTCAATGCATACTTTGCTATTTGCATTTATACATCACACCATCAGGTAGATTATTGACATAAACAATTTGAACTCAGGATTAGTACGATGCATATTAACTAGGTATAATTTCTGTAAGTATGAGTATAATGGAGTGGACCTTAAAATGAATACAGTATATGGAAAGGAAGGAACAGGCAGTTTATATTTCTTTCTCAGAACTACGCATGTGTTTAACACTAGTAAATGCAGCCAACACAGCTAAAGTAAAAAGTGGAGACATATGTAATGGATAAGGCATGTGTTACGTTCGATGTTGGACATATACAAACATACACCATATGAAATCATATTTGCTGGCAGACCTGTACACAGAAGGGTATATTCACAAGATGCATATGTTTCCTGCATGCTTCAGTCTCACATCAAGTGGTAGTTCCATTCATTTTTAAGTTCTTAGATCAAGTAAAGTTTATCAAATCTGTTTATATGCACTAGTTTACACCAATTATTATCTCAAAGTTCTTTTACCTTCCTTTTTGATGCATGATTAATCTCCTCGGTTATCTGGGGGATTTTTTTTAACCTCTTAAGCCCCAAGCCTAACTGATCTCCTGCCTTTTGCCCCCGTATCAGGGGGCGTTGGGGCTTAAGAGGTTAAACACTAAAAAAAAATCATTAAGACAGTACAACAGGTGGACACAATAGAGTGTCTGTGCATGTTTCATAAGATGTGGTGTGTTAAGGTTGAGTAACATACCACAACAATTTCACAATATAAAAAACTGTCAAAATATTTTGCAAACCTTTTTATTTTTTCCTGCTTTTGTTTATTCAGCATTCCACCTCAATTGTACTGTGTTATCTAATAAACATGTTTAACAGTGTTGCTTAATTTGGTTTTCAGATTACAAAATGCTAACTGAAGAAAAATTGAGCAACACCACTCACAATCTGCTATTACCACAGGGTGCAGTGGAGTTTTTCAAGCATTTCACACCACATGTTTATGCGCTTCAAACATCAAAACCCCACACCTGCAGCAAATCAACCTGCATATCTATACAAATTGAAGCATCATGACTTTTAAAGTATAAAACTCCAGGCGGGCCGAATGGCCTGAAGTTATCAATAACAGCTGAATAAATGAAATATGCTACCTTCCCTTAAGTGGGATTTTTATTGATTTATTTAGACCTGATAACAAGAGTCGTAAAGCCATTTTGAGGCACCCTCCCCTCCCTGCGGCCCTGCCACCCTTCCTGCGCTGTCAGACCACAGGTTCAAAACACTTACTGCTGCTGCTTCTGCTCAAGCAGCAGTGGAACGTTTTTGCCAGGGTTGTAAATCTCCATGCCAGATATTTTCTTTGATTCTTTTTTTTTTGCAGCTCCCCCTTCCTCTACCTCTCTGTTCATATACATCACTGCATTTCTGTTGCACACGACTGTGCAAAGCCTCAGAGGCTTATTTGGCTGCAGCAAAAAGAGTGGAGCGGGGGTAGGGGTGGGTTAAAATGAGGAAAAGTAATTTTATATTATGGATACAAATTTGCTCACATTTTGTCTCCGTTTAATGTTTTGGCTGCACACTTGCCTCAGTGAAAGCCAGAGCAATCCCCTTAGAATTTGACATTTCCAGTCCATATGCTTTGTTTCACATGGCCTTTTTTATTGTTATTAATTAGGCCATCTGGTCTTGGTCTAAGTCAGTTTCAGGTCAAACACAACTTTCACTTAACATCAACAGAAAGGGATTTCTTTTCTTACTGCATATTGTTCAGGGAACATGAAAAAATATAAAGGTGTGATAATAAATATGCAAAACTAATAATCCCATATATTATCATGTCTACAACTGGGATAAGCCTGTTTTTTAATCTTTTAAATAATTATTATATTTCTTCGTGGCGATAGTCAGAGTAATTAGTTTAAATGTGTATTTAAAAATGCCATAGTTTTGGGGTAAAGTGAGAAAACCCAAATTCCCACTTGTCACAGTTGTGACATACAGTAGTGAATCTTTTCCTGGACCACAGACTGTTTATTTGACCTCAGACTGGGCTCCAGTTTTAAGTCTTCTTGGTGTTTTGAAACTGCACGTGACACTGGTCAAATTAATTTCTATCTAATGGATAGGATTTTCATATTTTTGCACTTTTCAGACAAACAAAACAGCTTGATTAGGTTAAGGGTAAGATCAGGGGTTTGGTAAAGTACACTCTTTCACAAGTGGAACCACATGTTAGAAGACCAGCTTCTCTTATCTGCTATAAGAGATGACACCAGTAGAGAACGTTTAGCTATGGTCTCACAAGAGACGTCAACTAAAGTATACTGGACTGTATGAGTAAAACACCCTAATTGTCATCCTGTGCATTGAAATGTGATGCTAGGGTGTCCACGCCTTAAAATGCTAGTTATATTATTCACTTTGTTCTGGTTTTGTATGTTTTAAACTAGTAATATAACCTAAACCCTTAACAACAGCTGTACTGGTGCTGCTCTTGCATGTAGTTTTTTTTATTATTATTCTTTACTATTTGATTCTGACTTTTTTCACCAGATGGAAAGTGTTCCAGGCAAAGGAAAAAAGTCCACAAGACACCAAGATCACATGCAACCCTTGTTTGCTCAGCCAGCTGCACCTCTATGAAGGCAACAGAAATGTGAAAGTTAACAACAGCTTGACAAAGGTCATAAATGAAGTCAAGGTGTTAAGCAGGTGCAGGGAAAAGAGAGTGGGTGGAATAAAAAGTTAGTGATGGGAAGGTCTGAGAAAAAACAGGGAATGAAGAGATGTTTCACCGGACAAACTTCGACCTCTTACTCCTTTCTGGACGGTCTTGTAATAAATTGCAGATCATTAAGAGTTTGGACACCTCTTGGCCCTCACTTCAAAAGAGCTCAGAAGTTCTGCCTGTTAGTTTCAGATTTGGCATGAAGGATGGGCAGGTTATGATGCAGTTGCCTCTCCATAGCTCCACATCTGGTTGGCAGCACCTTGGCTGAAATTGAGACTTTGTCTCCTAAGGTTTTCTCATGACATCTTTATGATCACTTGCTGTTACCCATTGCAACACCCACTGGTGCTTTGGCCATACCTTTCACAATAAACCTCACAACCCAAACCCCCAACCGTCTCCCACTCATCCATGGTTCCCAACTCCAGAGGTCTAGTGAGTTCTAACATTAATGAAAACCATTTGTAGCATCTTCTGATTCCAGGTTTCTGCAAAATATGCTGTTAAGTAGAACCTTGCAGACTTGCTTGGTATAGAGTTGTGAGCAGCAGAAAAGCTAACCTGCGCACCTTGTCTACATTACTACAATGGAGGCCTTTTATGTTGCTTTCCGATCAATGAATCTATCTCGCCTATACTGATTTACTGGTTGGCCTGGAAGTGCCCCCCAAAACTTTCCACCCCCTTTGGTTCTCAATTTCTTGCACAAGTCGAAAAGAGCATAAAATAAGAGAATGGTGTGCAGTTTTTTGTTGTTTGGGGGGGTTGCTCTGACCTGTGCACCTGCCCCTACTGTCACCTTCTCTCCAAAGAACCCTTGGCATGGACACAGATCTTGTTGTTGGCTTTGAACAGGTGCAGAGTGGAAACTGTGAGGCAAAGAAGGTACATTAATTACACGGCAGGCCGAATCACACGGCTTTGTTGCTGTGTTAATCTGCCAAGAACTTTGAAGGCTAGGACAAGTGAATTCACCCTGGGAATGAAAGTCTTCATCCTGCACTCAACTGCCATCATCAAAGGTTGATTACACTGCACACACACACTCACATAATCATTACCATGAACTGGCCTCTTAAAGACCTTTAAGTGAGCTATCGGACAGCTTTTGTGTGTATTTTATGTATACATATTTTTAAACACAAAGATGCCCACACAGACAAAGATACATAGATAAATAAATGCATTTTCATTCCAGTTTAACAAGAAAAACTAGACAATTAAAACATGTCACTTGGTCATTGTCTACTGTCTGGACATCTTCACTGTTTTGCATTTCTTCCTGGCTGAAGAATTGTCAGTTCAGTTTTATTTCATTGGTAGAGAAGTCATCTCAAAGTTTTTATATTTTATGGTAAAGATCCTACAATAATACAGAGAAAACCCTAACAATCAGAAAAAACCTCTATGAACAATCACTTGGAGGAAGTAACCGGCTGGAATTGAGGCATCATGGAAACCCCCACGGGCCCATTGTAGTGTAACTAAGGAATGATTCAGGGTCACCTGATATCTGTTTAATCAGATAGGAAAGTTTCAAGCCTAATCTTAAATGTAGACAGGCTGTCTGTCTTCCAAAACCAAACTGGAAGCTGGTTCCACAGAGGACAATACTAAAAGCTGAAGGTTCTGCTTCCCATTCTGTATCCTAGGAACAACAAGTAAGAGCCGTTTGAGAGAGAAGTGCTCTAAAAGTGTGCTATGGTACTGTGAAGTTTTGAAGATGAGACCAGGTCTAATTATCCAAGAATACGACTTGGTATTTAAGAAAGTGTATTACATATATTCATAAGATACAGCACTGTGTGACTGGTTAACTGTGGATATCGACACGCAGAGTAAAAACATTAAGAAAAGGTTGTGTATTAGTAAGACAGCTGATTAAATTTAGTAACCTTTCTCAGAGCTACTAATCAGAAAAATGCTGGTGCAGTCTGCACCTGTTCAGCTTGCCTGTTTTATCAAGATATTATCTTTCCTGTCAAAGTAATCCCACTATAAGGGGATTCTTTGCTAAATAAATTATTAATTACTTCACATTCACGTCACATAAATTCTCTAAATTATTCATGCTGGCAAGGTATGTAACAGGAAATCTTGTTACACTGATAAATCACTGAAGCTTGTTTACTTGCTAATGCTAGCTCTATTTCCACAGGTGGCAGACAGTAACTGAACAGTAACTCAGAGCAGTTAAAATAGAGCTAGCAGCCGCTTGTCTAACATGCTGGTCTCCCATGAGTTTCTCATCAAAGACTAGAGGTTTATCCACAATACACAACGCACAACAACAGCTGCTGGCCTCTCAGTCTGACAAGCTCAAGCCATTGTTAACAGACACGGACACATAAATGAAACTGAGACATGTTACAGATTCCAGTGATACTGAAGCTACCAGCAGAGTTAAGCCTGCTTCCAGAGACAATAGTCAGCAATTAAAGATCTTTAAGTTTTAAGAAGACTTTTCACCACATAGCCAACTACACAACGCAAAAATGAAAACTACTACAAAGGGACTGTAAAGTAATCGCTATACTCGCTACAAGACTGCAGCCTGACTGCTCATCTATTTGTTACCTGTTTAAGTTCAGGGTTTGTCTGCTGACCTGGGTCGGCATTCTCTCAGCTTTAACGTCACTCTGGCTAGCTTATTGTTAGCCTGCTGTCTGTGCAGATACTTACAAAAAGCTGAAGCTGTATTAGCAGCAAAATGCAGTTCTTTCTTTTTTTTGCAAGTGAAACCTCTAAGTGTAATCAGTAGGCATGCAGACTAACAATTCCAAGGAACTGAACAACTTAATTTCCATCCTTACATACAGTACACACACAGTCAGTGGCATTCTGTCAAAAATGTGCTTCAGTGATTCAGCATCTTAACAGATCTAGCATCTATGAGAAACTCTGAATAAGTTTAATCAGCTCTTTTGCCAACACTCACACTTAATTTTTACATTCATGTTTTAATTCTCCCAGTACACATTGACAGTTTACCATGTCATACGCTGGTCAGACTCATCAGACTGCATGCCAAATATTGGCTGGTCCGTAGCAGTACTCAACCGCTATTTTTGAAACCGGGCTACAGGAGAAACGGCTACAAAAAATGTTCCAGAGTCTGACGAAAAGCCACAGACTGAGTAGCAGGTATATTCTTGCCTCGACATCCACCTTTGTTGTAATGTTCATGTTGCATTTTAATTATGCTGCGAGACACTCGGACGTGTTGCCATGCTAAGGACCATGTACATCAGGAGGTACTAAATTGTAATGGAAAGCCAGTCGATCCGAGTTGAGTCGCAGTGAGCCGATTCGAGTTGGTACTAATGGAAAAGGGCCTAGAGTCTGTGTTTCTGAGCCCATGCCCAACTGATTTTTTTTTTTCAGAGTTCCTCACAGGACAGCCACTGCAAACATGCTTTATAGCCTGTGATGCTGGATATTAAATAGTATATAAGTATTTAAATGACCTCACTTTTAAACAGATGCAGCAATGAAATCAATCCATTTAACAATCATAGGGAACTTTTAGCAATAACTGGTTGCACTTAGTTGTAGTTATTTTTAAACATGCAGGATGAAAAGAATTAAGCAAAACTTTAAATAAATAATTAAACATTTGGCTTTTTAAATTTCTGCATCAAAGTGTGGGGGATTCAGGACAATTCAAGATCCCTTTATATTGTGCAAATAACATGATAAAATCTTTTGAGCTGTCTTCTGTCAACCAAAACATTGGTGCTAGCTTCCACAGTGAAACTGGTTTGATGGAGGAGTGTTTTAGGTCCGAATTCTTGCAGAGAGTGACTTCATTCAAAAGTCTTTCTATTTCTCGTTTTTTGTCATTCGGATTTCCAAAACTGAATTCAGAAAATAATCAGAAAAATCTGCAGAACTTCCTTCTATTTTAGTCCCAATACCAGGAAAGAAAATGTCAGAAACATAAGGGAGTTGGGTGGTCACTGCTTTGTGGGTTAGGTTAGCCAGGGGGAAATGACATGTGACAGACAGATTCATTGTGGTGAACTAGGCCTAGCTGAACTCCTGGTGGCATCCACTCAGGGCACTGTCCACACAAGGTCTGTCACTGGGGGACAATGAAATAGGCCCTTTTGCAAGACAGATCCTTTTCCAGCAGTCCCTGCGAGTCCTTGGGGCATGGTGCCATCGCCCGGGGCACAGAGCATCTGACTGTCAAGCACATGGCTGTGTTGATAGGTTGTCGAGGCCAGAGAGCTGCATGCATTCAGGCGTACTGGAGCATTTAAAAGCACAGAGAAATGCAAGCGCACATATATATGCACATATAAATTCCAATTTTATTTCAGTTAAACCAGAAAGAGAACACTGAAGAGAAGAGGAAAAGGGAGGGAGGGAAACAAATGCTGAGGGGGGACTGGGGGCACCCCCTTTTGCTCTGACAGGAGAAATAAATCATTGCAATTATGGGCCGGCCCAAGTAAATGGGGACAGGTCAGCCTTATCATTCCCAAGTTCAAGGTGTTTCCTGCTCATCTGAGCCAGCAAGGCCTTGATGCCAACAGATCCATGGCTAATGACAAAGATCTAAATGTGCCATCAATGCTTGTGAAATACTTGGAACAGGAAGAGAGCTCTTTTTCACATCCTGACAGGCATTTTAATGTCGACTAGATGTTGATGCAGCAATTCTGTAGAAGCAGAGCAACAGTATGAACATTTAGATATTAATTTTACACGACTGAAATAAATTAACAAACAACAAAAAAATGAATTCAGAGTTTTTTTAAGCTGCTGTAATACAGTAGTTTATGAAAAAATGGTTACATTCTAAAATTTAAATGGTTCCAAGGATGATCTGCAAGTGTTAAGATTCACGGTTAAATTACACAGTTTGGGTTTACAGTTCCATACAGTATGTGCATGCACATATTTTGTTTCTTGAAAAAAATGTAACTATACATCAGCAGTCAACATAGACTAAAATTTAAACAGACGACACCCTGCTCTAAAACAAATCAGACCTCTCCTTTGACTCCTCAGTGCCAGACTGTGTGTGCGACCTGGGTAACATCACTAATGTGCAGCCATCTCTTTAATCCTTTGTTTCTTCACCTCTTTCAGTCTTTCAACACCACCATCTGACTATTTTGCTTTTATCCCTTTTCATTCTTGTTTCCCCCCGTTTTTTCTCTCTTGTGGGTGAAAGTATAGGAGAGCACAGGACAGGGGGAAATTGGTGTAATGAATTTAGGGCGCTCATGCTTGCTGAGGCGAGCCTCCCTCGGCTGCTCGTAGCCATTAATCTTCCGCACTCTGTCAGAGCAAAATGTGCCCACAATAGGCAAAGGGGGAGCTCAAATTGACTACCAATTACGCGGCTGTGAATAAAGGATATGGAGAGAGGAGGGAGGGTACAATATGGTTCAGCGGTAACGTTTATTTTAACCCTGCAAGCGTCACAAGACCATAAAGGCCTTGAGATAGTGTGTCTTTGTGTGTATCTGTGTGTGTGTCTGCACAAGAGTAAAGACGCTTTCTGAGGACCTTGCTCAACGATCTCAAAACCTTGGGTCTGAGTTGTGTAACTGTTGGCAGGGATTTTTCTTTTTTTGCATTCATATTACGTAGAACACTGTGTTTTTAATTAGTATTAGTTTTGTTTGGTATTGTTTAGCCAAATATCTCAGAAAGAGGTCAAAATGTTTTATGGTAGCAAAGAAAATACCTATATAAATCTATATAAAACCTATAAATCCAGCACTGTCCCATCAATACCTGATTTATTAAACAACGAGCTTGTGCTCTCTCCTGGTGACAGGTAGGCAATTGCAATTATCAAAGTAAATGATTCATAGTAAATGGATTGGTTCTTATAAAGCGCTTTTCTACTTAACACGAGCATTTAGGGCGTTTAATATATAAAGTCTTTTTTATGTATTGGAAAAGGCTATTTTTCTTTGCTTTGTTTTGATCGGAGTTAATACAAAAAAGGATGCCTGATGTAAATGATGTGAGTCACTCCTTATGTCATTTCACTACATTTCAACTACAAATCAATTTTCTTGATTTTTGTCTCACGTGATATCAGAAACTGGCTTCACACTCAAAGTGTACTTGATGGCATTTTCTTTGTGTGAGGGGTCACAAATTTTAAGCAAATTACAATAGCTGAAAAAGAAGATAAAGAAATGTAGTTTTCCAGTTGCATCAAAAAGCATTGCTGCAGTACTCCAAGGTACCCGTAGGAGTAGCTCCTTTATATCATAAAATGTTTTGTTTTATGATTATATATACAAATATTCTAAACTCCACTGATTTACCTTTCTTTTGCACTGTAATAAAATGAACACACTTGATCAAGTAATGTACAGAAATAAAAAAATATTTACAATATATACTATTAATGATTCTAGATACATAATATATATTATTACAACTAATCATATCATGTAGTTGTAATAAAATACGCTAAAAGATTACAATTTTACTCTTGTTGTTTATAAAATAGTGCTACTTTTACAAAAGAGCCCATATAATTCAAAACCATGCATTTTAACTTAAGGACTCTTTTAGCAATGCAATCCAGCTTAAAAACGCATTACTCAGTTGATTTCATTACAGCTTACATTGTCGATGACACATATTATTTGGTGTTTTGCTCATATTTTGACAGTGTGTATATGGATAAAAATGCCATTTGTGCAGGGCCTATGAAAATGTTTTGGGGGTTTTTCGGTCTTGAAGTCTTGCTTAACACCTTTAAAACTCACACTTATTGTTTTAAAGACACCTATAATAACACTGAGTCCAGCTGAGGTAAGGCAGTGTAATTTAGATATACTTGTTCAGGGAAATTCAGTTGTTAGTATGATTGCAGCACTGCTGGTTGTGATTATTTGAGGGCCGTGTTTATTGTATTACCCACAAGAACATGACAAGAACTAATAAGTTCCTTAATTGTATCTGATTTCATTCAAGCCTAATTTCACTATTGGAGACAAGGGCCAGTTTGCTTGGAAACCACCTCCCTCTTAATAAGACCATTACACGAAGGGTGTGCTTAGCATGTGGCTGGGAAGAAAAAAAAAACTTGACTGAACACTGAAAGATAAATCAAATGCTTTAATGAAGTTTGACTTTCATGATTAGGGAATTTAGGCCCAAGTTGCTCTGAAGTTATGCAAAGTTTATAATTCCAAGAAAAACTTTCACAGCTAAAATAATACATTTCAAAGCTGATTGCTGTTGGAGTTTCACTCTCCTGTGTTTTGTGAATTTTAACAGGACATGTGTTGAAAGGGAGGAAGGAATGAAACTTAGAGTCTGCAAAGCACGATTGGAATGCATTATTCCTGATGAATATATACACAGCATTATCACCCAGTTGTGCAAGAAAGTTGTTTCTTTAATATAATAAATCCATTACGGGCTGCTGAGTTAGTCATTGTGTCACTGTTGCTACTTTAACTTCTTTTGAAGCAGATGGTCTAAACATTTTCTCAGTATGCTGATTTGTTTCTGCTATTGATGCCAGTCAGTTGAAACAGCTCAACACATGAAAAACAGTCCAAACTCTTACTGAAATACTTCTACCTGCACTTTAAAAAGATGTGAAAAAAAAGTGAAAACGTAAACAGACTGTCATTACATGTCAAACGCAGTCCAGGAACTGATCATTTAGACTTGGCATGTATTCGTTTAAGGCCAACGCTCATTTGTGTTGTCTTTTCTCTTTTACCTTCTTTCCACTCACTTGTCAGTGAATTTGCGCCAAAAACCTCATAGACGTGTAAACTTCAGTACATGTCTCTGTGGACGCACTGCAGAATGCGTCCTGGCCTGTCAGGGGGGCAGATGGACGATGTTGTTCTGGGTGGGATGAAAGAGGCGTGAAGGAGTTTCAGTCGGCCAACTGCTCAGGGTCATGTAAGGGTTGTGCTCTCCGCTTGAAAGAGAGAGGCAGGGTGACTTAAGACATCAACAACAGAATCTTAACAACCCTCCATCAAACACACACGTCCACGTGTGCACTAACACAAACATTAGCAACAAAACAAACACACTGATTGACGGAACAAGTAAAGTGTCACTGGGAAAATGTCCTTGCTGGGTATCTTGTTTTTTTTTCCTTCTTTTCTTGCTATTGGGTCTGTTTAGTACAGCAGATATCACTTGTCAGTCAAGCTATTGACGGGTCTCTGGTATCATTTAAATCATTCCTGAAACACAAATATATTAAAGAAGCTACAGCAAATGCCATTTCTATGATTCTGGAATTGTAGAATGAGATGTGAGGTCTTGATCTGTGTAACATCTTGATGTGAATCATATAAAAAACAGCCTATAAAACACTGATAGCCTACCTTTAAAGTATCAGTAATAATCAAAAGATTGTGCTACTGGAACGCCACATTATTCCTGTACTTCTGTAGTGTCAGTGTATAATACTGTGCAATACTGCTATCTTCTTATTTATTGGTGTTCTGAAAGGTATTTGATACATACCAAAACAGTTGAACATCAGTTATGCTCAGTAAGTAAACCAAAAATCTAAATAATATATTTTTTGACAGACTTAACAGGAAAATGACCTTTGTGCAATTAGCTACAATAGAACAATAGGAAATTCCTGTTTGTCCAAAAACTATGTCTATATCAGTGGAGTCGTATTTTCCAGATTTTTACAATGCACTTGGGGGTTGCAAAGGTATTATGAATCTGTTATTATGGCTACAATAACAAGAATAATATCCATACTGAAAAATCCTGCATTCTCTTAAAATGAAATGACTGCCCCCATGTTCTCTTGTTAAACAATAGCAGCACATAAAAGAAAAAAAAGCAAAGGCCAATGAACTTTTCCACTTGTTATCTGTTTAAGAATAATAACACGAACATTTTCTTCCACTCTTTGTATGATGGAGATTATACACGTCTGTAAGATATTTTTAACCCTTATTTAACCAGGAAGTAAAACTTTTAACCTAGCATGTTTTTCTATAGTTGGAGAAACTGGACCTCCCAAAGAAAACCAGTGCAATCAGAAGAGTAGTAGGGGGTTTACCTGGGTTTAAGCCTAGGCTCAAACTCTACCCACTGCAAATTTGCTCCTGTTAAGTCTTCTAAAATCCCAACTTCACGTTGCCTGTACGTGGATGACACTGTGTCAGTTAAATGCTGATTAGTTTTTTATTTATTTTTAGCCGAAACACAGAAGGTGGGGACAGTGGAGTTCACCAGGAATGGAAGAATCATAAAAGATCAAAAAGTACAGTATGAAAAGTACAGACACTGGCTGCAGTTGGTGTTTTTTGTTGTGGTTTCATGTTAGCTCTTTCTGTCTTGTAACTTTGCTCTTCTCTGTGGCCGGCTGATGAACCAACAACAAAACAGGCATGCGCTGAGCAATACACCAATTATGCCACATATTTGGGATACTGCCCCCATCTGACAACAGACAATCCATGCAGGTAGGCGGGTGAAGCTACCTACAGACTGCCAATACACTACTGTACCACTGATGAGCTATAATTTCCCCATGAGACTAAACCCCCATAATCGCATGTATATATCAAAGTGAATGTTGGAGTTAATGCTGTAGTATAAATGCTTATATTTCACAGACATTACACCTGACATTTTACGTATAGGAGCAGACTGCGTTTTTATTCCTCGGGACTATGCTGAGAAAGTGTAAACTTCTTAATAATAGTCATATATATTTTCATGGAAGCAATTTAAGTATCTATTTATTGAACAATTTACTGTTTTATTTGGTATCCCTCAAATGAACAATATTTATTCAGTACATTTTAGAACTGCATTATAGATAAATCCCATTTCAAGAAAACAGGTTTGGTAGTTTTCATAGTTTATTTTACATTTTCAGCACCACCTGCAAGACATTCACTCACTTAAACACCTGGCAGATGCCTGGTGTGACCACAACTTTCTCTTGTTGCCTATTTTACTACAAAGCTACTCAAAACTACAACTCATAACCTTTCAGACTGACATTTTATCTGCCTTCTGAAACCTGCACTCCTGCAGTTCATATGCGGAACACAATATGAAGGCTGCAAGGAGAAAGTCTCGCTGCTGTGTTGCTACACCCTCTCACCCTGACACAGAGTGGGAGATATCAATCTTTCACTAATTCCTTCAAGTGTGAAAGGGTCCTTGTGGTGTCAGCCAAAGGGGGAAGATGGTCCTGGCCAGAGGTATTGAATGAGGGGAGGGCAAAGAGGAGGATGGGAGGAGAAGGGCCCCCTCACCACAGAGACCCTTCTTTTGGGGTCCCCACCTCAACCCTGCGGCTGACACTCTTGGACGGCTGACCAGATGGCGGCAGCATTAACCCAACAAAGGCGATCTAATTAGGGGTACAATAGAGAGAAAGAGAGGGGGTGGCAGTGTCCTGATGGACGGCACGCCACAGGAACAGCCAGGCAAGCCGCCTGAGACCAAAGCAAGTCAATACCATACCTACAACCCCCAACCGTACGCACACACTCACCATTAACACACACTTGCTTACACCCCCCTGGCAGTAATATAGGAGCCTATGACTTTATTACCCCTCATTAACACAAATTAGACCACTTGAGCCTCCCTGAATGGCGATGACAAATTGAATTAAGCGTTTGGAAACAAGTCAATCCCCACCCCTGGCCAGGCTGTGACCATATTGCATTAACATTCATTGAAGGGTGTTTGTGTGTGTGTGTGTGTGTGTGTGAGCGTGTGTGTGTGCATATGTGTGTGCGAGGCTATAAAAAAGTGCTATTATTTAGAGGTAGGTGGAGTTTTAGAGGCTGTGAATGGTTAAATTCCTTTGGAAATGATATGGATCCTCTTGGCTGTGGTTTGTTAAGTCAGGCAAGTTAAGGGGAGAATAAAAAAGAAGGAAACAGATGGTTTGAATAGACAATTCAGCCAGTAAGCTAGACACATTTTATTTGGGAATTACAGCTATTTATTTAAACGAGAAGGCCAGAAAATACTAAACCTTTGAGGCAAAAGATTAATGTTGCTTTCTTTGTTTTTCTTTTTTGTGTTGACTAATTTTCATTCTGCACTATCATGTACTGGCCATTTTCATTTGACATATTGTAGCTACATCTGTTGATAACAGAAATCTTACCAGCATTTTTTCAAGAAAAGTCTAGTTTACCACTGATATTCATGTTATATGTAGCATACAGATACAATCTTTCAAAGATATAATTTTCAGTAGTAAAATCAAATTACTACATACATTTTCTTTGGTTATTGTTATTTTGACATCAATATGTGCAAATGTGCAGATCATATTTAGATGTAAGGACATAAACATGAACAATTATTTCTTAAGTGGTTGAGTTGATTATATTACGAAATCTCTTTTTATTGAATATTTAAACCAAACTTTCATTGTGTTTAGAAAGCAGATGATATATTTAACCCATCACTTCTTAAACATGTAAAGCTTTAAAGTGAAATGTTAAAGAAAAATAATGAGAGAAAAAAACAGGTCATGCATTTTTCGTTGATCATTACGTTTTCTAAAAAAATCAGGCAGTAATTTTATAATCATCTCAGTAATCAATCCTCATTAAGGAGAAAACAACAGTTCTGTGTGCAAAGGTGAACTCAAAATTCATTTAAAGATTTCACATTTTATTCATAATGAATATAAATTATACCTTTATAGTGTGGCAAAAATGGACAAAAACAATAACAGTAGATGTTTCTTAAAAGTGGTGTTACATTGTTTGCTATGATGTTTTTGTTTTTGTTTTGTTTTTTTAATTAAACTCATTTGCATTGTTGAGTCTTCTAAATATGCAGTATTAAGCTGTGATTGTTAGACAGATGACTGTGAGTGTTTTTGTGACCTTGCTTGTGTGAATGAGCAATTCTTCACTGCTCCTGTTGTTTTATTACAATTACAGACTCGTGTTCATTTCAGCAATCATTTCATTTTCCCTGCAAACATTTGTCTCTCCTAAGATTTTGCTGACACCTTGTGGCAAACACACAGATAACAGTTTTCTGTGACAACAGCATCAGACTGAGAAGTCAAAATGACTTTAAAACATGGAGTGTAGTTGTGCTAATTGAGTAATAACAGGTAAATCACACAAATTTACAACTGTTTCACTCATCAGTATGATTTAATTTATTGAGTTTTAGTTATTTAATTTGGTATTTAGTAACAACAATAAAATATATTTTAAACATATCTCTTGATACTCAACAAGTGACATGTCTGTAGATGACTACTGCTTTGTAATTTGAAATGTTTTCCAAAGTATGCAGTATACACTGAGCTCCTCTCTCTCTCACACACTCTGTGGTCCAACTTTGCTTGGTGCTCTCAGATGTCAGGATTTGGCAGGAGAACAAAATGATTCAAATCCTGGTTTATATTACAGACAGCTGTTATATTTAAAACAATCACTGATATAGATTTTAATGAGCTGCTTCTCGAACCACTGTAAGCTGTCTCTAAAAACATCACTCTTTGCCATTTCTAAGTATTTTTCCTGTTAATTCCATTAACCTTCTATATTGTTATATCACTGTGAATTCAGACTAGATACCAAAGTAGCGATCAAGACTATTTTGTTTTCTTGGACTTTCATTACTACTAATTTCACTTCTGCTGAACTTAAAGAATACAGACAAACATCTGGGAATACTCAGTGGTGTCAAGAATCTGGAATAATCAAAACATTTTGAACGTTTTTTCGTCCTCAGGTGGCTAGGAGTTTGACAGGGACTGTATATGAAAAAAGGTCCCAACAATGAAGAGAAATACACATACCCAATATACAGTATTATAACACAAAATAAAATATGTCCTATGAAATGTAGTTGCTCTAACTGTGCCCCAAATACTGCATTAGTCCAACAGTTGTACACGGTGCTGCAGCAGACTCTTTGTCTTTTTCTTTTTTTCCCGTAGACAGTAAGTTCCATTTAATTTCAATATGATCCAACACCAGATGGAGCCAGAGGTTTAGAATACAACTTGGACTTGACCTGAAAGGCCAATAACCATCTAATAAACAAACACACCTGGATCACACAGCTATAATTCTCTGATGACATAATCGCATTGAAATGGTGCTTTTATGCTATGATCTTGTGTTTTCATACAAAACAGCTGTTTTCAAGATTCATCAGAGAGATATTGTAAGCTTTGTTTCGAACAGTTTTATTACATGCACCAAGCAGCCTGCTCAAACTCAAAAAGACAAAACCATATCGAGCCAGTCTTTGTTGATTGACTTGTAAAACTCAATGCAGCTTATGAATCTGGTGAAAGCAGTGTTACTGTGAAAAAAAACACCACCTCATGATAATATTTAACAATTGAACTAAATATTTCAACAAACAAGCTTAATTCGTCTCATACACAATACAACATGCAGTGAAATGTTTTGTGTCCGAGCCGCAGACGTACCCGGGGCTTGGGTTGTTTTGTTTTTTTTTCTAGCATGGGGGTCTAGCCAGGACCCTTACTGGCTATTGGGTGGGAATTGAACTTACGACCCCCGCCCCAAAGGTGTCTCCTACTCCACTACACTATCCAGCTGCTATTTAGGATTGTGTTATACATAGAAAACTCTTGAGCAAAATATTAAATGAAGACAGCCATATGAATATCTAGACGTAGATGGAAAATGTTTGGCTGTGATCTGCAGCTGAATAGCTAAATTTAAACACCTAAATTACAATGGTACAGATGGCACATTGTGATTGGCTATTATTACCAACCAAAACTCCCCTGTGTGATTAAAATAAATGAACTAAGAATAACAATGTTGCGATGGTTTGTTTTTGTTTTCTGTATACTGAAGCCGGGTGGAGAATGCAACTATTAACAGTGCCATGGTCTGACATTTGTTTCCCTCTGGGAAAATACTTATACTGGAAATAATTAAGCTAATATATTATCTTCATAATGAATAATAACAGAACTGTACTTCATTTCTCAAAAACCAAATAATTTTGAGCACATTGAAATGCTTAGTAGGTCAAGTTACAGTTTGTATCCATGGCTCAATCCATTATTGTTTGGAAACTGTACACTACCACATTTTTTATATAAATAATCCAAGAGGATGAAAAATAATTTTACAAAATAACATATTTTTAAAATATGAGTGTTGTTTTTAATACTTGGGATGAAAATTATTTGTATTCAGTGACTGCCTGAAGTCTGGAACCCAAATACTGCATTAAGGTGCTTTGTCACACTTCTCCTGCAGCAGGTTCCCTGGTTTGTTTGTTTACTCTTTGCCTGTAGTTTTGTATTTAGTAAAGGAATAGAAACTATACTGTTTTGGCTGAGATCATGTGATTTACCTGGTCATTGAAAACATCCAATTTCTTTACTCTTGGGATGCGTTTGCAGTGTGCTTTGGATCTTTATCTATTTGTACCATTAATTGCTGTCCAGTTAGTTTTGTAGCATTCAGCTGGATGATCTGAGGAGAGAGCATGGCCCTGCACACTTAGAATCCCTCCTTCTACTTCTATCAGCAGTTACATCATCAATAAACACTAGTGACTCAGTTCCACTGGCAGCTATACACGTCGATGCCATAACACATGACCTCAGCGTGTTTGACAAATGATGTGGTATACTTCTTTGGACATATGAAACTTGGATTATCTTGTGCCAGAGTGATGGTAAGAGTAAAGCACAGAGATGTAAAGGAACAAGTCATGGTCCAAACTGTGCAGGCTCTGGCAAAGTCTAATCTGGCCTTTCTGTTCTTGATTGTAACCAACTTGATTGTAAATGGTAAATGGCCTGTATTTGTATAGCGCTTTTACTAGTCCCGCCTAGGGACCCCAAAGCGCTTTTACACGTCCAGTCATCCACCCATTCACTCTCACATTCACACACTGGTGGAGGCAAGCTACAGTTGTAGCCACAGCTGCCCTGGTGCAGACTGACAGAAGCGAGGCTGCCATATCGCGCCATCGGCCCTTCTGGCCAACACCAGTAGGCGGTGGGTGAAGTGTCTTGCCCAAGGACACAACGACCGAGACTGTCCGAGCCGGGGCTCGAACCGGCAACCTTCCGATTACAAGGCGAACTCCCAACTCTTGAGCCACGATCGCGATTGTAACCAGTGGTTTATCTGTAGTTCTACTCATGAAGGTGTCTCTTGATTCTAGTCCTTGATATATATATATATATATATATATATATATATATATATATATATATATATATATATATATATATATATATATATATATATATATATATATATATATATATATATATATATATATATATAGTTTTTACAGAATGTACTAGATTGTTGAATTTGACCACTCTTGAAGCTTTTGCTATCTCACTGAGAGGTTAATTTTAGTTTTGCAGCCTGGTCATAACCTCCTTCGCCTGTATCAGCATCTCTTTGTCCTCATATTGAGTTCCAGCTGACCTTTGACCCTTTGGTTATAAAATATCATCACTTCATTATTTTGTTTACTTAGACAACTGTGTGAAAATGAGTCATGACTTATTTCTTATGTTGTTGTCAAAAACATGTTGGGTTAGTGTACAGAATGTTTTGACATTTAATGTTTCATTACTAAAATGCATCTTTAATTCCAAGGAAGGTTTGTGCTAAATTTGAAGGAATGCTATTAATGACTACTAGTGTTTTGCATAATGATTTTTACTGTCACATGACAAGCATATTATATGTTACTTTACATGTACAGCAAATTCTTCTGTCAAACAATATTCTCAGATTATTCTTTTATTTACATTGTTCTCATATTGTCAGTAAGTTAAGATATGTACAGTAATGCAACAGAGAGCGTGTTCATGAGTGTTCATGACTTTATGCTGTGATGTCTCTGGTGCTCTAACTTAGAAATCTTTGTTTCCACCAAATGAGGTACCACATTCTTACAATGTTTTTATAGTGCTATTTCCACCAGTGATCATCAACTCTCTGCAGAAAATGAATATTATGATTATCTGGATGTGTGGCATTGATCAGCTCATGGTTGAAAATATTCACCAGCCATTTCTCCTGTGACTTAGTAATATCACAATGAAAAAGGTTGACACTGAAATGTACTCTCATTTGGTTTGTGTGTGTGTGTGTGTGGGGGGGGGGGGGGGGGGGGGGGGTAGTGAGCAATATCTCTACTGAAAACTGATGCGTTTGAATGAGTGACTGATGAGTTTGAAAACTGATGCCACCAAACTTGTAATTTCCCTGTAAAATCCACATTAAGTTCTTTCAAAATAACTTCCAGATTTATCTTTGATCCTAAAACATTCAGAACGTTTCCCTGAACCCAGCTGCTCTAAAGGAGAACATCAAGCCACATGTGTATGTCTTCAATAACTTTATCTAAAGAAGCTGTAGCACACAATGTTTGCTTTCAGGGAACTCACGAGGCTTGAGCTTCACAAATGCACCACCCCTTCCAGCCTTCAGGTTGTGTTGTTTCTTCGAAATCCAGCTCTCTGGCTGAATTGTAGAAGTCTTGTTTGACTTTATATTTGCCTGGTATCCACCTGGAAGTGGTACAAAAGCACAGTTGTGCAGGAAGCTTCTGCAATTTCCTCCCTCTTGCGTCACAAACGCATTACTGTGCCTCTCACCCAAACCACAACCACATGGGACGCAGTGCAGCACTGGAATTTTCCCACTGACAAAAACACATTAACTGTGTAGGGCCATGGGCTGACTGGGCCAAATGGTTGCTGTGATCACTTCAATGAATTAGGCCCTTTTTTTATTACTGTCACTTTATTACCTATATTTAATTCGGATTATCTCCAGAGGTATTTATGTTTTTTATATTTTTGTTGGTTTTTCTTGTTATCATCTATTTGGAAATTTGGAGTCAGAATCTGATAATGATTCTGTACACTGATTTTAGATAACTCCTCCAATTTGTTGCAAAATCCATGATTTGGATTTTTTAAATATGTAGATAAGGTCCATAATAGATCATCCATCCAAAAAAAATTATTTTAATTCTGTGCATTTACCCATTACCCCGCAGCTTTCTCACTGACTCACAGCTGGGTCATCTTTGGTTTCAGGTATCACAGTAGTTCTACAGTGCATACTGCATCATGTGACTTCCCAGCAAAGCTGCAACTTCAGAGAAATACAGCGCCCATTTTCCCAGGATACAGATTTACATTTTGATCAAACCTCAAGTAAATTCAGTTCAGTTCAGTTCAAGTTTATTAGTCTCAAATCACAACAGCTGTCACCTGAAGGCGTTTTATGCTGCAAGGTTAAGACCCTACTGTAATTTGGAGAAAACCCCAACAATGAGACGATTCCCCATGAGCAAACGCTTTGTGCTGGCAGGACAGGGAAAGAGGTGGAAGGGGAGAGAGAAAAGGAAGGGGAGAGTGTAGGAAGACATAACAAAATACAACCCAGGGAAGAGACAAAATTTAAGGATATGTTGCATTAGTATGGTAAAAGGACTGGTTCTTATATAGCGCTTCTACTCTGAGCACTCTTGTTTCATTCACCCATTTACACAAGCACTTCTTTCTATGCAAGTGCTTTCTATATAACATTCACACACATATTCACACACATTTATACTCCGATGGATGCATTGGAGAGCAACTTGGGGTTAATATCTTACCCAAGGATAAGATACCCTTACTCCTTGGCATGGAGACAGATGGGGATCAAACCACCAACCTTGCGATTAGTAGTTGAGCTGTGCTACCTCCTGAACTACAGCCAGTATAGAAACAGATGGGGTGTGAAAAAGGTGAGTAGAAAATAAGTGTTCAGTGTGTCAAAAGGTATAACAGGAAGTCCCGCAGCAATCTGACAGTGGAGGTTATTGCATAGGGTTCAGAGGGCTTTGCAGTTGTGTTGTAGGTTTCAAAGTAGATTTCCTGTTCAAGTATAAATTGAGGAAAAGGGAAAGTTTACAGTCACCTGATCCAGTCTGAACTATAAACTTTATGAAAAAGAAGAGCTTTTAGTCTAAACTAGAGAGAGCATCTGTCTCCTGAATCCAAACTGGGAGCAGAAGAGGGACCTGACAGCGAAAGGCTCTGCCTCCCATTCTACTTTAAGAAATTCTATGAACCACAAGTAAGCCATCAGTTTGAAAGTTAAGGTGATGGTATATAGGGCCCGATTATTCAAGACTTTATATTTGAGGAGAAGGAGTTCAATTCTAGATGTAGAGGCTGAGCCTACGCTTGAAGCTACTGAGGTGTTTGTTAACGGGGGTGACGCGATGTCACTGGTATGCATGAATTAATTAAACAGTCCAATGACTCCAGTAGTACTTATCTTGTTTGATTGTTATTACAATTTTTAACATAACAGCGCAGTGGTCACAAACGGTTTGCCTTCTTGCGATTAATAACACACCTGATGCTGATTATGTGCATCTATACCTTTACATGAACCAACCATACGAAAACAGAAAAAGGTGACCTCTGGAGGCAACATAAGGTATTAACCCAAAAATGGCTCCTACACTAGATTGAACAGGGAACCAGTGAAGAGAAGCCATTTTAAGAAATATAGGACCTCTCTTTCTCTTCTCTGTTAAAATTCTCACTGCAGCACTTTGGATTAACTGAACTTTTTTTTTCAGATAGATGTTGTTTGGTTCCACCTACAGAGAAATTAATCTTGCAAGTTTCCCTAAAACCTATAGCAGCATTTTCATCACTTTCAACCAGAAACGATATGAAATGAGTGGAGAACAGACCGCCCTCTGGCAGTTTTAATTCACTGCATTATTAAATAAAAGAAGATAGAAAACGGATCAATTTACCACTTGGACGATGATCAATGCAGCAACACAATCGCATAAAAACAACCCTGGGCCATTTTTAATGATCATTTTGTCAACACGAATTAAATAGATATGAATGAAGACAAATTGCATTGCATAAAAGAACCTTTTTTCTTTCTCGAACTTCACTTTGAGCACTTGAGCACTAGCCAAACTGTGCAGTATCTGCAAATAGTATGTACAGTAGGATTTTTACGATGCAGAAATCGACTTTTTTTTTAAAGTAAAGACAGCTATTGAGTGCTTTCATGTGACTTACAACAGTCATAATGGTCTCATATGTTATCACTTGTTTTCAGATAAGTCTAGTAAATAGTATTAATTTTCCATTAAGGTATATCTACAATGAAAGGCAGTCAACTTCTTGAAAAGTACTTTGAAACTGTCCTTAACTTCTATTTTACACTAAAATAAAGAAGTATGTGATAGATACACGCATTCATTAAACATTTACGTTACACTTGGCCAGCAAAAACTCAGATTTATCTGTGACACATCCCCCCATGTCTCTGAAGTATTAAAGCTGACAAGTTTTGGAGTACTAGCATTTCCAATGGCATGTCAGAGTGCAAATGGTAGAAAGCATATTAATTAATTGTCCCTGGCCAGTTTGAGTATCATATTCTATTTTTAGCAGATTTTAAAGCACATTTTTTCATTTAGGCAATGCACCAAATTAAACACTGACAAATGCACTTTAGTGGTTTGCAGTGCTTTAGCAAACAGATTTTGAAAGCATTGTAATCATATACTTACAGCAAGGTTCTAATCCACTGACAACAGTTATAGTGCAAAAAGAGATAAAGCATATGACCGAAGACTGAAATCGTCGCACCTTGCACTCACCAGGTTAATTTTATATATATTGAAGGAATCCATTTCCTTTATTTTATTTTTGAGGTTTATTTTTATTTTTAGGTTCATTTGGTATTTTTTTCTGGTTTCATTTAGATCTGTCTCTAAATGCAATTTTCAATCTTTTGATTATAATATTCAACATTAAAGGGCACCAAATATCCAATAGGCAATAATATGAAGGATAAAGATGGTATCCTCTTTTACCTCACTCTATGGAATGACTTTCACGCTTGGCTGCTGTCCAATTTTATCTCCAGGAGTTGCTAGGCGACAGGATCATCCTCATTGCAAGGGTATTCTGGAAAACGATGGAACCAATAAATGAATTATCTGTAACTTATTATCTGACTTCAACATTGCTATCACATGGGTCAGCGACATCAAAACATGCTATGTAAATGGACAATTTTAGTATAGCAACATTAGTGCACAGTAAGTCTGTTTAATCAGAAAGTAGTCTGTGCAGCCACCTTGATGTTGTGTTGTCTGAATTAACACATTGTTTAAGTCACATTAAGACCAACTGAAGAGTATTAGCTTAGTTTATATCAGCTGCTAAAATGTTATAACTTGGTGACAAGTACTCCGAGATACCACCAGAGTCATATCTGCTTCCTTGTTTCTTTATTCAGTCAAGTCCTTCCCTAAAAGATCTTTAATGTCTTTAATCTCATCAGAAACCTAATTTGTCTTTCATTGGTTTGCTTACTAACATTTTATCAATTGTGTATTTAGTGCTGACTGCAAATGCAATTTGGTCAAATTTTACTTCATTTATCAGATTATTTAATTTTATAGAGAAAGTAGTTATTGATGAGAAGAGGAGGATTTCTGCAGTCCAGTGTTAAACAGGCAGCCTAACTAAACTCAAACACAAATGTGCCATGTATGTGACTTGAACAACTACAGACCACTTCAAAGACATTTAATTGGCACTACAAACTTCCCACTGAAACCTGCTGACCTGAATTCAATGATTCAGAAGTGGTATAATGACAGCACTGAGGCAGCACTACACCAGAGAACAAATAACAAAACACTATTAAGCCACTGCAATCTAGATAAATCCCACCAAAAGAAAATAATAAAAAAAAGAATCCTCTGGTAGGAGAAAAACATGACTATTGTTTGAATCTTTTGAAAAGGTTTTTCTCAGATACTTAATTGATAAGGTATGACAGCATGTTTGCTCCTTCTGACACATTAAGTAGCTTTGATTATCTCCTCTGATAGAGGGCTTAGTGGGATGCATTTAATATTGGAACAGTTTAAAAGATACTCCTACACTGCTGCAGTCTATAACTGCAATGTGAGGAATGAATGGTAGCAGATATTATTTGAAGTCTGGATGTCATTTATTAGTCAGTCAGCCCAAAAGCAAATATCTAAATACCACCACTTTATCATAAGCAGACAGGAAAATACTTGTTTCAAAAGCCAACCATTTTTTAAAATACAGCACACTCTTAAAAAATGCACATTGCCTGAATAAATAATAGTATTATTTATTGTTCTTTTGTTCTGCAGATCCATGCACCAGAGACTTAGAGGATTATTTCAACTGACAGTACATCTGCACCCGTGAAACAGCCACTGAGCTGTAAGCTGATCATGCTGAGAAAGAAACTTAATAACCTGTCCACCTCACTTAAACAGCAATGAGTTTTGATTTTAGATAAATCCTTTGTGAAATTTTAATTACAGCATCAAAGCTGTAATCGGCCCTTCAGTGGGACAGAGCTGGAATGAAGTCCAGTGAATAGCCACTGTCGAGATGTTGACAGTGAGTTCACCAACACCATGCATGTCATTATGATTTTTCCACATCAGCAGCTTTAAAGAACACCGAATATAGAAAAAGTGTCACAAAAAAAGGTATGAATATTTTTGTAATACCCTTTATCACCACATGAGGTGGCACTGTGTTAAAAAAAATACACAATTTACAATTTATTTTAAGGATCTTGTTTCCAGTTTTAAAATCAAAGCCGCATCAAATCACTAATAAACCATTAAATATAAAGGCTAAAGGTGTTTTCTTTACCTCAATGTATGGAATGACTTTCATGCTCAACTGCTGTTCAATTTTATCTCCATGAGTTGCTAGGCAACAGGAGCATCCTTGTTGCCTTGTACCCATAAACGGATTCTCTAGATCTGTAACTTATTATTCCACATTGTTGTGATATGGGTCAACGAAAGAGAAGACTGCTATGCAAATGGGCCATCAGGCCATTTAGCCGTGACATCTGAGTGTTTGCTTTGTCCTGCCTGGAGAAGCACATATGCTGCCTTGCCCCTGAAAAATTAGTGAGTGGGTATGCGAGCAAAGGTCTTACATTATAATGCCATTTTTTCAGTTGGTCTTATTAGAAAATAATACATCAAATAAAATTTTAAGAGAAATCTTAAGATTCTAATTTCTAAAAAATAAAAAATACACTAATTTACAATGGCAAAATGAATTCATTTTATAATTTATTATTTACTTATTTACTCTTCATTTAATTTATTATATACTTCTGAGTAATTGAAATTATGTTAAAATGGATCACTGTTTTGCCCTGCAAAACACTAGCAACCTGTCCAGAGTGTAAATTGTCTTTTGCCCAGTAAAAGCTGGATATGGTTCATGACATGTCACATGTCATCATGACATGTCCGGGACTTACAATTGCCTAGAGTGCATGAGAAAATCTAATATTTGACACTTCAAGTCAAAACAAAACCACATCTATCTAGATCAGGCTCCAAGCAGGGTCAGTTGTGCCATACATAAATAATTTTCATTAAAAACTGAAAATTGTCATTTTCATAATATACAAAATCTATATATCAGTGCTCATTATTAAAATGTTATCTGCATCATTAACACGAAGGCAGCTGCAGGTAAGAAATAAAAATGGCACAAACCTAAACACTGATAATACTAGATAAAGTCACTTCTGTCTTAGGTGCAACTACTGGATTGCCTACAGACATTTTTTTTTTGTGCACTGAATGCTGAAGGTTGTATCTCATTCCATCTAAGAGGACTTAGATGGTACATCAGACTAAGAAGTGTTGGGAACCACTAATCTCCTGTAACTACATCTCTTTTAACAGGAGACCTTCTATGTAGCGACCATGATGAGAAGCAATGTGAGTTAATGACTCTTCTAAATCACATTAACAGCAAAGACAAACTACTGCTGCAGAGCATTAGCTAAATCTTCATCACATGCCAGAGGGGATCCAGTCGCCTCATTCTCAGTGAATGGTACTCTAAGTCAGCACCTGCAAAATATCTTTGCCTTTTATATAAAACATTTCTCTCACTCATCTTTCATATTTAAACAAAGAATATGTAGTCACTGGCCAGATGTTGCTGTTTCACATCTGATCACTATATTCCATAACCCACCCCACCAAAAAAAACAGCCAACTAAGGTGAATTATATGATCATGAAAGATACATATCTCATAAATGGTGGAACTAACTAGATTATATGGGCCCTCTCTGCAGAGCAGCTAATGGAAGCTGCAGTGTAGTGGAAATAAGACCTGTTAGCTTACTGTGTTTGCCTGAAATGCTAGCCCGCCAGGCTTTTTCACCACTGTTCTCACTGAGATAAATCCCTGTTGCACTTAGTAGTCATCCATTTTTAATGCCACAGCCTCAGCTGGAGATACATAAAGACAGAGGAGGAGAAGACAGAGGAGGGAAAGCAGGGACGGGGGGGAGGGAGGAACTGCCAAGAAGTGGCTGACACCAGACGAATGCTTCAGGCTAATATATGTTTGTATGCTTAGCATCAGCAGCAATTAAGAGTGTCTAAGGTTGTTTGGCTGGTGAGACAGACAAAAGACAGTAGGGCGATTCATGAAGTCATCATGATTTTAGTACATTTCCATAATTTATAGAACATCTGTAACAAACCAAGCTGCTGGAGTAAATCAAAAGCACTCACAGCTGCACAACTGTGTACAGCCATGATTTTTTTTTTTCCAACAAACAAGAAGCAAGGCAGCAAGGCTTCCTGCCTGTTTTTGAGCCACATAATATGTCTGCAGCAGCCATTCCACAGATGGCAAGCAGAGAAGGCTGGGAGGGCCAGCTATTCAATCCACTTCAGCACAAACATGATCTGTTTGAATGGTGAGGCATAAGCCAAGACATTCTTGTGTGGGAAGACCTCCCTAAACAACTGTGAGCAACCCATGGCAGTGTGTTTGCCTTTCAGAAACAAATCTTTAAGATATGAGAGCAACAGATCGGTCTGAATTCATCCAAAAAGCAAAGGTTAAGTGTGGTAAAATGCAAAGTAGTAAATGTAACATAAGCAGGGCGTATGTGATCCACACACAGGCTCTGTGTTAACTCATGAGTGAGACAGTCAGCTAGCTGGCCAATTAGGCCAAGCAAAGCCATTTCTTTGTTTCTAGTCGACCCCCTCCACCCCCCACCCCCCGCTTGATTTAATGTAGTTTAGGAATCACTAAATCAGTAATCTGAGACTTAAACAAAAACCTTTGTGTTTAGAAAAGGGTAAACCAATTAGAGAACACAACCACATAGGTCCAAATATTTCATACGTTTTTATTTCTCTAGTGTATTTATATGTTGTTATTCTGCACAGCAGCATACAGGAAATTGTGGTAAAATATAAATAACAAAGTTCAACAGTGTTTCTTTTTCTCTTATTCATTTAATCCAAAAAACCTCTGTTAAAAGTGGCAAATTTTGTCAGCTTTTTTTCAATATCCGCTCTCTTGCACACTCTCAAGAATGCAACATTGAACAACTAAACTTTAAAAAGTATGGGTATATCACTATTTACAGACAGTCTCACCTTTTGGTGAGCAATGCTATAGCTTCTTGGAAACTTACTTCCATTATGTTAAATGCAACAAAATGAAAATACAATTATGTTATACAAAGATCAAAAATACCTATCAAAACCCTTATTATAAATGGCAGCACTATATCAATAAACTGCTGTTGACATTTTTACGTGTAAGTACAAAATCCTGTTGAGGTAGCGCCCTCTGAAGTCACTTGTAATGTTAAAATACTGAATAAACATCACTTTATAGACAATACAGCAAATCTTTCTCTTTTTTTTTTCTTCAATTCAATTGTATTCCTTTGGTAAACAAAACTGTCAGAAATGTGCAGTCCTGCAAGTGACACTTTCAATCATACATTCACAACATTTTTGCATCTTTTTTGGGATTCTTCAGAAATGTAATAATGGGATAACATGTTGTTTGCGAACATTCATTTGCCATTTTCTTCACCCCGACACAGAATGAAAGGTAAATGGGACTTACTCGGTTTCATAATGCAAAGCAGACATGCTTATGAGACTCTGTGGTGAATACATTGTGAGGGCAAACCAAACCAAAAACACCATAAAGAACGAGAGAACTGACAGAGAAAAGAAATCCAGTGTGTCACCCTTATTTGGGAATGTAAACATAAAACATATTGAATAATATTTCTCATTAAATGTAAAATCGGGTAACTGTCTCATCACACATGATTAGAACAGAGGTTTGGCTTTACAACAACTGATTAGAACGTTCCCCAGAGAATATGAGCCCTAAACAGAGGCCACATTGTCTTTTTTTTCCTTCTTTTTCTTCCTGCCTTGCAGATTGAATGTCAACTTTTACAGCAAGTTGGAAAATATGTTGTGGAGTTTTTAGGCAGGCAGATGGGATCAAAGAGTTCCTCCTCCAGTCAGACTCACACAAGTATTCACTAATGACACATTCTTGAGCTTCTTTAATGGCAAACATAACTTTGGTTTCTAAGACGTGAAAGAAAATCGAGGCAAGCTTAGCTCACCATACAAAAATACTTGGTAGAAAAAGGCTATGACATTCATCCCCTTTGCCAATGTCAGTGTGTTCCCTACATGACCAAAATACTTTTTATTTATTTTTTTGTATTTATTCACACTTTGTGATTATTGATACATATGTGTATGTATACCCACACTCAAAATAACTACAGACTATAAAGAAAAATAAATCCGATGTATAAAGCATAAAATTATTCTATGTGGATAAAGGAACTATAAAAATATAAGAGATCTTAAGAGAAACAAAAAAGATAAAATCAATATGTTTATGAAACTGGGATAAAGGCTAGAGCCGAAATCAAAACAGTCATCTGGAAATTGTTCAGTGCAATTTATTTTACTTTATAGTCTTGTTTGTTTAAAATATTTTCATCCTCTTACCACCCACAGCCCTCCCACCCTTTAATGGTCGCTGGGATGGCTGGTCTTTTGACAGTGGACAATATTTTATCGTATGAGCATTGTCCCCGTTGGCACTGCAAAGGGGGCAGGTATAAGCCCTCAGAATCGGGCACACAACCCTGCCGTCCGGAGTCTTCAGGACGTGGGAGCCGTACACCTCCTCGGGCGCTCCGTTATTTCGGCAGAAGACGCAGATTTTCGGCTCCTGTTTGGTTCTGGAAGCGGGTTTGCGCATCTTCTTCTCCATGCCGAACATATCGAACCCAGTGAAGTTCCCACCAAAACCCACCTCCCGCTCCGGCAGCTGGACGCCGAGCTGATTTTGGAAGGGGCTCAGTATCGAGAAACGCTCTTTCAAGTCCAGGATGGAAGCTGGTGGGGGGCTCCCGGACGGGCAGCAACAATCCAGGTGCCCGCTTTCTCCAACGGCACCCGCGAGTATGCACGGACACGCCGGGGAATCGTCCAAGCCCAGAGTCGCTTTCAGGGACTCGGTGATGGAGTTGGGATTTTGGGGCATGCTGAGCTTGTTATTCTTCGTAACCAAAGTCGTCAGCCCAAGATAGTCGTTCCAGAAATTAAAAGTATAGTCATATGGGCTGCGCGCATTCAGATAGTTCTGATTGAGAAAATCCATGGCCACTTCTGCTCCTTCGCTTGCCGTAAAAAGGCGAAACAGACAGCGTAATCCGTAAAGTCTTTATAGCCAGAGTTCTCTTCCAGGTATGGTTCATGTACAGCGATGTGGTCTCCAGTGTTCCTGTTATGTTTGAGCGTCCTGCAAACAGGCTTTCTTGTTATAAGTACTAAGAGGGCGGGGCGCTCTCCCTTGAAAACCAAGTTCCTGATCAGGTCGAAAGCAAGCTCGCTGTCTTCAAAGCTACAGTTAGACAGATTTGTTTTCATGCAGGCTGGCGCTTTCTCTTCTATCAATCATTATTCTGCAATTAAGGCATTCGGCAACTTTCATTAAAAATAGCTTGTTAATACTTAATGATTTGAACAAGTGCGCAAAGAAAATATTTCGTGCACAAAGCCTTACTGTAGGTAATTACATCATTTCAGCGCCAGTACTAATCAATTACGACTCGGAGTTTCGTTCCCCTTCGTACTAAACATTACAATCCCGCGTGTTTTGTTGATCAGTATCGTTAATCAGTTTGTATGAATACCATCAACGCCAACTCGGCTTTTCACACAACTTAACCCATTGTGAGCCAAGAGCATGGGCCCTTTGTTTCTTCCAGAAGCCATCCTCCTACAGTCCATGGGAGAAATAACCTAGGCTGATGCATGCTATGTTAAAACTGAATCAATATGAGGGAAGCCTAACCGACTCCCATGTTTTCACATTGTCAGGTTTTACAGTTCCAGGACAAACTCACATGCAGTGGTTGATTTAAAATCATTTGATGAGTGGTTCATAATAATCCTATATTTTGTGTTTTTCGTCACTAAAGTATTTTCTACTTGCTCACAACCCTTTCTATCTGATAACATGGTTTGGCAGAGGGGGAATGTATTATCCTAACAGTTTGTATGTTGTATAAATAGAAAATAAGTTCTGCAGAAAATGTCTAACCTCCAGATCAAAACCAGTTTACTTGCAAGATTTTAAGATGGAAAAAAAATGTTTAGTAGATTAAAAAGAATCTTTTGTTGCTCCACGAAAACAACACATCATTTCACAGTCATGCTGTAAACACAACATGCAAACCAGTTTATCAACAGGGGGCAGCATCATGCAATTGCAGGTCAGTTCATATGAACCAAAAGACCTTTTGCTCCCTACTTCTCTGCCCGGTATGAATGACAGTACCAAACAAATACTATAATGATGGCTACTGGCTGGAAAATGACAGTCACCAATTATCTTTCACTAAATCCAGATGCATTCATGTAGTCTGAATCCAGTGAGGCAGCTGTGGTTATGTTCAGAGAGCAACTAAACAATTGCACAACTAAACAATTTGGTCAGTTTGGGGGATTTTTTTACATTTATTTTTTTCATTTAGCCAAATAAAGCACATTACTTAGATGTTGGTTTATGAATGACCTGTGGAACAAATGTGACAATATATATGGCAAATGTTATTCTGAAAATGTTATTTATGTTGTATCATTTTTTATCAATTTACCAAAGTTGTCATTATTATTATTGGTAGTAGTAGTGTTGTTATGTTTAAAGGTAGTTTAATTAAGCCATTTATTCAAGCTTTCAATTGGCCAATGCTGTGTAGAATTCATATTGGAAATAATAATGAACTTTGAAGAAGGCAATTGTCTGAGTGGTACATAAAATACAGACATTAACATTATAACAGCGGTATTACTTTCCAAGAGAACAGTGGTTCCCAAAAGCATTTCCTTGTGTTTTTTTCCTGCTTGTTTTACTTTAACCACAAAAAGAATTTTTGTTCTTTTAACCCCAAAAATTCAAATGGCGTCACCTGCAGAGAGGTAAAGACAGAAGTATATGAAAGACCAAACCAATGGGTAACCATGAGGTAACTCACTGATGCGTGAACACCCGTTTTGAAGCTTTGACATTAACATTTCAGCCATTACGACCATCATGGATTTTTGAAGCCTCAAATGAGGGTCGAATGCTAAGTTGTGTGTATGAATACTGCATGGGTGCATCATCCATACAGAGATACCTGCCACAGTAGTTGTAACATCTATTGTAACATATGAAAGAAAACAATGCAGAACTCCTTTCACAAATACTGGAGCGCAGTTTTTGGATAGGCTCTTACTACAGTTTACCAAACAGCAGTTCATATTGTTTGTTAGATAATTGCATTAAAATGCTCCACAAGGCACACATGGCAACAGAGTAAAATGTTTGATTCAGTGATTTGAAGTGTACAGGGTGAAGTGTAAAGGACATCTATTGGTCTAGTCTGGACATATCTGTCACTCAAACTAGGCATGCTCCTAATAATCAATTCTTGTTCCAGTCTGTGTTGATGTTTTCTATGAAGTTGGGAATATAGAAAATGGGATTCTGTGGGGACTGATTCATTTTGTGAGCCAACTTCAATGAGCCATTTGAGAAACATCTGGGTCAGTGTGCACTGGCTTAATTTTTCAGCCCTGGACCTTTGAAGTTAAGTTGGTTTTGTTTTTCTGAGCATTGCTGGTTCTGTGTTTTCATGTTTATTCAAGTCATATTGAGTTTTCATTTTAGCTGTAATATCAAAACATCTCAGTTATTACAAATCTACAGACCTCTAACAATGCTGCAAGTATGTTTTGCAAAACACAAACACACTTTAAAAGGTGTGACACAGCACCAGTAGTTTCTTATCATACTATTTGTGTGTATTTGGAAAGCTCACCGCATGTGTAAGCTGGTAGTTGGAGTTTTTCTTGCTATTTTTGTTGTGAGAGACTTGCTATGACTCTGTAGGAATTCTGCCAAATAGCAGCACATTATGTTTCCTTTCCATCAGTAACATAAATTATCTAGATCTTACTCTTGAGGTAAAATCCAGAGTAAATATGAGGCAGCTGTCCTAAACAGTCCACTCACTGCGGGCCTCTGATCCTGTGATGAAGTGGGCAGCTCAGGAATGTGGAAGCAGCCCTCTTGAAACAACGATAACACGAATCACTGGTGTTCTAATTAAAACTTCCAGGGGGAGGCTGCAGGAACTCACTGACTTGGAAGGTTCACATCTATTTTTAAGGGATATAATAAGAATGCACTACCTAAGGAGACAGGCGTGTTAGGAGCAGAGAAAAGGCACAGTTCAATGAGCTGCAGTATTTTAGAGGCCATTTTTTCACTGTTCTATGTGTTCAGCAACTTCAGTTGAAATAGTATCGACTCCTCATTGAATTTTCAGTCCCGAGCTCCCATTCAGCTGGAGCTGGATATGAATTTTATCATGAAGCATTAATAATGCATTTAATTGCCAATTCTTTTTTTACAAGTCGGGGCAGACTGTGTAAGCAGATTCCTGTGTTGCTGCAGTGTAACTGAAATATTCATGGGCGCATTATTCCTTAATTTTGTTGTGACTAAGAGGGATTAATACTCATCCATTAAGTAAAGCTAATTCTATGGGCGCCTCAAGGTTGCTTGAGTGTATTGGAGAAGCAAGTGAGATTAGCAGTGGAATGATGCATCACTTCAGCAGGGTGGCTACGGCTGTAAATTGATTTAGGAATCACACTGACTAAGTGATTGTTGTGCAAGAGTTTTTTCGCTTGACAGGGAGAAACACATGGATCATCAGGAAAAGCGGGGGCTGTCTGAGGAAGGCACTTTGTTTTAATGATCAGATCATATTTCCTGCACAGGCTCATTAGCAATATGAGGCTCAGTCTGTCAGTTTTTTTACTTTTTCATTTATTTTTACTTCGTGTGTGTGTGTGTGTGTGTGTGTTCACTTTGAGTATGTAATCCAGCTCAAACAAGCATTTTGCTGAATTTGGGGAACGTGATCATGTCTGATTCATAGGACATTAAAGTGCATATCTTCCACCGATGATTAATGCTTCATAATTATAATCCTCAACATTCTGTGCTATAATCCAGCCTTTTATTTTAGCAAACAGAACAAGATTGGTCACATTTGGAGCGCAGTTCATATCTGCCACGATGAATGAATGATTGATGACATTGTGGAATGCCTTAAAAAAATAAAACTCTCGCCTTTTTTTTCCCCTGTTGCATTTGCTCATACAGCCAGTAATAATTTAAATGTGTCACTGGGGCGTATTTTGAATCTGATACGATGTCTAAAACATTGTAAGATAAATCACAGAACACATATTTCTGTGAACTGTGGCTGTCTGTTAATGCGTTGCTGTCTGATGTTTGCCGTTGTTTTGTTTTTGTTTTTTGTTTTTTTGAAGAAAGTTTCCGCAGTGGCCTTGAAAAGTGAATACAGAGGGGAAGGATTACATGAAGCATTCACACGAGGAAAGCTTCCGGCATATTCCTACTCCACTGCTAGGAGCAGCTGCTGCTATAGATAAATCATTGCAATGCCTTGCTCGAAGATACTTAAGACGCAGATATTCCCTCCAGCTCTATTTAAAGTGATAATCCAGGCCTCTGCACAACCAAAAAGTCTCAGTAATACTCTTGTAAAAATGTTCGTCTAGTCTTCATGTTTAGGGAGCAAGATATTGATCACTGAAACAATACATAATAGGTTTGCAGGAATTGCTGAAAAATCCAGTTTGCCATATTGATTGCTGTAATGAAGATAAATGCTGAATCACTCAGTATGAAAATGGCTTGTGCACTTGCAATATGCATTCTTTTTGTTGTTGTTGTTGTACCAAAAACACCCTGTTTGCCTTAGACCCACAGATTACCATGTGTTTTCATTCACAGCCATTAGAGCTTTGTTTGTGATTATGCAAATGAGAAAACATGCAGGAAATTTAATCAGTGCGCAAATTTGATTTCATATGAAAGATTGCTGGAGGGTAGGGGGCTCGATCGTATAATACCGAGCAGCAAAATTATGCTCAATATTTGTTTTCACAGTGGGCCTCCACTCGGACACGCCATACCTTTATAGGCTTAAGGTTTGTCTTGGTTCAGAGGCTTGAAGTTAACAGCCCCGTGTAAGGTTTGATTATCCTTTGTTCTCCCCAGAGATGCTGAATGAAAACTGCAGTTAATGGGAAGCATTTCCATATCGGCAAAGCACAGCAGCTTGTGTTTTTGCATTTTTATTATTGTTGCGTCTCGTGAACCAAATATCTAAGTGCTCGGGTTTCTTTTGTTCCCCTGCTGAACAGCAAGAAAATGGGCTTCTTATAATTGCACATAAACTCAGAGGATGCCATTGTGTTTTTGTGTGTGCCACTGTAGATAACTGGTGATTAAACTAAATGTTACTCCAGAAGCATGAAAGAATTGAAACTAATAAAGCATGTCAGTCAATAAGGGAGGTCGGTCTGTTTATAAAGCTCTGAGATGTAAAACAAACAAATGGCATTCAGCTTTTGAAAGAGGCTGGCTTGATTTAGTAATTTTATGACCTTCAGTTTCAAGGTAATTACATGGATGTTATTAAATGTCATTCAAAACCATCTCTAAAAACTCCCAGAACTACTTGGCAGTTTTACATGGACACAGTGTGACCTTGTACCGATCCAGATGCATATAAGAGACTTTTGGGTAACACACGAGGTCTCCTGCAATAACTATTCCAACAAATATAATTCAGAATATGCACCTCAAAGCCAAATCTATCCAGGATTCCCCTGGAGATATGAAGCCAATTGCACAACTTTTTAGCAGATAAGTTGTGTGCCTTTCAGTGTGCAGGGCAGTAGCTCAAAATACAGGTTTGTGAGGCGTATGGTCTCAGGAGACAGTCCTTCCCAAGAAAACCCAAACATCATGTTTTGTACAAGCTGTTATTGTGGCAAAAAGAAAAAAAAAAAGGAGCCAGCGTTTCATAGTTGATGTGTAACACTATAAAATTGTCTATTTCCTCTCAAAGCTTAATGTCTTTACCTAAACATAGTTTTGCACCAACTTCAGTTTCTAGGTCAAATGTCAGGTGTGTTTATACCCTCTCTTGTTTCTGGAGACATTTCATGAATTGTTTTAGGAACACTCACATGGGACTACAACTGCTTGCAAACACATACACAAGCAGCTAAGGTAACCATGGAAAGCAACTGTTTTTATTATACTATTTCCTTGTCTACTTGGAGGATGGATGTAGGTGTAGCGTAGCACCTGCACAGACAAGCCTGTTGTTCACCCTTTGATGGAATTTATGTCATTGGACACAAGTCAACCGTACTGTCAGGATGGAGTGTTTAGCCCACATGGATTTGGTATCTTCCAAACATAGACCCAGTGCTATATTAATCAACAGGGAATGAAGAGCCACCCCAGGATTGTCCTGAGAAGGACTGCACTGGATCTGGTTGAATTGCAAGCATTGTCTTTATAAGAGTGATCAGTTGGTGCCTGAACATGACATAACCATGCCCACTGTGTTTCAGGAGTAACACTGGTGTGATAACATGGGAATAAAATATATATATAATTAGTTAGAGGACTTACTAGGTCTAAAAAGTCTTAGGGACTAGTTCTTCTTCTAATACATAATTCTAATAACATATTACATAATTGCATTGCCCAAAATGTTAGATCCAGTGTTTTGGAAACTGATCCAATGACATTAAGCACACTAAGGAATAAAGGTAGAATTAAATTAGATGGCCAGACAGTTCCATTGCTTTAATTGCTTTATTTTCTTAATGCCACTCTGGTTGTTTTCTTTTCTTATCTAAACCTCATATAACTATGGATTCTTGTTACCTTTTTTTCCTACTGAAAACACGTACAATAATAGATGTAATAGCAAAAATGGTAATGATAAGGTAATAAGGAATAATAAAATAGTTAATATAACATGTTGAAAGTAGGGCAAGTGTTAAATGGTTCTCTGTATTAAACAGCTTTATAAATAAGCATTCTGCAGCAATAGACTTTAGTTCTATGTGAGATCCTGGGAAGCTGCGAAGTACAGCAAAGGTTGCAGACAGAAAAAAAATAAAAGAGCTACTGATCTAAGGTAAACAGCACAAGCCTCAGTGTTCTGAGTCTAAGGTGCTGAGCTGTATTTGTACTTGCTTAATAAAAACCTTCTGTAAAATGACCGAAAAATGACAAGGTTTTTCCTTATATCAGAATTTACTTATATGGGCAGTATCTTAATGACCCTGAACGTCTAGTTTGGTTGAGTGTACAATCATATCCCAGTGCGAATACTCTTCATCCAAAGCTGGGTATTTTGACTTGTCAAGGAACTTGACATAATCCTAAACTCTTTAAAAAGAAGCTGAAAGATCTATAGACCAATTGGATAATAAATGAACTGCAACTACTTCTTTCATTCTAACATCACCTTTTCAAATGCCAAGTTGAAAACCCACTGACCTATGTAAAACTGAGGCTGTTAAGTGTGATGTGATGACTCACTCCTAGCTCTCCACAGGAGTTGTACACAGCTTAGTATTTAGTACCTGTTTTAGTATACATTTTCATAGTATTAAACAGCTTTTTTTTCCACTGCCGTGATTTCACATCTGAAGAAAGAATGCGAATGATGTTTAGTGGTGATACTAAAACATTTTTTAAGTACATTAAAGGTTGTACTGTTAGAAAAACAGATGGCATCACTCCTCTATGCTAAATGTTGATACAATATAATATGCAGATATTATAGAGAAAAGAAAAATCTCCACAAATCATATATTTGTTTTGCAAAATCTCAACATGATCTGATATCACAGGAATCCCAACTGTTCTTCAATCACAAGATCATATTTTACGGTGGCCCTGAGAGGCCAAACGGACTGCAACTTAAGAAAACACCAGCAATAAGAAAAACACTGCAAAAGCACACAAAAGACAACAGAAATAGGAAAAACGACAACTGAAATAGGAAAAAACTGATTTCCAAAAGCACAAGGGAAGTGTTTCTGGGGAGACAATAACCCGACGGACCAGTTGCAAGAACCCAAAACATGGTAGGTGTGTTTCATATAATACTGATGACAGATTTTTAGGCTAATAGTTAGGCTAAAACACTTACCTCTCATCTTTTCTTTTCTCACAAAACCGATAGATCCTCCACTTCTTTTAAGTCTCTCCCAGTGCAATTCTTAGCATATTTTGGTTCCTGCAACTGGTCCGTCGGGTTATTGTCTCCCCAGAAACACTTTCCTTGTGCTTTTCGTAATCGTTTTTTTCCAATTTCCGTTGTCGTTTTTCCTATCTCTGTTTTGTTTTTTTCTATTTCCGCTGTCAGTTTTCCTATTTCCGATGTGTTTTGTGTGCTTTTGTAGCGTTTTTCTTATTGCTGGTGTTTTCTTAAGTTGCAGTGCGTTTGGCCTCTCAGGGCCACCGTAATATGTGCATTCTTTTTGAGAAAAAGACCCCGCCACACAGACACAAACATCAGCTTGATGCACATCTACATTTGATAATTAAAGAAATAGGATGGAATACAATTAAAACCCTCTGTGAATTAATCAGAGTTTTAACTATTTATAATTTGTTGTTGAAAATACATTTTAAAAGCAAGGTCTTTTGCATAAATTGCAGGCAATGTATTGCAGCAAGGATGTAATTTTTTAATAGAAATGTTGCCGATAAACTAAAATGATGTATTTAAAAATCCCATTCAGATACATTCACTGGACTAGTGGCAGCAATCTTACATATCTTAACATTTCTGCTCTTTATGAGGATGAGCTTTAGTTCTCTTGTGTTGTACAAGGATAAGCATTGTACAATCTCACAGAAATGCACGGGTAACAGGTTCAAACTGACACCCTGTGAATTTCAAGAGCACACCATACACCTCTAAAGATTGCTGTGGTGAGGCAGCAAAACAACAGCCGAATATTGAGCACAGAGCCATAATGGAATCCATTCCAAAGTCTTAGTGACAAAAATATGTGAATCATATTTCAAACGAGTCTAAAAGAAGTTGGAATGTTGGAACATAAACATGAAATTTAGTAAGGAACAACTTAGTAAAAATATACTTCATTCATCCATTTCTTAACTGTCAATCCAATTCAGGGTCTCAAGGAGAGGGATACTAGAGTATATTCAACTATTTATTCACACATTCACAGCTGTGGTCAATTTAGAATCACTAGTTAACCTAACATCGAATTATTGCTAAAAAGGTGTTGTTCAAAGAGATAAGTGTAACAAGAACGTTGGAGCTGAACCATGTTGGCACACAGAATATCAACAACACACTAGTGGGAAATAGTTTGACAGACTTGCCATGTTAACGAGTACGACCTCAAAACAGTTCTCATTGCATGTTGTAGGAGCAAATGTGGGTGTGAACAGCTGCTACAGAGTCAGGACACTCACTGAACACCAGACTGTGGTTGTGCTGAGAATTTCTATTTAATTCAGCACTTCAGGAGATGACGTCATTCCTATTATCATGTTGTTTTTTAGACTTTAAAATACAAATACTGTAGTTTTATATAAAAACCAGTGAAAATTGGGCAACAATGCTATCTGCCTTTCACCTTTGAGCTATGGCTGATTTGTTTGTAGGTTATGAATACATGTGTATTTGTCAAATGTATTTGTTTACTGTCTTGAAGTAATATTAGGACTTTAGACATCTTAACGGAGGTCGAAATAGGACTGCTGTTCCTTTACGTTGGAAAGGAGTATGTTGAGGTGGCTTCGACATCTGATTAAGATGCCTTCTGGGTGGCTTCCCCTGGACATTTTCTGGCCAAGTCCAGCTGGTAGTAAACCCCCTGGGTAGACCCAGAACATGCTGGAGAGATAATATATCTCATCTGGCCTGGCGATCCCCCAGAAGGAGCTCAGGAGAGGGATGTCTGGACTTACTTTCTTAGCCTCCTGCCACAATGCGCCAGCCTCAGAGAAAAAAAAACAATAAATAAATAAACATTGTTTTTTCTCTTGCATTTTGAATTACTGGCACACTGGAAAAGTTTTCTTCTATGACAATAACCCAAATTAAGTTAAGTAAGCTGAAAACATTTTTAGCCACTGCCATATTTTAAGAAAAGAAACTGGTTTAATTTTCTTGGCTAAAAAGCTCCACAAAAGCTTATTTGATTAGCAGACTAGTAATGCAGCCAAAAGTACAACAGACTGACTTCAATTTAGTATCATTTTGAGAATATTGCTATTTTCGAGCAGATGGTGTTACCAGTTTGAATCTTTAGTTGTGTGAGCTGAAGGAAACATAAACACTCCATAATTGCAGTTTTCAGCTTAGAATTTATTAATTCAGCAAATATCTTTGAAAGTTTTATTGATGCAGTGATCCTTGACAGAAGCTCATCATTATATTGCCTCATTCCCACATGTCACTTTGTCTTTTTGTTTATGCTCTTGCAGCTTCTCTGTAATAACAAAGACTTTATCAGGCTTCACTGTGAGACCGCAAACGGAGCATGATACTAATTGACTGCCTGCCATCATATCCCATCTGCAGGAATAGAAAGTCATATTTAATGCCTTGATTAAAATCTAATCCCTCCATGTGAGTCGGAGATGAAAGTAATTTTCATGTAATGGAGACTATTAATATTTAGATATAGAAAGGAAACCAGATCTCAGATTTGCAATCAGCTGGAGGATGCTAAATTATATTTGAGGCTACCAGTGAGCTGGAAACCAAAGCCTGCATTGCAAATAAGTCTGATTCCATTCCAATTAACATTTTATTTTCTTCCTCTACTCATAAATATATGCTTTTCATACATATCTCTGTCTGTGCCTACATATATTTTAAACATATAAGTATCAGCTATCTTAAAATTGAATGATAGTAAAACATGAGCTCTTCTTATCACAATAGGTTATTAGACTTTCATGCCACCATCCTCTCTCTGCCTCTGACTGATTCTTGTCTGCTTTAAGCCAAGGATTGTTTTAATGCTGTAAGCCCTTACTTCTAATGACTGAAGACCTTCATTTTACAGTAAAAGTTTTAGTAGCATGCTTCCAGTCATACGAGAACTTCACTGGCCTTTACAGAGCATCAGTGTTGGAGCAAATCCCTGCAGCCAACATCCAACATTTAGTGGAAAGTCTGAAACTAGAAGAATGGAGCCTGTTAAAGCAGATTATGTGCATGGCTTTTGAATAAAATAGGCAAAAATCACATATGAGGCTATTGCTTGACTTTGGAACATGTGCTTTGGTGTGAATTTCCTCAGAAGTACCATGGCACGAGGCTGGAACATTTGTAGCTCAGTTTAAATGAATCTCATTTTATAGACTTCAGTTGATAGTGCTTAGTGTTGGCTTACCCCCATTGGTTGCAATCTAACTGCTTCTTAGCTCAGGTTTCCTATTAAACAGAGATGTATTGAGGTACTACTAAACAAATTAGATTATCTTGAAAAAAGGAAAAAATAAACAACAGAACTGTGAGCTGATGCAATATTTAGCAAAGATGGTATCTAAAAATATGGCTCAAGTTATAGGGGACATATTTAATCTTTGTGAAATGCTGGGTTTACCTTTTGAGATGTTTTGCATTTGGCATTTTAGGCTTGAAACAGGCAGTGCTCCACTTCAGTTCACATAAAAAACAGGTTAATCTATGACTCATTCTCTGACATGATGGCTTGTTACAGGGGCACTGGTGTGATATCGGCACGTCTGGCATCGTTAGTTGCCTTCACGAGCGTGTCCCCTTTGTCATTAACGTCAACAGAATCATTAGTGCACTTGCAATCCAAGTGATTGATTTGTCTTTGTGTTAGCATGTTGTGCCTGGGATGTGCTGGTACATGAACTGTTGGCAGGCCTTTGTGTGCGCATGGTGAGCAGATAATATCTGTGTTCACTGATCTGTGTGAAACTTAGAGGTCAGTTGACTCCGTCTGGCATTTCCCCAGGAAGATACCTCACTTCCATGTATTCTCCACTCACCTGTCAAAGTCATGAAGGAGTGAATGCCAGATAACTGGACAGTTCACTCAAAAGAGCAGCCCAAGAAAGGTTTCTACAGGCAGCTTGGATCATTAAAGCTCATGCACAGCACTGACAGGGAAGAGAAACATGGAGCAAAGTGCTCATGGTGAGATTTAAAGATTTTAAAAAATTAAAAAAAAACATGTAGGCTATACAGTTTATTTTTTTATATCATAACATAGACTTCTTTAACCATTGCCGCCGTGGTTGATTTCAGTGGCGTTCCCGTGTTTTTGGGTGGCTTTGTTTGATGATTTAGACATGAATGACAATCGAACGAATAATTATCCATTTATTTAACGAGTTGTTTATTTAACATTTTACAGACCGTTCCCAATCATTCTGAATGTCAAAACTACATTCCCACATCTTTGGTTCTTTCCATCCTTGTGTAGAGCACTGAACCCCGGTTTGTCCAAATGGCTGGTAACAAACTGCCAGCTTTGTGTGCTTGTATGAACAAGAGAGAACAGATTCTTTCTTAGAAGTAAAATTCTTTTTTTGGCTCTTGCTCTGTTCCACCAAGTTCACAGTAAGCCATGACAACATGCACAATACAAAACCCTGGAACTTTTTATGTTATATATATTATATATATTCCAAGTTTCTACAGAATTTCACATCTGGTGAAAGCTGCTGGTGCACAAGGTGTCCTCTGGCATTAGTGTTGTAGTTGTGACCACTGTGACAGGTTTGGATTTTGGTTATGTTTATCTTTCTAGTCAGTTGTCTATTTTATTTTGCTTTTATTTTTCTCCGTGCACTCCTGTTGGTTTCACTTCCAACCTTTCCAAGTTTCCCCTCCATATTTTTTCTGCCACACATGTTCCCAATCAGTTTTTCATTCTCTCTAGTATATACAATCATGTTTCCAGGCAGTTTGCCTTGGTTTTTTGTTTTTGTTTTTAGTAGTTATGCTTCTCAGACATTTTATTTTATTTCATTTTTATTATTTAAGTTCTCTTTCCTAGTTCATATTCGTTTTTTGTTTATTTCTTGTATTCTTTGTGTATTTTCTTATTTTCCCCATGTCCTCGTGTTTTCTGGATCTTGTGTCCAGAACTGGACCTTGTGCCTGTGTTTTGATATTAACAGTATGTTTGGTGTTTTTGTTTTTGATTATAGGTAATAATTTCTTGGTTGGTTTCTTTGTGTTTTATTCTCTGATTTTAGTTTAGCCATGTAGTTTCTGTTCATTGTTATTGTATTTTTATGCTCAAAGTTTCAGTCTTCCCACTCTTAATTAAAATATCTTCTCTAACAGACCATTTTGTTTTTTAAAAAGACATACTTTTAGTAAGACACGATTGGTCAAGCCACTCCATGATCTTTCTCAATGCAGTTGTTAATTTTTTTCCCTGTAAGCTCTACAGTTGTTGCATGTCTATATATGAAAGTGTTATCTGCATGTATATCACTTCAGTTGTACTTTACTTCACTTGTCTTGTTTCTGATTAGTTTCAGCTGTGTTACTCTTGTGTTTCCTCCCTGATTGTTCCGTGTGTCTGTGTGTATTAAAACCCTCAGTTTGTGTCTCTTTGTTGTTGCATTGTACTATGAAGTCAGACTGCTTGCTTCCAGCTTGTTCCTAGTGTTTTCCAAGTATTCCTAGTGTTCTATTTATGCTGTTTTCTGTTCTGTTTTGTTTTGTTTTGTTTTGTTTAGTTTCAAGTGGGTTTTAACAGCCTAAATGAATGTTTTGCTTTTTTTTGTACAAAAAGCAAGCAGTCTGTGCATTTGGGTCTTCACTGCATCCCACTCAATCTTAACAACTTTTCTTTTGCCTGCTATTAGCCTCCCTCTTATGCCTCGCTGATTGACCTTCTTTGCATGATCTCAAGCCACATATTAAAGTTTTTGGATCTTGGACTTGCTACACCTGCCTCATTTCTCTATTATGATTTTCTTATTTCTGAAACCATTGCAATGATAGTAAGATTAACTTGTCACAACTTGTCAAAGTTGAGTGTCTGATTAACACATCTTCGTGTCTCATTTGAACATACTGGGTAATATTTTCTGGTAATATCATGAAAGGTAATTTTCAAATAAAAGCCACTATCTTTTCTGAAACCTAACTTGGGAGGCAGTGAGAGTAAATTCAAGCAGCAAGTGATAACACAAAGCACATGAAACTCACTACTAATTGTCTTTCTCAATGTCTGCTTCAAAGGGAATTATTGTCTGTTGAACTGTAACTGAAATGTAAACAAACGGGCTTGTCAAAATCAATGCCACCTTTCAGGTAATTTCATCATCTGAGTATTTAAACAAGCAAAAAAAATGACACATCAGATAAAATGTTGCCTTCTAAAAGACACACCAGATAATTTAATTGAAACTTCCCAACTAATCCATAAACACAGAAACCGATTTAATTAAGTTTGAAGAAGCTTTCAACACATATTCAGCAAAAAAGATTTTAAGACTCAACTGAATGACTTGATCATTATTTGCAGTAGGACCCTCTTGTCATCTCCAATGCAGCCATATTTTCCAGTTGAGAAGATTTCAAAGGGTCTGTACCAAGCTCCTGCCTCTCCAGTGGAACCACCTGTCCACCAAAACCAAATCCCTAAACCTCAAAGTTCACTGTTGGGGGTTTCATCAACCCAGCAAGCCATTTCACATTCTATTGGCTCCACTGATGCTGATAAAGCCGCAGAGATGACAGACTTGTTAAGTACAATTCAGTCATAGCAGTCTTAAATGGGTTTTAATAGAAATTGCATTAGAATGTGGTCAGAAGACTACAACCTCAAGCATGAGGTTTCATAGGAATCCCAGTGATCTTTAATGGCCATGTCATAAAGCCGATAATATTAACAGCCTCTGTGGTTCGCTGACAAGGTAGGGGGATGAGAGAAGTTGAGCTGATATGAGGACTTGTCCTACACACATAAATTCAAAGGCATTTATTAGAAGATTGATACTGAAATCAGGACTAAAACTATACATTCATAAAGAATTATGCACCAAATTAAAGTGGTTTTAAATTAATGGGCACAGTACTTACACAGTAGTCACAAACAACCCAAGAAACAGATTGTTGCTGTAATTATAGTAACAAATTCTTTGTCATCTGAAGTCTTGTCTTGCGATCTAGCATCTTTAGAGAAGCCACTAGAATAAAATAATAGCACTTAATTTTCCACAAGATATGTAAAAATAGATACGTGCAAGCCCACTGTTGAGCTGTGATTACATTTTATATTAACACTTGTAGATGGGTGTAAAAACCAGTGTGCCATTTTTAACACATTTTGAGCATTTTTTGTTGTTCTACTTAAAAAAAAAAGATATATATATATATATGTGTGTGTGTGTGTGTGTATATATATATATGCGTGACTAAGATGGTGAGCAATGTGCCACCAGTTTTACTGTGATAGGTCTGATACCTGTGCAAGCTTTAAAAATGCAATCTGCAAGTTTGTCCATGAGCAAATAGAGAGGTGGCAGATCTACAGACGGGACTGGGAAAATGATTACCAATGGCTACTGCCTAAAGAATGTAAAAACATAACTGTTCTTTAGGAAGAATGGGATGAAGGAGAGCGGTCCAGCCACTTGCAACCCTCCAAAGAATAAGAGGTTTGTGAATAAAAGCTAATGGGTGGACACCTTGCATAGAATTGTTTGCACTAGGGCAAACCCCTATTGACTGTTTAAAAGCTGCCAAGGGGACTATTGAAAATTTTGGCGAGAAGAAGATTTTAATAAATTATATGAGACAAAATGCTATGATCTGCAGTATTCAATAATTGCTAATTGTGCAATTATTTCATTAAAAATTAATTAACTAAAAAACTGTTCAGTTGTGTTTCATGTTTTGTTGTTTGTAGGCATGTAGATGATACTGTCAAAGCTTTTGCCCCCCCCCTTTCGCTTTCCCCATTCCTGGCTAAGTTTTTGTAGAGAGTATTTAAATCTGTGTCTGGAAACTAAAGAGACTGCTCCATAATGAAAACTGGAGAGAGCATAAACCTAATGTGTGCTTTTATTCAGTAGTCTGCACCTCTAAGTCTGAGGCCACAGTTCTCAGTACACTAGTGGGAGAATTTAAGAGAAGGAGTTGGAGAAGTTTAGGTGCATTGGTGTGATGTTAACATTTTATGGATTTCATCACACTTGACATATGCAATTGATTTAAATTAAGCATGAATTGATTCAATCTTGAGGGTCAAAGGTCAAAGGTTTGTCTGTCCCTTTCTTGTGAGGATAATTTATTTGAAACAAAGAGAATTTCATGATATCTGGCATAAACGGTCACTTTTATTCACATATGACTGATAAAAAAAAAAAAGTTATTTAAGTATCAAAGCAAGTATCTCACAAGAAAGAAAACAAAATTATGGCAAAGAGGGGGAGTGCACTTAAATTCTCACAAGTTTCTCACCTCAACAACACTCTTTACTAAAATTAGAGATTTACACCTTTCAAATCTCCTAGGTTATGATTGAAGTAAAATCATTTTTTTTCTTCAAATACAATCTGTTTGTGACTATTGTCTAATGATGTGTGTGTGATTATGAGCGTGGACAGATACAATAGCAAGATGCAACTTGACAAGCAGGCATACTGAAATAATACATTTAGATGACCAAGTTCGATTGAAGCGTGTGCTGGTTTTTCAGCAGTTAAAATAAACAGTTAAGGTTTGCAGTCCAGTGTCTTTGCAAGAAACCGATCAGTCGATGAAAAAAATATAAATCCTCACATACATTAGCTGTTGCTGTTTGGGGTTTTTCTTTTGTTTTTTTTAACTCGGTACTTACTCATTAAACTGTCAGAACCTCACTGTTCTCTGTTAATGTCTGAGACTCTGTCAGTGGTTCTTTTTTCTGTTTGTGCAGTCTCCCTCATTGTTGCTGGTTATTAGTTGCTCGGCAGTACCTCAGGGCTTCCTGTGTTTATTGATTGCTTTATTGCTTTGTTTACGTTTAAACACTTTCTTTTTTCCCATGCAAGCTGCTCAGGGAAATCACAGTATGCACAGTTCAGCTGTACAGAACCCTGCGGAAGGGAAATACAATGTGCACTCGTGCACCAGGTGGAGATGTCAAAATCAATATAGTTTCATTCGCTCCAATCATTCACCCCCTACCCCCATCTTTTCCGCTACATCACCTAGCATTTTAGTTATGGCAAGAAATATTAAATCCATCTCAAAAGACATTTTCCCATTTAAAAAACCCCCCCAAAAAATGAACAGCTAGAAAAAAAGGCTTTTTATAAACTGGATATGAGATGAATTATGAGGCTGTATTAGTGACACAGAACAAGAAGGTTATTTGTTTATTAATTAATTTAATTTTATACCACAGTGTACAGTTTCACACATCCTCTGGAATATTTCATGTTTATTCTGCCTGTGCAGTCCTGCAGAAAAGGTCATCTGACACACGGGAAGCCAGTGTATCACAGGTCTACCATGTTTACCTCACCACATTTTACCTACAGTCCCTCTCTTTTGGTCCCTTGGATACTGAAGACACATCCTAGTAGCACAGAGTGTGGGTGTTATGAGTTTGCTTAGCTGTCCTGTCTATAGGCTTAACTTACCCTGAGTTTCCTCTTTGTCATTTGGCTGGTCTTTCATTTGTTGTGCCACCAGTTCTCCCTTCTGTGAAGTGATTATTGTTAAACAAGTCTTTCAAAGTCAAGAAAGAGAATCTGAAAATGGCTGGGCATGCCTGAATGGTTGATTCCCACTAATCCCTTGACTGAACTGCCCCTTCCTATGCACTTGTTGTATAGTTGTGCATGCACAGATTCGGCACCATAAGGTCGCATTTGTTTGGCTGGCTGGATCACCACAGAGAACTAATCCTGTGGAATTAGTCCATTCTGCGACCACCTCTTGACCAGGAGGCATTGGCCATTAAAATGGTTAGAAAAGGAATGCCTGAGTACTTTACAAAGATTTCTTTCCCCCAATAAGGTAAAGGTAGCCCACAGAGTGAGTTACAGTTCCTACAACTCAGCTTGAAGCCCCATGTGGCAGACTCCATTCTCCACATTGATTGTGCCTATTAAACATTTAGCGAGCCTAATTACTGCATGTGCAGACTACATCCGCAAAGCTGTGATAAGATTTTTTTTCCCCCAAAACGGTGCAGCTGGGCCAGATTTGCTTTTATTTTGTACATCGGAATTCTCATTAGCTACAGTAGAGATAATCATGCTTTGTGATCAAGAACATTGAAACTACCACGGGTAGTTCAACAGCCCTAAATTCAGCACATTAAAAGCTTGTCTACATTTAGCACAAGGAAATACAAATCCCAAAGCCCTACAGCACCAGCACATATCCTTCCTTTCTTTTTCATGATAAATGTTATCAAGATGCCGCATTAGATTACTCCTCTTTTTCAAATTGAGACCCAATTCAACCAAAAGTTATCTCAGCTAGTTGAGTGATCTTGACAGAAGCAATTTCCTAGTTCTAATCGAAAGATTTCTTTATTGGTACAATTTGCTGAATAACAGGCAGAGCACACTGCGGCACCAGATGTGTCCTAGAGTTTGTATTTGAAGACAACTCAGAAGCTTGGTGAACCAATGTAACAAATGTGTAGATCAACAATTCATGAACTAAAAAAATAACAAGTAAACCTTCACTGGAATGACAAGACCTGTTTGTCAGTATTCCATGCCATATAAACCATTTAACCCTTTAAGACCTACCATAGAACCAAGTCCGCCAGAGCTTATGTTATATTTTTACATGCTGTAGTGCCATTTTTGGGAGCATTTCAAGTTGCTATACATCAGTACAACCATTGTAGCCCAAATCTTAATAATATGTATGCATTGAGTGCATAGTAATTACATAAATTGCAAAAAAGTGCAATAAACTACAAAAAAATTTAAATTTTTTCCTTTATAACATATATTTCTAGTTAGAGAAATTTAAGAGGCTTATCCCTCAAAACAAAAAATACAAAAAATACAAAAAAGTTGCACAAAATAGTTTCCCACCACAGGAAATTTATTTTGAGTGTCTTCATAGTTTTATTTTTGAAATACACCAAGTTTTATATACTGCAGAAAAAATGAAAATAAATATTACAGTGCAAATGTGCACAAAAGCAGCATATGCATCAAAATAAACTATTTCCAGCAGTGCAATATGAGTCCTAAGCATCCCAGAAACGACACAGAAAGTCATAAAGTCAAACATAACTTTTAAAAACACCAGTATAGGCTCATGAGGCCCTGATGGTAAAAAAAACTACATTTCTGCGAAATGACGTCACTTCCGGTTTCGGGCAGGTAATGGCGGACATGCAAAAGTTCGCGCTGACGTCTATTCCAATGTAGGAAGTGTTATGAACAAAAAAAAGAACAAAAGAAAAAAAAAAAAGGAAGTGTTATGAACAGCTGATCGGATCGGCAAAGCGTGTTTCTGGAATATTATATTTTTGTTGCTGCAAGCTCTTTTTATGCAAAGCTATATGTGGAAGGAAACATTGAACTAGGACAAGCTGATGGCATAAGATGTAAGTACAACTCCTCCGGTTTCATATGCAAAAAAATTACTGCGCTAGCTTACGTGGTTGCAGAGCTACCGGGATTTAAAAATAGTTACGCAAAACAGAGCGTGCCACTCCAACCGGTTTTAAAGGGTTAACAGCATAATGTGGTTTAGTACTGTTTTATAATATAATATGAAGCACGATATCTCCACCAAGAACATTGTGGGAAAATTTTAAATTGTAGCTCCAAAAATATTGAAAATTAACTACTCTGTAGTTTTGTCTGGTGTTCCCCTGGATAATTTTCTTCTTCTTCCAAAACTTTCTTAATTTTTGCTGCATGTTGCATCCTATTACAGAACTGGTCTGTTGTTTTTGCCCTTTTTGGCAGGATGACACTGTTTGTCACCATGCCAGAAAGCAGAGCCCTTTTTTGGCAAAGGGATGGGACAACTCTGTATGTTTGCCAGAAGTACTCTAATTTTTACAATGTCATAAGTTTTATAACCACAAGAGATTCTCATCAAATTAACATGAATTTAATGTGTCAAAGGCAAGTTTTCGCAAAATTCATGTTTCATTAATTCAGTAAAACACATATGCCACATATCCTGCAATTCATGGATATCCCAAATATTAAAAATGTGCTTATAAAAGAATATAGAGGAAAACTACGACAGAATTTACACCTAATTCTCATGCCAAACCAGACCAGCGTGTGTTATTTGAGCTGCTACTCCATCAAAAAATTAAAACTTACAATTTAAATGTTTGGTATTTTCCCCCTATAATAAACTTGAATAGGGAATATTCATCTACACAGTCACTCGTGTGGCTGTCATATGTAGTTACAAAATATTGCAACTGCAGTTAACTTTTAAACTTTTCGCCCCCATGTGAATGTCACACTGTAAAATGTTTTGGAATATAGTAAAGAACCCTTCACTTAAGGAAACATTCAACTCTATCCCTGCTTTGCATCGTCATAATGGTGTTGCAGTCTGTTTGGCCCATCTGTTGTTTCTGCTTGCAATGAAAGGCAGGTGGTCAGCTGCTAATGTGCCCCAGCTTTGGACCACCATTCATTTCAGCCCACTCAATCTCCACACGGTGATCAAAAGAAACTTGGCTGCTAAATATACAAGCTCATACATATGCATGCAATGGCTAAACAGTCTCCGCTGGCACCCATTAGTTGTACAGTCACACTGAGGGGGTCAATTTGGAAAATTTGCATGTGTACATAAGCAGATTAATCACGAGTGACAGTGGAGGGAAGGCTGTGGTCAAAAAAACCACACGGGAGCCAAGATGGTCTGTGACCTATATGTACCTGGTAGATTGCTGGCCTGGTTACATTATGAGATTCAAATGAATAAAATGACCCAGTTTCCTCCCGGCTGTGTGCCATGAACAAAAAAAGTCTTTTCTCAGAAAAAGAAAATTGGCATTTTAGACTTCAAAGTGTGAAAAAACTGAGAAAGGTACCACGTTGTGTCAGGCATGAATGTTTTACACCATGCAGAAAAGACTTTTGTGCTATTTCTGAGAACAAAACAATCAATAATAAACATTTTCAAAAATCCTTGTGATTGATTGTTTACTTCACATTGCAGAAACTTAAAGCTCAAAGGCTTCATTGACCATGCTGTATTTTTCTTTCAATAAAATTGTCTATTGAGCAAGTGTCAACTATTGATGCTGTGACCAGTTTTTTCATGCATTTAACATTAGAAAGAATATAAATCAAGGTTTTATTTCATTTCTTTGTGAACTGAGCACTTCTGGTGGAAGAAATAACCTTAATGCCAAAGCTATCTGTTGGACATTTGAGCCAAATAACAATTTTATGATTGAAATTTTAGTGCACTTGCAGATTTGCCTGGTAATAGTTGATGTTACTCATGTGGACAATTTGTGCCACCAGCTGTTTATCTTGATAAAGCAACTCCTCGTATGCAAATAGTGATAGTGGACACAACCTTTTATTCACAGAACAGAACCCAAGGCATCCAAATACCACATAGAAAAACTAGTTTGAGCGGATATTTTTAAAGGCTTTTCTACAAATGTTAAATATGCAGAAGTGTGCATATGAGTACAGGAGCTCACTACAGCAAAATAAATACATCAGTCTTATAGATCGTTTGTGCCATTTCGCAAGCAGCACATGCTTCATCATTCATATCTATGGCTGTCATGGAAAAAAAAAAAATTATCAGTGCCTATTTACAGTCTAGTACAGATGGACTCTGGCTTGGATGTCCAATTTACCTGTAGCTGTGAGAGTCCCCAAGTGAGCAAGACTAAAATTAGAAACAGCATATCACCAAGCACCACAGGTATCAATCACACATCGGTCACGGACAGAGAGAGATGAGGCGGAGGAAAAAACAGGGGAGAAAATGAGAGCGTGAGGGTGACAGAGCGATGAGGGCTGTCCACCTCCTTTAGTGTTCAGTCCTGGGGCCTGATACTGTATACTGTACTATTGCTAGTATGTAATAACAAAATTACACCATGCACTGAACGAAAAAACAAAAACTGATCTGGTTTAAGATTTATATTTTCCTAGTGACAAAGTGAGAATGCAAGTTAAGACAGCACTGGCAAAAGGTAAACTAGCCAATTAAGACCTCAGTCACACAGGCCTAAAGCTTGGTTGGCAAACACTCAGCATCCTCCATTCAACAGGGAAAAATATGTATTATGGCTATTCAGTTGGCTAGTGGTTGCTGGGGATTGCTTGCAATGACTAGGTGAAATTGTTTGCATGGAAGACACCGATTTGTCTCCAAACTCTTGCTAAGCACAAGCAGAAAGTAAAACCTGAAAAATGTTTTACACGATTCAAACATTCTCCTTTTCTTCGATGGATGGATGGAAGAAAAGAAGAATGTTTGTCTTCAAAGTTAAAGTTGCACCTTTTGACATTTGTTCCCTTGTTGTTCCCTTTTTCCACTTCAAGAGTAATTGGCAAGTGTTTGCAGACATGAATATTTCATGCAAACAATGTGCAACCATGGCAATATTGTAGCAATCGTAACAAGTTTTCTAGTGTAGCACCATACAACTCTTTGCAAACAATTTAATCTTGTAACTGACAGCAACTTGCATCAATCACTTACAACACAGATTAATAAATATTTTTCCCAGTGACCTGTAGTTGCTATCGGGGTGACTCAGAATTTTGCAATGGATTTCATAGTGATTGCCAGCGTCCTCCAACTAGGGCTGGGCTATATCATACCGTTCACGGTATTAATTAATGCCGGTGTAATTTTGGGCAACGATGGGAAAATGAAATATCGCGATAGAATATGGGTAAAACGCGCATGCGCAGTGCCTTTGTTTACATACACACATGGCAGCAACGCAGAATGAGAAGAGCGAAAGTTGATCGTTAAATGAAATGGATGAACCAGAACTGGTTTGTAAAAATGCTGCAACTTCAGTGGTGTGGAACTGGTTTAGCTTTCGTCCGTCAGATACACAACAAAGCACTACTTTTGGTAGAGCATGCTAGCGGGCCGTCGTTATTACCGTGTTGTTTGGAAAATACGGCACACTTAAAATCAATCCTTTGATTTTTCTGAAAATCGACAGTGTCCCTTATAATCCCGTGTGCCTTATGTATGAATTCTGGTTGTGTTTACTGACCTCGAAACAATTTTATGTACACGGAGCTCGAAAATCTGTCAAATGTTTTAGTACGACTTTGCTAAGCTACGAAGCCGCACCGCTTGATGGATTGTCGGAGCATTACGGCATCGTAGGCGGAGCCTCGCGGAGTGATACGTACTGTGCTTCAACATAATATTACCGTATTGTGTGTGTATAACCTCTTTTTAAGTTTTGTGGATATTATACATGGTTATGCTGAGGATATGTCGGCCAGTTTCCACTGGAAATGCCTTTTGGTAAAACTGTCAGTAAGGAATTTGCACTGTTACGTTTTTATATGACTTTAATGCACATAAAAAACAGCTGCTTGTTTAAGTGAAAATACATTGATGGGTTTTTGCACTAATAAAGTTGTGGAGTTGTAAAGTATTTTGTCTCGTGTCAATTATATCGTCAGTTATATCGTTATCGTAAATTTTCAAATGTATCGTGATAAATAGTTTTTGGTCATATCGCCCTGCTCTACCTCCAACAACAACTCATCAACAGGTCAGAGAATAAACAGTTTTCCTTAGTAACTGGTTATTGTGAGAGGTCACCAACCAGTCTCTAGGCCTGTGTAGCTGGAGCCTAACATGAGGGAATATAAATATATAAAGAAACACTTCCATTACCCACTATTAGGAAACACAGTGCATCTGCAAATGCTAAAACATTCTTTCTTTATACACTTAAGATGTGTGACATGACTGAATTTACAATTACACACATGAAAACTTTTTTACTGTATTACTTTTGATTTCATGAATATTTTTATGAACAACAGGCGAATAATTTCATATGACCAATAACACCAATTCCTGGTAAAGACATAGGAACACAATGAAGGTATGGGTAATGCTTCCTCTATACAGATGGAAGAATAGTAGCACTAGAAGAAAATCACAATGGGCTGATGTCAAGGCTGAAAAGTCAGAGTTAAAGATATGTCAGCCTAATCAAACAAAGGCCCTTTATTTCTTTTGTTACTTGAACTGCACAGGCATAGACACTGGGAAGTGCATACTAGACAAGTAAAAACCTGTGAGAAATATTTTAATACATGATTGCCTCGGGTTGAATTTCTCCTGGAAAAGAAGCATTTCATTGCCTTGCCTGGAGTTGGTGATTAGGAAAAGACCCTGATAAAGTATGAAATGCAGGTGTGTTTCTTTGACACAAGTAATCCCGAGTTTTATTGGTCCTGCAGTCCCCCTCAAAGGCCCATGGCCACTTGAAATTCTTTACTGCAAAAACTCTACAGCTTCTGAAGCCTCTTTAGCAGGGTGGAGGAGGAGCCGGACCTCCATTTAGCCTGATTTCCTGTCTTTAAAAAGGATGAATGACCAGCTTTAGGCCATTGAGAGTGCCCTCACCTATAGCACTCTGTTTGATCTCAGCATCATGGCTGCAAACAGGTTGAAAAAGAGAGGGCCCTTAATGTCAAGGCCATTCTTAATGAGTCTCAGTGGACAGGACCAACCACAGCCCCCCTACGATAATGTAATCCGTCTTTAGACCAATGACTTCCTGAATGTACCCATGTCTGCTTTCTTATCAGTCACTACTACAGTACCTGACTGCAGAAATATCAATCACTTGAAATAGAATATGAAATATTCAAGACATATCTTTTATGTTGTTAGTTAATTCCATATTATGACAGAGTTTCATTTTCAATAATCTGTTTAATTTTACTAGCGAATCTTTATAACCTTAACGTTATCATTGTTATTGTTATGGATGGTGTAAAGTCATCTTATGGTATTAATGCTATCTGCTGCTGGAGCTTCAGTGAGAAATCGAATCAAGGCTTTATCAGTTTAAAGTCAGCCACAGCAGCTTGACTGACAAAATGCACAGCGATAAGCAGAGGATGGATTGAAACGACTTTGGATTGACTCCTTTTATGCACTGCATGGAAAATCACAGAAAAAGTGTGCAATTTCACTAATCATATCTCCAAAGTTGTCATTTGCATATGTTAATAAAGCAATTCCAAAGCCTGGAGAAGAGAAAGACTAGGAATTAATTTTAAATCTTGAGCACTCGTGCACAGCGGCACACTGCAGATTTCAGCAGTGAGCATTAAGAAGCGGCGTTGCTAATGACAGCCACAACAAGGACTATTTACGCCGACTTCACTGTTTAGTGGCAGCTCGGCTTTGTTTGAGTCTCTCCTGAAATCTTCCACAGTGCAAGGTAGCCCCTTTGTGTCACCGTATTCCCTAAGCTCCGTTCCACCCCTTTGTTTGCTTTGGTGCAGTTTCCGTGGCGACTGAGCCCATGGCCCCCAGTAAGAGGCCCACACTACTGACAGGCAAGAGTGGGAGGTTGGGTTGAGTGAGGGTGTTGTGGGTGGAAGCAGAGAGAGACACCACTAGTGAGACATGCTTAACACACAATGATGTACAAGCACACGTGTGTGAATACATATAAAACCTCTCTATCATTACATATGCAGGCACACAGACGCATGCAGGCCATCAGTTATCAAATGGTAATGGCATTTTGTCAGCCTGATTAATATGAATTCTGTGAGTGTGGATGTGTAGGTGACAAAATGCCTTTGTGATATCACTTTGAGCTTTTTCTGCACCTTAACACAGCATGTGACAGCTCAGAAATCCTTCTTCCTTCCAGCTTCATTCTTCTCTGCATCACCACAACACTACCTTCCATTCAGGTCAAGTCTTTGTCTCCCTGGGATCTTCTTTTTAGTTTATTTTCTCTGCTGCCCCTTTTCAAAAAATATCATAGGAATTCACAGTGCTTACACCTTGAAATGTTAACTACCACCTGCCATTGCTGCAGGCCCTCCACACCTCAGACATGTTTTACTTAGACATGTTTACTCATTTCATACATGCCTGATTTAACCTCTTATTCAAGCGCTCGAGGCAGAAAACCCCCTAATACCATTTAATCACTGATGTTGTCCAGCAAAAATGCTCCTCTTTTTCTGGAGGAGTAAATTTACACCCTGGACATCAAAGAGATGTTGAAAGTTGATCGTGTTGTGCAACATCACTCTATTATGCCTCCCATCCCCCTTCTTATTCCCCCTCCTATTTATCCTCCTCTCCATTACCTGGTCTCTGGGCAAGGTTCTTATATTGCACCCTGCTGATTGACTTGCAGCCATGTTGTCACATCTCCTAACCTTTTGTCAGACTTTAATCATCTGCTCCAGGCTGCCCCCCACCCAAACACACACACACACACACACACACACACACACACAACTGCTGCTAAAGGCAAGAAATTGCTGTAGGTGCAGCTTGTTGGAGAGGTTGCCATTTATTTCAATGAAGGTTTTTGAAAGGTGCTGTGTGGCCAATTGTGTGTGCACATATGTGTCTGTCTCTGCATGTATTGGTAGGCTGTGTGTTTGGTAGTCCACAGCTTGCTAGCATGCTCTTTATGTTGTGCAGCAGGTGACCAGAATACTGATTGCCTCTGGGTCTCCCTGCACCACCAACATGTCCTTTTTCGTGCCACTCAGAAGAAACACGGATTTTATTTAATATAAGAAAATGCCAAGTGAATGACATCAAAAGAAATTATTCCATGAAATTAGTTTCAGTTTTAATGAATAAAAACTTTAGAGGGTTACAGTATATGTTAGCTCAAAATTTAAAACAAATGTTTAAAAATGCTTACTTCCACAGAATAACATCTGAAAAGAACCAGTCTGAGTGTTTAAGACAATATTTTGCCCATGTCTGTGTCACCGGAGCTGAGATTGATCTCTGTGAGGTCCCAGCCATTTCCATCACATACTAATTGGTGGCACAAATCAAATAAAAGGCCTGGATGTGACTATAATACATGAGTGCAGGAGAAGAATCCTAAATGATAAATCAAGAAGAAACTGGGGCCCATGAAATCACTGCCTGCAGTTAGTTTGCATATTGACCACCCAGGTGAAACTTTTTTACTAGATGAAATCACCATTATATGATTTATATAATTATATAATCTTGCTTTTTTTCGGTGTTGATTATGTTAAATGACCGATTTGGAATGGGCAGAAGTATCAGAAAATCACAGAAGCTGTGCTATGGCTAATTTGAATTGATATGCAGGACTTTATCCACTGTAGCATAAGTTGATTTGATATCAACTTATATATAATCCTTGCTAATTTCCTTCATATAGTATTTCAAGTTTTGTTTGTTTTATTTGTTTTCATTCATTTAATTTGGTACCAATTAATTTAAGAGACAGGTTTCCCAACTTATATTTTTGCTTTGAAAAGGAATAATGGCTTATGACTGCAAATCATCTGTGGTGTGATTGAAATGAAAACGCTGCTGCAGTCAGCCTAAAGCACTGGCAACAAAGACCCTATAAAAATATTTGTTTTTTTCCTCCTCCATTCTATTTATCTCTAGTCTAACAGGAGAACAAAAGCAAACGGTTTTTGCTAGTCTTTTCTTATTTTAAAGGATAAAAGACAAACTAATGCTAATTCAGAACGTAACTACTGATTATTCACACTATTTATTTGGTTCCTGTTTTCAATTCCCACACGTCCTGTATTCAGAAGGGTTATCTAAATGCTAATGTCTCAATGAATCAAAATAAAGGCACAGTTGGCTTCACAAACGAGAACACCTTCTTTGTTATCACAGAGATGGTGGTCGGGGTGGGGAGGATGTGAGAGTTTTATTGAAGGATTTGGAACATAAAATGGATGTCTTCCACAATCCCATGTGCAATTTCCTTACTGTACGCAGGAACTGGCATGTCATTTAGATTTCTGATAGGGTAAGTCGAGTCGTTGCACTCCTGGACACCATGTTGAAATGTTCAATTTGTGTCATGAGCCCTCTAGTATCCCCATGTTGCTGTGGATTAGGCGTCAGAGATAGCATTGTATCATGTGTCACAAGGACAGAAGAGATCCTGGATATAGAATGTGAGTGTATTTGAGGTCGGTCTGAGAGAGCATGATTGAGTTAAACGACATTCAGGTTTATTGCACATATACTTCATGAAAATGTGGATTCCCCTTTCATTTGCACCATTTTTATCTTCCATTTCTTCCTCCGGTACCTCAACCTGACAATGAAAATCACTCTTCCTTCCTTTTTATTGCAGTCTTTGTTCAGAGTATCATCACAGCGCAGATAAACTGCTTTCTACTGCTCTTTCCCCTTTTACTCTACCTGTTCTTCCACTCACTTCTCAATATGTGGTTGATCAGGCCTGGAAATCACCTTGCTACAGATAAATACCCCCGAGGAATTTGTGGTTCTTCTGAAGTCAGCAAGACAAGCGAGTGAAAGCCCTCCTCCGTGCCCTCCCACCCACTCCGGGTTGTATAACACTTTTCTGCTGGAATCTGACCTTCAGTGCATTCCAGTTTTTGTCAAGTGTTAGCAACAGCAGCTTTGGACCCTTTAACCTATTTTTCCAGACTAATTACTGTACAGTTGCAAGCTCCCACCTCCCACTTACAGTAAAGGTAAGTGTGATCATACAGAACCAAAAGCCATGGTTACATAATGGAAAACAGTCCCATCACAACTGCAAGATATGGAGACACCATCAATATTGAAGAAATTAGTAAACAACCTGCAGCCTGTGCAATGGAAAGTTAAACATGCCCAATTCAATTCAATTCAATTCAATTCAATTCAATTCAATTTTATTTATATAGCGCCAAATCACAACAAAAGTCGCCTCAAGGCGCTTCATAGATACAGAGAAAAACCCAACAATCATATGACCCCCTATGAGCAAGCACTTTGGCGACAGTGGGAAGGAAAAACTCCCTTTTAACAGGAAGAAACCTCCGGCAGAACCAGGCTCAGGGAGGGGCGGGGCCATCTGCTGCGACCGGTTGGGGTGAGAGAAGGAAGACAGGATAAAAGACATGCTGTGGAAGAGAGACAGAGGTTAATAACAGATATGATTCAATACAGAGAGGTCTGTTAATACATAGTGAGCGAGAAAGGTGACTGGAAAGGAAAAACTCAATGCATCATGGGAATCCCCCGGCAGCCTACATCTATTGCAGCATAACTAAGGGAGGATTCAGGGTCACCTGGTCCAGCCCTAACTATATGCTTTAGCAAAAAGGAAAGTTTTAAGCCTAATCTTAAAAGTAGAGATAGTGTCTGTCTCCCGAATCCAAACTGGAAGCTGGTTCCACAGAAGAGGGGCCTGAAAACTGAAGGCTCTCCCTCCCATTCTACTTTTAAATACTCTAGGAACAACAAGTAGGCCTGCAGAGCGGGAGTGAAGTGCTCTAATAGGGTGATATGGTACTACAAGGTCATTAAGATAAGATGGGGCCTGATTATTTAAGACCTTGTATGTGAGGAGCAGGATTTTGAATTCAATTCTGGATTTAACAGGAAGCCAATGAAGGGAAGCCAAAACAGGAGAAATATGCTCTCTCTTTCTAGTCCCTGTCAGTACTCTTGCTGCAGCATTTTGGATTAGCTGAAGGCTTTTCAGTGAGTTTTTTGGACATCCTGATAATAATGAATTGCAGTAGTCCAGCCTGGAAGTAATAAATGCATGAACTAGTTTTTCAGCGTCACTCTGAGACAGGATATTTCTAATTTTAGAGATGTTGCGCAAATGGAAGAACGCAGTCTTACATATTTGTTTAATATGTGCATTGAAGGACATATCCTGGTCAAAAATGACTCCAAGGTTCCTCACAGTGTTACTGGAGGCCAAGGTAATGCCATCCAGAGTAAGAATCTGGTTAGATACCATATTTCTAAGCTTTTCAGCGCCGAGTACAATGACCTCAGTTTTATCTGAGTTAAGAAGCAGAAAGTTAGTGGCCATCCAAGTCTTTATGTCTTTAAGACATTCCTGCAGTTTAACTAATTGGTGTGTGTTATCTGGCTTCATGGACAGATAGAGCTGGGTGTCATCTGCATAGCAGTGAAAATGTATGCTATGTCTTCTAATGATGCTGCCTAGGGGAAGCATGTATAATGTAAACAGAATTGGTCCTAGCACTGAACCCTGTGGAACTCCATAATTAACCTCAGTGTGTGAAGAGGACTCTCCATTTACATGCACAAATTGGAGTCTATTAGATAGATATGATACAAACCACTGCAGTGCAGTACCTGTAATACCTACAGCCCAGGATATCTTTTCTGGTCTGGCTTCACTTACCATAGCATCAGCAACCCAAGCGGACCTGCTAAGGTTCTTAATATCTTGATAAGTCAGACCAATGTTTCTTAGTCTCGCTATAGGTACATTAACACAAACAAGGTGGCAGTGGTGAGTGATAAGCTGCAAACATTGGCAGGTCTACTTTTTTTATCAGCGAAAGTGCAAACTATAACATTAGAAAAACACATTATACAGGCTATAAGCAGTACATTTACTGGAGCCCACAGCAGTAGTGGATGAATATATACGCAGCGCCTTTGTGGGCGCCAACTGCCCCAAAAAACCAAAATGGCGCCAGCCCTATTTTTAAGAGCAAGTTCAAGAGCGGAACTGCAGTCTAACTATCTCTGTCTTCAACCCGGTGATTCAAAAGCCCTCTGTCCTGTGCAGAAACTGCACTTTGACAGCACCTAACTTTGATAGCTTAGCTAACTAGCCACTAACTGGCTTGCAGGGCAGAGATTTAATGGCTAGTCTGAGCTACACTAGCCGACCTCTCTATTTGCACAGTTCTTTCATGTGTGGGATGGATTATCCATGCAGTCCCTAATAAATGTCCCGGTAGATGCGAGGCTGCTTGGCATGTCGAACCACGCATTCTATTCTTCATCCAGCATTTGTTGCAAGTCCGCCAATGTCTACATGATGTGCCATCCCCTAAACTCCACAGAAGGAGGGTGTTTCTATTTGTTGGTTTTATTTTAGCTTTTTTAAGTCAAAGTAACTGCATTTACAGATACATTATTTTATGTATTTTCCTCAACTTTTTGTTCCACTATTCATCAGAGGAAGTCTGAAGACATATGGTGGATAATTTTACATACTGAAAGAATTGGTAGAACTTTAAAGAACTTCAAAAAATAAAAATAAAATGCCAGGAAATATTATGAGTCATCTGGTTTTTCCCTGTCTGTCCAAAAAGAAAGAAAGAAAAAGAAACATAATTAAAACCATTCCTCCAGCTTGACTACAAATCGTATACCATGTCAAGAAGTAGAATCCACAAAGCTTATGTGTCCTGTATTAGATTGTTTTGGACGAAACGAGGAGAGTACAGGCTATCCAGAAGATCATTGTTTGTGTCCTGTTTTGCACTTCTGCTCACGCACTAAATTGTTTCTTTTGCACCCTTTTTTTTTACTTTTGCTTTCAGTCACGAATTCAATTAAGACATTAAAAAGTACTTGGTTAGGTTTAGTAGATCATTTAGGTTGAAATGTAAGCCTTCATCATTCTTCAAGCTGACAAACCACACATTCAAAATGTGACTCCAAGGGATTTTTTTAATGTCTCCACATGTGGTGAACTATGAACACCAATGTGTGCCTGTGCATTTCTGTGAGATGCCAGTTGCTTTGTTAGAACAGCACTATATAACACCCCTGAAATGACAATGGGCTGTTCTATGAAAATTATCAAAACACCAAATTTGGAAAGGGATTTTAAGGTATTTTTTCTCATCCTTCCACAAGAGAATTCAAAGAATGCTTGAACAACACAGTAATAAATCCCAAGTTCTATTGTTTATGCACCAATCTGTATACATAACTTAAATGTATTTTGATGTTAATGTACCCTAGTGCACTGTGTTTTGGTTCCAGTGTAATGGGATCATGATAAATGCAATACATCTAAAAGTTAGACCACTAAAACGTTTGAGCTCATTTATTGTTACTTAAAGGGACTGAAGAAATATACATATCGGAAAGAAACTGTAACATACAAAATGTATGAGGTTTCTGCAGTAGTTTTTTTATGTCCCTTTACTGTTGTGCTGCAATGCAAAGGTATTGTTAGATTGTACTTTACAACCATGAGGCAGCACAATATGATCACAACACACTGATACAATGCTGCATTGATGCATGCCTCTCGCACTGCTGAAACTGCAGGTTTTACTGAGAAAAGAATTCCTGCAGTGTGGGCATATTTTATCCCCCAGAATGTTTAAGTCATGAGACAGATCCTCAGTACAGACGAGTTGTGCAGGCGTCTTTTTCTCTTTGTGTCTCTCTCTGTCCCTCCCCTGTTTCTTTCGTTTTTTTCCCTCGCACTGCATTCTTTCTTTGTCTCAGACCTCTCCCGCCTACACCTATCAGCTGAGGGAATCAAAACATTCCATAAACAATTCAGTTTTAATGTATTACAAAACATTAGCAGAGGGATAACTCCAGTTATATAAGCACTTAGACAATCATGGGAAAAAGCAGTGTCTCTGCCAAATGCGGTCCAGGTTTAGTAACATTTCTCAGATGCTCAAGCAGAAATAATTACATTTGCTGATTTATTTTAGGGGCTAGAACAAGGGAACTTTTAACATGGGTAAGTTTTGAATTGCAGCTCTGTGGAAAATGCAATAAAAGAAGAGGAGGATTTGTAAGTGCATGTAATCAAAGCTGTTGTTTTTAGATGGAGATGAATTAAAAAGTAGAGACACTCCATTACCAGTCAGAGCGTCAAATGACAAAACACCAATAAGAGTTTTCATAGAGGGCATAAACAATGATGCTAGCCAATCCAATTTGATCAACTCTGTCCTGAAGTTGGGATATTTTTGCAAGATCTCTGGTGGTCTGTTAGTTAGAGAGTACACCACTATGGCTTGACATCTCTTGTATACAGCCCTTCCAGGAAAGATCTACGTTTAAATATTACATATACTACCTGGTCACCTCTTTCCTAATTGTACTGCACAATGCCCATCTTCCTGAAGGCTGAGATACCTCTGCTGCTTAATGGAGCAGAGAGAGGCACCCATGAATAAAACACAGCCAGGCGGAAGGAATCGTTCTTTCTGGAAGGTGTTCACACGGATCGTGCACAGGAATGCGGCACATAATGGTGAATCGGAAGCTCCAGAGCAAGGCTTTTTTGTTGACTTCACTTACTGTAATGTAAAAGCTTTTCATCCCACAATAATCAGTGGGAGGAAGAGTTTCTGCTTTACGAAGAAGGAGGAGCTGTGTTTGTTTGTTTGTTTTTTCAGTTAAAGTTGCACTTTGTTCCACTGCAGAGTGTCGGGAGTTTAGGAGAAGCAACAGTCATGCTTAAGCACACAACCTTCTAGTGCTGCTTGGCTTAACATTCCACCTTTTGTGTAGGCCTACCTAGTGTACATTGTTCTTCTATTTTGTTTGTATAGTATTATTGTTATTAAGTCATACATTATCTATTTATTCCTGTCTTGTCTTTCATAATTTTTACTGAATTATTACATTTTACTTCATAAATAGGTTAAACAAGAAAAAATGTAACAAATATATCAAAATCATTACAAAGAAAACAAATGAAATAGGAGATTAAAACATAAAAATGTCTGTCAATATTTGCTTGGGCATCATTTAGACAAAATGATGGCTGTAATATTACAAGAAACTGTGGCATTCGTGGTTGCTATAGCAACATGGTTTACAAATGTCAGACTTAAGCCCAGATTTAACTTAAGACATGACTAAATTAAACCCAGCTGGACTTTACAAGTCTTTTTGTAGTTTAGAAATCCTAACACATACTAACCACCATAATTGTATTAAATGATTGTTAACAGGTTATAACTGTATTAATCACCTAACCAACTAGTTTACCAACCTAAATAACACAACTAACCTAATTTAATATGTTAATATTTAATGACTTGTTCAGAGAAGGTATAGGTTGCATTTTTTTGAAAATGAAATTTGTTTGAAAGCAACTCAAAAATATGTTGTTTGAAAAATAATATTCATATTGCGTATATAAAGTATACATGCCTGCTCATTTATAAATGGGGGAGGGGGGAGGGGGGGGGGACTATTATGATTGACATTCATTTTTAACAACATGTGGAACCCTAAATTTTCCACTAGTGTCTTCATATTATTTTTAGATTTTTAGTAAAGCATCTCAACAACTGGAAGCCATTAGTCTGCAATGAAACTAATGGTTTCCAGGAGATTTAATTTCATTATGTTGACCCAGTATCTTTGTGGTCAGGAGGTCAATTCATGTAGATCTCCTACATGAGTTTGGGACAGACATTCATGCTCCCAAGAGGATGAATATCAATTATCCATCCTTGACATTAATTGATGAGAATACTGACTGTTCACTCCCTGGATTTTCTTTATTGATTGTTCAGTGTGAAATATCAAGTAGCTAGATGACAGAATTTTGTAAAGGAAAAGGAAAAGGTACTGTATTTGTGGAGAACCTTTTATCAGTGGTGTTCAAATGTATTACTTAAAATTAGAGTCATATGCATTCATCATTTATATGAGCTTTGTTTAAAAGTTTCTTTATTCAAACAATCAGTTTTTCACTACTTTAATGAGCATTACAGCCTCCCACATTCCACTTGAGTGATTATGCACTCAGCTCAGCCTTGCTTGGTTCATACTAATCGAATGGAGGTACTCGAGCAAAAATATTTAAATTTGCCATTGGTCTGATTATAACATACAAATGAAAGACTGCAGAATTAGAGCAAGTTATTTCTTAAGAGTTTATTTCTTCCTTTTCTTGTTACTCCTTCTTAGGTGGCCAGCGATCCACCACTTACCCCCTGGACAACTGCTGAGCCCGCAGATATTTAATTAGAGCTCATTAAAAGTCTGTCATGAAAGAAATGTGGCTCCTTGCCACTGCCTCTTAGATCCAGGGAGTCTATTTGGCTGAACTCTACAACAGGTCTTCATTTCTCTGCTTAATCCAGTACATCTATACCACTGACAGCTGCTCTTTGTTCAGCTTTCATTCAGGTTTGGTTTCAAACTCTAGAAGAAGGGCAGGAGGAGGGCTCTTATGGGAAATGTAGGGTTGCAACAATACTGCTGCTTTTCCTGAACCTGATTGTTTGCTTTTCTGAAGTGTCCACTGGATAAGAGGGTGGTCTCCTTTAAAAAAAGAAAAAAAAACATAAAAGGGATGATTCTTGAGTTCAGCAGACATGCACAATGATTTGGTTTCCAGGATTGACTAGTCCTTATCTCCTGTCCACAGGAAGAAGTAGACAATAGAAAGTGCCTGATACACAAATTGGCATCTAGATCTGTGTACTCATGACAAATGACCATCCCTACTTTTAATCTGTATAATTTTTGATCACAACTGCTTATCGTATTCAGCAGACTGGTTCATTTTACAGTGTAAGACAGAGAGTCAACACACTGCAGAACGTCCCCCACCCTGTTATTTCACAGCCCTTGCCACCCACAACCCCTCTGCGTGCTCAACAGGCCATGACAGTGCTCACAGAGCCAATCCAGGCGTGACACTATTGTAGCTGAATGTGTCCGGATGAGTTTGTCCAGGCATGTATGCCGGGCATAAATGGTGCGTGTGCATTAGTAGCCCAGGAGTTAGGCTCATCCTGGAAACAGGATCATGACAGGGCCCATATGTCGATGTCAGGGAAAGGTGGAGTTACACTCATTTCTATTGTTCAGATAGGGTGACACAATAACTATGCTGCTGCTGGTAGGAGATTAAAAAAACAAACCCTCATACAATGTGTTTTTAATATATTGGAGAGCTATGTGTTTTTGAAGAATTGGACAGAACCAAGGGACAGATAGGAAACTGGAAAAAACAATTTTCATTTGTTCTAAACTGAATGATGGTTGAAAATAAATGATATAATAAAGGTCTTATGAAATGGAGGATGACATAAAAGATTTTGTTGGAAATGGTTGCTATTTTTAACATTTTTTTTTTCCAGTTTTGAGGATTTCCTCCTGATCATTTACCCCTAACTTATTTTGCTATCGCCTTCATCAAGGTATATATAGTTGCAGGTTATAACCTAACCGCTAAATTGCTGTTCATAACTGAACTGACTGATTGGTCACAACGCATCAACCCCATATGACTCTTTGTTTGTGCCCTGTAAGTATTCAATCTACCTCTATAATTAATTTTAAAAAAAAGAAAAAATATTTATTATTATTATTTAGGTATTTTGTTTTCCTTCTTTATAGTTTAAGGGCAGAGAGAAAATTGTATTTTGAAGGTCAGCCCACAGTTTTCACTGTTTTTGGTCCAGAGCTGCATGATTAATTGGATTTTTAATTATGTTCCCATTTCAGTGATTGTTGTCAATGCAATGATTGGCTGGAAAAGGCAGCGTACCTACTGTTTTGTTAGCAGTGATGGAATTGTCGAGCCCCACAAGATTTTTCTGCTGGCAGAAATAATGACATTTGTTTGAGAGATTAAAGGGGATCAAGAACACCAAGTGACCAAGCTCTCAAGGTAATTATTCACCTTTTCACAAAATATATAAACACTACTTCAGTTTTTTTTTATTTTTGAATATTTATGTCCATCTGGTGGTTTGCTGCATGTGAAATTATACAGACAAAACACCCCAGTATGATTAAAACGTCTTCTAAATTAACAGGATGGGGCGTTACTTATGGTCTCTTTATAGTTAATGCACCAGATGGACAACTCTGACCCATAACAAACTTGTACATTTGATTTTGCATCTGCTGTATGCACAGTAGGCTTTAAAAGACACAAGTTCCTCAGTTTGTATGGAAAAAATATTGTAGCTTTTGCAGAGATCCAATCACAATTAACAAGCAGAGAAGAGATGAGTTTATTTTCACGAATACTGCCAAACTAAACTTTCAATGTCTTAATAAATCTAGAGTTTTCATATATAAAGTAATAACCATTTCCCCTGAAAAATCTTTCAGTCGCCAAACAGGAAAAGCGATCTTTCCTGCTTCATGACTGGGGAGTGACAGCGTACTCTTCCCATAATTTGTCTCACTTGGTCGGCTTTGGAAGGCGCCTCTTGTGGTGGCCAAGACTGAATGTCAGCAGGTGTTTACTTTACTCCCCGTTTATTGCTGACTCTCTCGACTTAGTGCCAAACGGTGGCCCTTTGCTACATCACTTGCCTGCTGTCTTTGCATAACATATTTCACACATTGGTGTTCCCATTATGATCTGCCAAAGCCCCACTGTTGTCCCATTGAAGAGTTTAAACACACAGACCATTAGGCTTGTCTGTATTTACACAAGCACATTTTGCACATCTACTCACAAACCTTCCAGCCTTGTGTGAGAGAGCAGTCCAGCAACAGAAAGATTGCATATTTGATCTCTGTGACACGTTCTTATAATTCCACCAAATTCTGTCTTGAGTCAACATTAAAAAAAATAAATAAATGAAAGAAGGCAAAGCTTGCTTTACCCGTTGGTCTTTCTTAACACGTGATATTGGGTTAATTGTTTAATGATTTATTTATTTTATTTTTAGATTTAGGTTTCATTTTCATTACTCACCGGATCTAGAATGAGTGGTAATGGTAATGAGTGTAATAATTAATAATGATTTAATTGTTTATTTAATAAATGGCCTAACGTTGGAAAACATACCTTGTAACATGCAACTTGTGCCATGTTTCCTTTTTTTTCTTTTCCAACCAGCTTTCTAAAATCCAAATATGTTCAATCTTCACAGCACAATACAAAAAATGGAGCTTTAAAGGACAAACTAGAGTTAGATTTGTTGCTTGTTTGTTGTTTGAGAATATTAATATTAATATTGATACTAATGTAAAGATTTAAACATTCAGTTGGGTTTGGTAAATATCAAAAGATATTCCTAAATAAGAAATGTTTTTAAACATGCAAACATACAACATATTTACATTTCAAAAGTGACACGCAGGCACCCAGTGCCCAACAATGCTGTTCAGTACAACAAAGACAAATAATGTATGCTAAAAAAGTTTATTGCAGTCTGGCATCTAATCATGTGATAAATGGTCAAATTCAAGCACTGTAAAGCTCTGTCCCACAAATCAATTCCAGAATATATAATGTTATACTTCGAAAGTTACTTCCTTCTATAGACTTTATGTTGAAGCAGGATTTAGCGTCTACAACATTGTCAGTTGGTTTGTGATGAGTTGTTTTAAAGCCTTGAGTTCAGCATTTGGCACAGCACTAACTTTCAATACAGACTTCACAAATAAAGACTGCATGTGACTCAGAAATTGAGACCTTTCATTCAGTCAATTAAAAAAGACCTAAAATTAGCAACAGGACCATAACTACGGTGGCCCTGAGAGGCCAAATGGACTGCAACTTAGGAAAACACCAGCAATTAGAAAAACGCTGCAAAAGCACACAAAACACAACGGAAATAGGAAAAACAAAACCAGAAATAGGAAAAAAACGATTTCCAAAAGCACAAGGGAAGTGTTTCTGGGGAGACAATAACCTGACGGATCAGTCGCAGGAACCAAAATATGCTAAGAATTGCACTGGGAGAGACTTAAAAGAAGTGGAGGATCTATCGGTTTTGTGAGGAAAGAAAAGATGAGAGGTAAGTGTGTTAGCCTAACTATTAGCCTAAAAATTTGTTAACAGTATTAAAATGAATCGTGATAAAACACACCTACCATGTTTTGGGTTCTTGCAACTGGTCCGTCGGGTTATTGTCTCCCCAGAAACACTTCCCTTGTGCTTTTGGAAATCTGTTTTTTCCTATTTCTGTTTTGTTTTTTCCTATTTCCGTTTTTTCTATTTCTGTTGTCGTTTTTCCTATTTCCGTTGTGTGTTTGTGTGCATTTGCAGCGTTTTTCTTATTGCTGGTGTTTTCTTAAGTTGCAGTCCGTTTGGCCTCTCAGGGCCACCGTAATAAACCCATAAGAAAAAGGTTATTGAGGGAATAAATGAAGGGAGATTTTTATATAAACCTTTACATAAGCCTGCAATTAGAGCCATCACCCCCTGCTGGCCATCAGAAAAGCTGCTGACTTTTGGTCATTACAAGTCAGAGGGCTTGACTAAACTTGAGCTTAATTTAAAAGTAGGCTGAGGCTTAAATGCTTAAGAAGAAAATTAATTTAATTTAGTATAGGTATACTTTTACTAAAGTTTTATTCAGTCTTACCAGTTAAGTGTTATTAATTTGCGAAAACCAGTGTTCCTTAAAGAAAATATGTGTGCTTTGTCAAATGTAAGTAATTGTTAAATAAAAGATTATTGAACTTACAATTGCCTCTTTCTCAATGAAAACTTCAGAAGGTGTAGAGAAAGTCTATTTGTTTTTCAAGTTAAGATAAAGGTTGCCATTTGGGTTTAAAAGAGGTTTTGCTGTATACGCTTGTTTTTCAGATAGGATCAGTGCTGATTAACATAATCATTTTCAGCTCTTTGGTAAAGCGCTTTGATGCTTCATGATTGAAGAGTTCAATTTCAAGTAGGCTTTGTTGTTGCACAAGAGAGCTGTGCTATCTTTCATTGAGATGAAGGCTTGTCTTGAACATTAAGAGCAATAATCCATCCTGTTTTGATGTTTTTTGGTCTAAAATGGTTGTTTTTCATAACTCACAACAATTAAATCTACAACAAACCTAATAAAGCTTTTAGATACTGTTTTAAACAGTTTAGTACAGAATCTCTGAATGAAAACTTATTAAAAAAAACAAGTTTGAGTAAATTCAAGAAGGTCTTGCATAGAAAATTGGCACCAAATCCCCAAATTTGGTGCAGCACATGATGTGTAAAATCCAAATTGTGATATAGTGAGCAAAGTTCATTCTCCATCTGCTGATATACAGATCACATTTTACCAGAGTCATTATGTGAAGATATTAAGGATTAAAATAGATGTATGTGCGGTTCAAATGTGCCCAAAAATTAAGGTTAATAGGTTACAATCTGCGCACATTGCATTCATTGTGCTTGTTGCTTGCTAAAGGTTCCCTAAAATACCTAACAGAATGACAAGTCCCCTGTTGATGCTTTGATGTTTCTGAATGCCACTCAAGCAAGTGGTTTCCCTGCTTAGCTTCAGCCTCATATCTTTAAAATAAAATATGCATTCACAAGTTATTTCATTAGGTACACCTGCTTGATAATGCAAATATTGAATTAGCCAGTCAGTCAGTGTGATTTAAGAACATGGCAAAGGATCAGTCTGTTTGTGTCAGACAGACTGAGTATCTGAGTATTTCAGAAACTGCTGATCTACTGGGATTTTTTACGGCACAGCCATCAGGGTTTACAGAGAATGGTAGCAGTTCTCTGCCTGAAAATGCTTTGCTGATGCTAAAGGTCAGACAAGAATTGTCAGACTACTGTGAGCTGATAGTAAGCTGATATTAAGGCAAGAGTAGCTCAAATAACCACTCATGACAAATCTTCAAGTAAATGGTCTACAGTGACAGAAGCAGGGTGCCATTCCTGTCAGTTAAAAATAGTAAACTGAGGCTCGAATTTGTGCACGCTCACCAAAAAAAACATTAGAAAACTGGAAAACATTGCCTAAGTCGTAATTTATGCTGCAACATAAAGCATCCTGGATCCATTCTGCTTTGTATCAACTGTTCAGGCTGGGGATGGTAGCGATGTAATGGTGTGCAGTGTGTTGTGGTCTGAATGTGAACCAAAATCTATGACGAATGTTTCCAGTACCTTGAGGAATCTATACTATAGAGAGTTAAGGCAGTTCTCAAGGCAAAAGACAATCAAAGTTGGTTAAACAAAGGTGTAACTAATAAGGTGGTTGATAAGTTTACGTTAGATCCATCCGTTTTTGTCTGCTTATCGAATTCAGGGTCATGGGGTGGCTTAAGCCTATCCCACCTGTCAAAGGCCAAGCCACCAATTTGTTGCACAAAGAGACAGACAACCATCATTCTGTGGTGGATTTAAAATCACCAGTTGATGTAATGGTGTCATTGGACTGGAAGGGGTTGCCAGAGAGAGCCCACACAGACACCGGGAGACCATGCAAACTCCACTGTAAAGGGACCCAGATGGAAAGGTCTTGCTCTGAGGTGACAGTGCTAACCATCACACCACCATGCCAGCTCCATGTTAGATCAAAATGTCAAAGTTTATGTGGAATGTCAGAATTAAATTAAAGTTCAGAACGATTTGTTGTAGCAAAAACTAAGATAACTAAGATGTTGCTACTTGTTATGTAAGAGAATGTCCACCATGTCACCTGGATATTACAAATTTGAAATAATACATGCATGATGTCACTGATCTGGATCTGTCTTTACATGACCATCAGTTAATAAGTATTTTTTAAGAGATTGTTATTTGAATTCTTGTTTTGCAAGACTGAGTATGAGTCATGTGAGTTTTCTTTCTTTAGCCTCCTAATCAAATGCAAATTCCCAAATGGCTGAAATTGAAAAAAATAGAAGTTTAATAGAAGTTTATGAAAATACTCCAAAACAATAATTAATGGGTCTGAACTTCTCAGTTTATTCTGATATGTGATTATGTTGTTATCAGAACTGTAGCGCCAGAAAAAAAAATCAGGCAAATAAAGAGGAAAGTGAAGAGGAGGCGAGTGCTCTAAATGTGAGAGGTACTTCAAAGTTTTCTGGTTTCCTGAAGTTGAGCAAGTTTGCCTCATAATACAGTCACGAGGGAAGGGGTGAGGATTGTAGTGCTCTCTTTTTTTTCCTGTTTTAGAGAGCTGTAATTTGTTTGAAATACCACATAAACACTTGAACAACTGGAAATGTAATATGAGCAGTGATCACTATCATGTCTCAACAGATAAAGAGAAGTGTCTTCAACAGAAAAATAAATATATAAAGAGAGAGGAAAGCACTCCAGTGCTGGACTCGCTGTCTGACTGAAAGGGAATCTCCGGGAAGTACAGAACAAAAAGAAAACAGCATGACCAATAAACGATGAAGCCAAAAGGGGAAAAAAAATATTTGTGAATTTTAAAGTGAACCGAGGTCAAACCTTCAAACTACAATACAGTGCTGAGGTTAATCCCTAAGGGGGAATAAAGTCTTACGGAGTCCATGTAAATTTTACCATTTTAAATTGCCTCCTGTTGATTTGATCCAGACTCCCTCTGTGCTCTTCTGCTGTTGTCTCCCCCTTCACTGAATAACTCGCATTCCCCAGTTGCTGCATTGCCTCGTATTATGTAGCATGAGCACAAGCGAAGGCCTGGCAGTGCATGAATAGGGTCAGTTAGATTTCAAACCTCTCCCGATGAAAAGAGCCTTGGCTGCGGTTGGAGACACTGGAGCTGCTCCCGGCAGCTCCACAAAGACTAGCTTTCAAAAAAGAAATGAGATGAGGGAAGGGTTAGAGGGCTTTTTTTTTTCTTTTTACCTCATCTTCCATACAACCAAAATGAAGGCTTGTTGGAGAGTAAGAGAGAGTGGTGAGCAGACATGAAGTGTTAGTGCCAGAAAGAGGCACAAAGAGGAAGAGAAGATGGGTATATTGCTGTAAGAGGAAGGAAAGTGAAGAAAGGTAATCATAGAAAAGAAAGTGTAGAGCCAGTAATAACTTTTTTTTAAAAGATGTTTTAAAGAGACACATAGGTACATATTTGTCTTTTTACCATATGAGTGTGAATATTGAGATTGATGTCTGAGCAGTCACAACCACCAAAGCCATGCTGGTGCCATTTTATTTATGAATGTTTTTCCAAATGTGAAAATCTCTACTATAATCACAAACTCAAGGTACCCTGGTTTTCTCAAACCACAGTAGAGCCCGACGGCTGCAGATCCTCACCAACCTCTCTCTGTGGTTATTTCTGCTTACCTGTTATTAACTGTAGATTCAGGACAGGAGCTAGACTAAAAATAACCCAAACTTCCAATAACAGTACAAATGCTTTGAATGAATTGTTAATATATATTAGTGCACATATGCACAGATACATGCTTCATTTGTTTTATTCGAGTCTTGCATAACTATGAAGAAGATATGAAAACAGTTGGTTAGGGAAACATGACCTTTGGTATAACACAGTATAAAAGATTTAGATCATCTAACCACACACCACACAGCATCAGAGTTCTAAAGAAATAGAAGTAAAAAATAAATAAATCAAAGTGTCCACTTTTAAAATGTTTTATTATTTGTGGAAGCACGTGGATCAATCTTAATCCTAAAATTTATTCTTAGGCAAGCTTTTTTCCCCCCTCAATTAAGACTTTAATGTTTCAACAATGCCAAACAAATGTATAGGTTTTCAGGCTTGTCGTGGAAGAATTCCACTGGCCCACACAAAACCCTGACCTCAACCACATCTAACAATTTGGGATGAACTGGAATACCGACTGCATGCAAGGCCTTATCTCCTGTCATCAGAGGCTAGCTTCTCCAGTGCGCTTGTGGTCGAATGGGAGAAAATCCCTGCAAACAGTTCCCAAAATCTGACAGAAAGCCTTTCCAAGCCGAGAGGCTCTTAATGCTGAATATTACTGTAATGACCATCATTTTGGAATTGGATGGCAAGTAAGTACTTTTAGGCTCATTGTGTGAATGAAAAGCAGTTGAAGACAGATTACTTTTAAAGAGAAACCAAGAATAGCAAAGACATAAAGGGGAAGGAAGAAAAAGACAGGCAGTCACAAAGAAGTGAGATGATGAGAGTGCCAAAGTGAGTCCAAAAGATGGGAAAGGGTATTACAAGAAAAAAAAGATGGGGAAGATTCAAAGAAAAAGGGGGGGGGGGGGAAAGTCTACTGACATGGGAGATGAGAAGAGGGAAACAGACAGAGAAAGTGAGTGGTGTATTGAGAAGGAAAAAGGGCATCTAAAAGAGATGGAGAGATGGGATGGAAAAAGGTGATGTGGTAAATGGAGCAGGAGACATAGAAGTGTGGAGAGAGAGAGACTTGACAATAGCGAGTAAAAGGAAGGGAACAGAGTATGAAGGGGGAGAAGGGCTGACGACATGCAAAAGGAGAGTAGAGAGAGAGAGAGAGAGAGAGCGGTCGGTACGAACTAAATAACAGGGCTGAGTGAGCGAGAGAGAGGAGAGGCTTCGCTGCGTGTCTGAGAAACCCTGCTGTAAAATGCCAGCTCACACAAAAGAACAGGTGTTTGGCGGTTTAAGGTTTCAGGCAGAGGGAACTGATGGGATAACAGGGATGTTGACATTCACAGACGACAAAAGAGGCCCTGTTCATGGACGTTATGTTGTTTTAAGGGGGGGAAAAATGCATAAAAGATTAAGGCATTATGAGCCATATGATGATGACAGCTATGAAATGTTATTCACTGGGTATCTTGCGGTAGATCTTTATTACAATCTGACAAATCCTGACATACAGGGATCTTATATAAGCATGCAGGAAGCACAAAAAGACTAATTTGTGTCATGTGTAGGAACTGTGACTTAATAAATTTGCTTTTGCCGGCTCAAGTTCAAAACTGTAGTTTCTGGATTGACATTAAGCTGTCTTTAAAAGGTATTGCTTTCTTTCTAGGTGATAGCTGAATAATCTCAGGTCTAAAGGGAAATTCAATACTTTGAATGTACAACCCCCGAGAGGGACAAATTACTATTTTAAGTGTCACATGTTGACAGGTAAGGGGCCCAGCCTTCACAGCTCATTTATTGCAGCTCTTTGTCAAATGTTATTGTCCATTTGCAAGCCAAGGCCACTGCATGCTCTTGCCTCTGCTACTGATGTGCATGGTAATGGCTGTTTGTAGACTTCTTTCTTTATAATTATGATAATACTGGTACAGTATAATAAATCAGAGGGTGGAGTTAAGTGCTTTACATGATGCGACAATGGCATTGATTTGAAGCGTTCAACACTATTAGTCACGAGCTCATATTCTGCTTTTACCTTTTGCAAACTCACCACAGCTTCCATTACAGAGTTGAATGTCAACCTCATCAATAATAAAATATACATCCATATATACATCCATCCATTAATGAAGAGGATGGACCAGAGCGTGATTTTTCTCAATAATGTCAAGTTCGGATTTGATCTTTACCTTCATAGCTTTATGTTTGTCTCCGTCTGTTCGCAGTGGCCTGAAACGAAGCTTAATGTCAGGAAGCTAAGATATTTCATTGAGAGATCCTTCATGTCTTTGCAGGTAATGAAATATATCATGGCATACCACTGCCAATTTTAAAGTTAAGATTGCTTGATAAATGAGAGTAAATTCCATAGTTCTTTTTCACAGTAAAAAAGCATAATTTTATGTAAAAATCGATGACTTATATGGCATTTGATTGGTTAGTCATGCACTTGTCTTATTTGTTGTTAGGAGGTCAGTGACTGTTCTGCTTTTTTTCTCTCATATGTAGGATTTTGGAAAAAAAACCTAGATTATCGATTGCTCACCCAACAACCACAGTCTGGTTCCAGTTTCACCAAAGATATTTGGACTGGTTATTTTTCAGTATTTTATCACATTGAAAAAAGAGAAGATACCCTAAGTCCACCTATTGAATAGAATTGAATAGCTGTTATCAGCCCCGTACATATGGCGAGTAGGCATCCTCCTCCATCTATTATAAACACTTATGAGGCTTTTATCACCTCATTCTGTGGTGACTCGGCTTTCCTGAATGGAAATAATGGGTGGAGCGTTTCCTTTAAAACAGCATGAAAAGTCTGCACGAGGAGGGTGCAAGGATGGAAGTGGGCTAAGTCATGTGACTGGTGAAACACGAGTGGATTTTTTTTTTTTTTTTAAAAAAAGGTTTGCAGTTTGACTTGGTTTAAAAACTAAGTCTACTTGGTTAGGTTTATGAAAAGGATCATACTTTGGGTTTAAATACACTTTTTTATATGTATGTATGTATGTTACAGTGTTCATTTAAATTTTGCCAGTAATTCTGCTTCTTCACTAGACAGCCTGCTTTCATGATCATAAAGCAGATCATGACATCCTACTGAACCTCCAGGCGTGTTGTGCAGACTACGTACTTGCCAAATCTGATGGACTGATTATACCCGATGATGGCCATTGTCAGCATCAATAGGCTAAAAAAACATCCAAATCAGTTGTTAAGCATGTAAAGAATGCCACTCAATACTGTATTAACTTCAAAATTAAGAAAAATGCTGAATGCCCTTCAAATTGTATCTGGCCTTAAAGATACTTTAATTTGGTCTTATTAGAGAAGGCCATGACTTTAGTCCTACTTTTGTGAAAGTAGGCACAGCCTGTTTACTACATAGGCAGTTCTAACTTCTAACTACCAAATCTTTTGGCCTGTCCTAGATACACATGAAATGTAACAGCCTGGGGCTTTTATTTTATACCATTCTCTCCCTAACCATATTTCAGGCTTATTCTCACAAGGGCTAGATATGTCCCTTCTAGGCACAAAGTAGCAAAGTGGTGTAGACGGAGGGTACCCAGCAGAGTCGACTGTCAGGTGCGACAAATTAATGGCAAATCTAACCCGGCACTGCTGCCAGGCAGACACGGGTGGCAGCTGTTCGACGAGAGACTTGCTCTTGCTGCTGCGGACATTAATGTGGCATGGAAACTTGTTTCAGGCATCACTGAGACAATGTTTATGAGCTTTGATTCCTCCTGAAAGGTGAAGCATGGATAGAGGCGGGAGCAGAGACCAGCTGTCAGTGAAGCCCGGTGGATTTGACTCAGCAAAGAAGCTCTGTTGTTAATGATTGCTCAAAACAATGGGTTTCACACCAGAGAATGTGAAAATCCATGGTTGTAACATGTAGTCTACAGTCAAAAATACCTTTGTTGAGAGCTTGTTTTAGAACGACAATCGTTTTACCTGCTTTCCAAGGTGAAAATCTCAACTGCACATGTTCAAGCATTCAGGCTTATCAGACTTTCATTAGTATAAAACACCTTTGTTCTGTTAGGGTTTTCCCCTAATTCTACTAGTCTTGTCCCAGTGCTCTCAGATGTTCATTAAACCCACCTCAGCTTACAGAGACAAACCGCTGAAACAGTGAGCGCTGTCGTCATAAGTTCACTGAGTTTGAAATCGTACCCAGGGCGCCCACCCCTTTTCTCTGTCTCTGCGCCACTGCCACTGAAATGTGTTTGTCTGATTGCTTCTGAAAGCCTGCACTGACCTGAAAAAAACTTACAAAATTATAAATAACCCCTCCACCCCTCCTTTAATCCAACAGATCTATGATGGGAAAGTGGCCCCTTCGTTCACACATCCAATCAAAGTCTTTAGAAAGATCAAAGGTGTCTCTGGACACTAATGCAAATCTCTAAAGATTAACACCGGATGAAACCACTGTGGAATTTTCAGCAACTCCGATTTAAACCCTAAAAACCACTGACAAGAAAAAGAGAAGTCAATAGCAGCAACAGAGCTTGACTTGAAATGATCAGCCTATCCAGCACTAAACTAAACAGCCACAACCCCTTTACTTAATGTTGTTTCATGTATCAAAGGCACTCGGCTACGCTTTCATTCTCCGTTTCCATTCACTTTCTCATCATCTGTATTCCAGCAACAAATAGACCACTTTACAAGTATAACCTGGCTTACTGTAGGTTTTTTCCCTCTTTACTTCAGTCAGTTCAGTGCTGCTACTGTCAATTCAATACTTTTCCATGAATAATTAAGAGCAAAACCACTGAACATAATGAGGCGCACCTGGTCAACACTGATTTCCAGATAACAATAACTGATTGCAAATGATATTTTCATTTCTCTAATATTGCAGCAGTAACATTTTAAAGACATAATTTTATAGTTTCACAGTTATCTCCTCTCTTTCTTACAGATATTCAGATCATGTACTTATAACAAACATAGTTCTGGTGAGCAGTTAGCATAGCTTTCTGTGAGAGTATATATCAAAGTATAAAAACACCATGAATTGTATATTCATGTGTATTTAGTGCCAATTTTCTATCAAAGAAGAGAGTTCCAGCTCACAGGCAAGAAGCAGTCCACCACGCCACACCAAAAAGCCCCCAAAAATGTTGTTTACACTGACGTTTTTGTACAGATTCAAGAAGAAAAAGAAAAGATTGACCTGTTATGGCAGGAGACTGGCTGGACAGCCAGGCTAGATGTTTCCCACCATGTTAGCCTGTAGATGTTGATGTAAGATCTGGATAAATCTTGTCATCTGCCTGTGGGAAAGCAAAAGTATTTACCAAAATGTACTCTTGCAGGTTAAAGTTCTTTCTACTCTTTCCTCATTTTTTTTTTGATCTAGTTTCAGCGTCTTTTTCTTTGTCCTCCTTTTTACAGGCGAATTTCAATCCATTCAAACGAAAGCAGGATGTGACCTAGCTATATTTGGAAACACAAATCCTCCACAAATGGATTTCCGTATTGCAGGATTTTACTTTCAACAAGTTATAGCTCTTATGTAGCACTCTGCGCACTGCTGATTGATTTCTTTTAAGCATCCTTTCAGACAACATAAAATATTGGATCTTTACACTGCAGAGGTGTAAGTGCATTTGTTTGTACACGTGAAGCTTGGTAAATGCAGCAGTGATTCCCCTGCAGTGTTCTGACCAGTGCAGTTTCCAAAAGGGCTTGGACAAGAGAGCTGTGCACTCACTCATCCGTTAAGTGAACACCCAATCGCAGGTCTGAACTGGTCCACCAGCTAAGTTACAAGTTGTGACAAGCTCAGATGCTCCCTGACTCTCAGGCCACGGTATTTATTAAAGTCTATTCAGCTCTGTGTCTTGCAAAAATAAACAGAGTGCCAGGCTGCTGGAGAAAGTGCTGACAGTGAGCATACTTTATCCAGGTTGGAACAGAATGGGGCTCAGCCTTATAGCCCCTAGGATACTGACCCTGCGGGGGGGAAAGTGAAGCACTACTGACTCTGCAGACTGAGCCTTGCAATCCAACTATGTGAGCAGACCTTCTCCTTTCCACTTGACTTCAGGTGCAGTCATTTGCAGAATAAAATGGCTATGCTGCTGAGGAGAGAGTGTGCAAGAGGGAATGTGGGGGGGTGGAAGAGGGAGTGAAAGGGAAAAAAGATTATGTGGTAGAAACGGAGAACAAGTTGAAGAGCACTGTGCTCTCCTGCCAAAGAGGGTAATGAGAAGAGGAGCTGTTACTGAGCAGTTCAATGACATGCTAAATGTCAAAGGTGAAGTAAAAATCTCTTGTTAAGCTTATGGCTCGCCTTTTTAAGTGCAGCAGTGTAATGATGTGAACTCTTGCATCAAACCTCACTGCTACTGCTTGTACACTCCCATGCCTCATATAAATCCAAGAGGGAATATTGACTGCCAAGAAGCGAGCCTGATCTCTTTGAAAACAAACAGCAAGTCCCTTTAGCTTTAAAGTTCAAGTTGAAAGAGCTTCAAGACAGCAACAGCAGCGGATATTTACAAGATTAAACCAAACCAAGGTGTTCTCTGGCCCTTCACATCACGCTACCTAAATCGATTCCTTGGCAAAAAATACAAGGTACAGTGTTAAAAGGTCATAGTTTTTGCTTTCACCACGCAGACATTTTCGACATGTTTTCCTCCATGTTTAAGCTCACATGCTTGTGTATAACCCATAAAACTGCTTTAAGTATCTCAAAGTATCATAACGATTGAAGTACAAGCATTAAATGCATTTTTTACAACCAACCCATTCATGTATTGTATGTATATTTTTAAATTTACCAGTCATACTGAGATGTTAACCTCACTTAGAGTTATTCCTTAAACTCCATGCAGTGTTTCAGCCTTTCACAGTTGCGTGCTTTTGGTTATATAACCAACAACTTTCAATCTGTGTTTCCAACCACAGTAGACAGTTGTTTCCTGAGAAACTGCTCTGACAAGCTCATTGCATGCTACCTGTACTGCATAAAACAGCAGACTGACATTAGCAACTAGCACTCAGCATTAAAGGACCAGTTTATAGCAATACAAGAGTTTATACTATTGTACCGTAATATCAATGTGAGCAACAGTGTCAGTCAAGTTACTTGAAAAAAGTAATTAGTTACTAATTACTGATTACTTCTCCAGAAACGTAATCCTTTTACCGATTACTTATTTTTAAAAGGAATTAGTTACTTAGTTAGTTACTTTTTAAAAACATGATACACAACCTGAAAACGTAATAAATCAATTCCTCAGATTTGAAGTTTAATTTTTTTGGTGTAGAAAGAAGTTTTCTTCCCAGGCAGAGTGTACAGCGGACGCTAATGTTTTTGCCACTTTTTATGAACTAAACTTCCAAGCTTTAAACACTGCATGGTCGTACTCTCTCCCAGACTCCAGATTGTCTATTGTTGATCTACACATGTATGTTGCTGCCACGCACGTCGCACGTGCTTACATCATTGTCATGAGACACTCTCACAAACAAAATCAAGACGGTTTAGTAACGCATTAAAGCAGCGTGCTTACGGGAAAGTAACAGTAATCTAATTACTTTTTTTACAAAAGCAATCCTTTACATTACTCTTTACTTGAAAAAAGTAATCAGATTACAGTAACGCATTGGTGCCCATCTCTGGTGAGCAACCATGTGAAAATTCCATAGGGATTAATAAAGTACGCTGATGATTCTGAAAATATACATTTTACAAATTCTAATAGATATGCCAATGATTATCTGGTAAAATATAATTTTAGGTTAAAGAAAAATCACAGTATTTTTTAAGTAGTCTTGCCATGTATACATTCTCAAGTCTGCAGATAGTCATTCCATAACCATACACTCTGTAAGTTACCAAGCAGAGCAAATATTGAAGCAAATATTGAGAATGCATGGTTATTATGACTTTAAACACTAGTTACAAAGTTTGCATTACACAGTATGTAAAATGCACATTTTAGACTTAACGAGCTTGCCTAAGCCATTAAATATTAACACTTTTTGTTATCGTTCTTTAAAAAAAATGACTGCTTTTTAAAAAACAAACAAATAATAGCACTATGGATATAGTTTTGAATGAGAATGTTTTTTTGCTGGTTATAACTGACACATTTAATGTTGCCTTCTTTTTCTTTACCTGTCAAAAACTGTGTGAAAGTCCATCTTTCTCTGTCCACTGAAAATTTCTAGAATAGGTCAAAGTATGCCTGCGGCTGCTGCTTGAAGCAACCACTTCTGCTACATCTGCTTTGTTGTGTTCATTGTGACATGTGGTACTTCATGCTTGGCATCCGGTGTTTGGGTCTGTGGCGAACACCAAACTGATGTACGCATTTCTTTACTCGCTTCACTGGCTGTTTTCCCTCGTTTGGCAGCTTTACCCAGAAAACATCTGCCTACCACCCCCACCACCCCGGAAAAAACAAACAAACAAAAAAAACAGAACGGCAGCCAGCACATGTGCAACTTTGTTTGCACAAGTACCTTAAGATTCACTGTTGCTGGTTCAGAAAAACAAAACAAAACAAAAAGCTGGGATCTAAATTAGCAGCCGGCTGTTGGTGCCATCTTGGAAAATATTCTAATTATTTTAAATTAAACTGCCTAAATTAAATTGATACTGAGATACTATACAAAACTCATTAATTTCACCAGAAATATTGTCCTGTTAATGTTATTTGTTTTGCAGCAAGGCTAGATACTGCATCTAGAGAGGATTATAGGCTGCGAACAATCATTTACATTACGGCTTAATCAAGGAATTTGGATGTTAGAACAGTAACTATCACATTTCAGCAAACAAAAAAAACCCATCCAATTATCTGGATTGAGCGGGGGGAGGGGGGGAGCTGCAGAGTAAGTCTTATTGCACAGTGTGTGGGTGGGAGGCCCGAAAGGAAGAGGATTTACACGATGGAAACAGAATCATCGGAATTCAATTTCAAGATCAGGAGGTTATGACCCCACTTTTAGGCAGAGCCTCAGGAGAAGGGGTTAGAAATTGGCTGCCCACACCTGACTCCCACCAGTTCTCTTCCAGATGCACATGCACATCCACACTCACTAACACATGTGTGTGTACACAACATCCTGTGCTATCTGAGGAGTGTTAATCATTTCCTGAGACCTTGGGCTGAGAGCCTGTCAGGGCCAGGATAGTGTTCAAGAATGCAAACCACATCTCAGTTTCTTCAGTGTCCATTTGTATTTGTTTTGGGTCTTAAAAGAGAGAAAGAATAGCGGACATTATGTGTCAAGCCTTGACTCCCTTTTCTGTGTTTAATACAACAAGCTCTCTTTCACATTTAATGTTTTGCTTTCAAAGGCACCTGGAAACAGCCAGAAGATAACAGCGGTGACAGAATGAGGAAAGTACAGATACGGAGTTAAATGACCCAACTAGGCTCAATGTCTCACTGTATTTCTGTACTGTGTTGTCTTCTTTTTCACTCTCACTTTCATCCCCTCCCCAGTGGCCTCCTCCACTCAAGTTGTGAATACTGATTCAGGCTGTGTGGGCATGATGGGAAATGTCAATTGCAGAAAACTGGAGAGTCTCCTTGTGGAAGCTGAGGCCAACCTTCTGCAGAGTTCACTATGTGCACTGCCCTCAAGAGGTTCAGGGTGACTCTGCAAAGCATTAGTAGCCACAATAGCAGAGGTTACAAAGGTTATAGTGGTTAAAAATTAATATTAAGGTATGTTAATTATTCAATAAAGTGGGACCGATTTTATTTTCACACAAAAGTAAAAAAATAAATTTTTAGAATTTTTATTGTTTTATTGATTCAGCTGTTGTTGGCTAAACTAGGCAGGTGTGGCCCACAAGTTCAGGTCATCCACTATCGTAGGTTTTGCAGTTTTATCACCAGCTTCTGCTGGTCAGCATACCCTGGGACAAAGCAATTTGTATTCATATATATAAAAAGCTCCATAAATGCAGCTATTAAAAATTTAAGGTACACAGTAAAGCTGATGTGAATCCTGCAGGATTGATCAATAAATGTGGTATGGTTTTATATATGTGAATACACTGATAAATTCTATGAACTCATCTGTTTATTTCAAAAACAAAACAAAACATCAATCATTGGCTGAAATAATGACAAATGCCATAAAGACTGACATGCATACAAAGATCATTACTATTTCCCAGCTGTCAGTGCTGATTCATTTGCTTATCGCTATCAAACCCAACTCTTTGCACATTTAAATCTAACAGAACATTAACCAAAGTGGCAGATGAAATTTAGTTACAATTTCAGATGACATTGACAGAAAATGCCATCTTCAGCTGTAAGGCAGTAGATCCAAGAACAACAGTCTGTGATATAATTTTGATGCTGTCAGTCGCTTGAATGACATTCATCAGTCTTCTACCTTATAGCTGGTGCAGTGAATTGTTACTGGGATCAGTGATAAACAGAGTAATAAAAGATTATGTAGGATACATCTAGCAGTCAGGTAACGAAGTGCATGTAAAACCTCGGGTGGTATATGTAGTAGTAAGCAAGCAAAACTAAGCTTTTTTACCCGTGTAGAAAACAAATGTGAGTTTAAATTATTAAAATCAAAAACATGTAATTGATTTGGTTGTGTGCAGACACAGCTGGGGGGAGTGAAATGAAATGAAGCACGGGTGAAATGAATTAAGGGGGGAAAGTAAAACTAAAAGCAAAATACAGAAGACAAATGTTTGTCAAAATAAAACAGTAAATAAGAAACAATTATGGAAACGCGGGAAAGCAGACAAGAAGTAAATAACACTGATGGATCACACGGAGGGAACATTAAGGGAACTCTAACTGCTAACAAAGAATATGCCCAGAATAGAAATGAAAGAGGAAAAGAATATTAATGAAAAAACATAAAATCAGACTTACAAAAAAACCCCGAGTAGTCATGTCGAGCCAAGCCGAGTTTCTAAAGAGGCTTTAGAAACTAAAAATCCAGACAATAAATACAACTCCTAAATTTGAAAAACTAATAGAACTGCAGGTCCAAAGTTAAGCATCATGACATTTAGCTCAGTAGGCTAAGAAATGTAGTCCAGGCTTGGGGAGTCTGGGGCTTTGTAGAAGTTTATTACCATTACCAGAATTGATAATGTTTTGTTCTATTTTGTTCTATTTCTTCAAATGATAAAACAATAATATAAAACACATTGGTTTGTCCCAGGTAAAAGTGAAGAAGAAAGTCCAGCAAATCGAGAGGTTGCATCTCCAGTGTCAGCACAGCTTTCATTTTAGAACCATTTTACTGTTTTGATGTCAAGACAAGCTGGTCAGCTGACTGTTATTCAAATGTTTTCTGAGTACTTTAAGGCAGAAGACACCATCCACTGGTGATATGTAGAAAACTGATAACTGATAGCAGGCATGCAGTGAACTAATAACATCCGAAATGGGTGCATAAGATATTGCATATTATATAAATGAGCTTTGAGGGTTTCATAAATGCAGTTTAAAGATATTCACCTTATGTTTTTGTCCTTTTTTTTTTTCAGTTTTACATCTTTAACATTAGTCTGCACATAGCCAGTGGATCAACATGATCTATTTGGTCTGACATTGTCATGTGAAGAAACTGTTAGTGATAAAAGCAGAAAAAAAAGAAAGTATTGGAAAGACTGTCAAAAAAACAACATAAAGAAGTGATAGAGGACCTTTAAAGAAGGACTTTCTTTATCCATTTCAAATGCAAGTTTTTATATACAGTGGAGTAAACAATAAAAATCAGGCCACAGTATAACCAAATTTAGAGTAACTGAAAAAGAGGAAGCAAATCAGTCACGCTATCCTTTATCAACCAGTAACATAAAGTGCTTTAGCAAAACCGCAAGCAAAAAGATTTCAAAAAGAGAGCAAATTGATTTCATTGGGAAATTCCAAACATGAGCATGTCACTGGCTGTATAGACTCTGGAGAAACTGAGGCTTATTCATTCATAAATCTTGAAAGGAAAGCATGCACACACACAGCATATGGAAGTGTTTTTCCTGCACCAGGTCCATGTGGTAGCATTAGTATCCACAGCAGCATGACATACTTAGAACAGGGAGAAGCATTAGGTTCCGGGTCTCTGTGCTCAACAGAAATGATTTTTTTGACAGTGGTATCTGATGGAGGGGAAAGAAACCCTGCGCCACAGTTATCTCAAGAGCCCCTCCACATATGGAGGCAATTACATCAAATGGTGTTCTCCGGCAATTCCCCCAGTCAAAAAGGAATCACTGAAATTCTTATCCATGTCTCTCTCTTTCATCTGTTCTTCTGCTATTAGCTGAAGCATGCAGCAGTGCACCATCCTCATGTCTCATCTCGATCATTATTTCTTTCTCTGCAGCAGTGCCCAGGTCATGATTAGATACTGTCAAGGTCTTATTTCAGATTTCAAGACAAAAAATGCCCATGTGGTGAAGTTTATCTGGAAGGCATTGACTTTCATATACCTTTGTCTGCCACTGCAGAATTAATTATCATGCCCTGTCTATTTAAACGTTTATTATTCGTATCTAGCCTTGACAAGTAATGTGCTCATTTTTTGTTGGTTTGATTTATTTCAATTTTCATTAAACTGATAAGACTTGACGTTTTATCAGTTGTTCATTGTTTAATGTGACAACATCCACGGTGCTGAATGTTTATTTCTATGGTGTCTTTCTATGTTTTTTAATCAAAAGATCACATGCCAGTCACACAGGCAGGATGATATATGTGTAAAATATCTTTTCTTCTTTGACATATAATTCAGAAAGTCTGATATTAATCCATTGAAAAAAGACAAATCACTTCCTTCAGTTTTTGCCTACAAAAAAATGTTAGACATCAAGTATAACCAGTGGCAGATCCAGATCCATTAATACTAAATACATTGATCCTTTACTAGAATAAGCTAGTAAAGGAGAATAACTAGAATTCATTGTTTAATATGGGATGTATCCTCCTACTATTTACAAAAAAAGCAGATAAATGCGGAGTCCAAAATTCCAAGTTCAACAAAAAGCTGAAAATACAAACAGATAAACAAATGCTGGAATACTACAAAAGAAGGCTCAAAGACTTATGGACTAAGGTGATATGGGAGAATCATCAGTACAGGTGGTGCAAGTGGATGCAAGTGAATAGAGAAGAGAGGAAGGTTATGTTACTAAACTGTGATTAGAAAACAGCAGTTGAGAGTGGAGGGGTCCTAAAAGACAAGACAGTTAACAAGTTAACAAACAGGAACACAACACATGACAACCGGAAAGACTTAATTTATGAATGATATAAAGGTAAAACTGTGACAATAACCCTGCTAAAACTTATCAGAATTAATCAGAATAAAGACCAAACAGAGACCCAACAAGAAAAAGAGGCAGGGAGTTAACAGTAACAGTAAAACCTATCACAGTAGCCTAGTAGCATGCATTCAGCATCACTGTGAGGAGTAACTGCTGTCACACACTTTGCCTCTCCAAAACATGAAATGGACATGCAGAAGTTGCAATAGAGGATTATTATATTTAAAGCCACGAAGTCAGTAGTAAGCACAAAACGTATGAAAGGTCCTTCAATGCCGGAAAGGATTAAGCTAGGCGGCTAATATGTATATACATGTAAACAGTGTTGGGAAGGTTACTTTTAAAATGTATTCCACTACAGATTACAGAATACATGCCCCAAAATGTATTTTGTAACGTATTCTGTTACGTTACTCAATGAGAGTAACGTATTCTGAATACTTTGGATTACTTAATACATTATCATGCTTTTTACAACTACATGAATGTACTATTGCTGTGTGAGTTATTACTGTTACTGAAGGTCCGCGGCTCCGAACCGTAGTAAAGGGACCTCTGGCTAATACATCGGGTTCCTTGTCGGGCTCGTACTGAAAAATAGCTTTACTTTGTTGTCTGGGTCACGTTTTAGACAGAGAGAGGATTTGAAAGGCTGCTTCAACGGAACTTATTGTTTCGGAGGAAAACACGAACACGGTGTACAGTCGAGTCTTAATAGCGTACTTACAACTGGGCTGGTCAGGCACTCTTCTTGGCTGCAGTGGTTATTATTATATTTACATGCTTCCAGCTCCCGTTTCTGCTCGATGACAACTCATACTTTTCCACTCTCCTTTTTCTCCCTCCTCGCGCTCACAGACACATAACGGCAGTCCATTCTCCCTGCAGCACGGACTACACTGCCCATGGGGCTACATTCTTTAGGGCTATGCCTGTAACACTCTGCCTATTAGCTTAGCACAACAACACAACAAAAAGGAGCTCTCTCACCCAGGAAACACACAGTTGCAGAGAGAGCGTCACCCTGTAACCATGGCAACCGTAACGCTGCCGCCTGGAACAACAGAACAAACAAAACCCAAACAGTCCTGACCCGCGACAGAATAATCCATTTATTTCAACAAAGTAACTGTATTCTAAATACCACCTTTTTAAACGGTAACTGTAACGGAATACAGTTACTCACATTTTGTATTTTAAATACGTAACGGCGGTACATGTATTCCGCTACGCCCCAACACTGCATGTAAATGTGTTAATAATGTTTGTTAAAATGCTTTCCCATTAAACAAAAAACAAGGACGCAGAGTTCACCAACAGGGAACACTGGTGCTCAGAAAACAGCTCAAAACAAACCAAAACAAGTCCATCAACGTTTCAGAAACCAAGGAAACAGTTCTGAAAAGGTTCAGGGGGTCGGCCTGAAGGTCGACAGGCCAAGAGTCCAGAACATAGTTCAGAATATACAAGCTAGCGATTGCGCCGGAACAGGTCCGGAGGCGGGCCGCGCGCAAGGCAGCAACGGAAGGAAACACAACTACGTTTACATGTCTCCTGATATGTCTGTGACTACATATAGCTCTATTCAGACATACATAGCCATTTATTAATATTTATTTTGTACTGTATATAATACTTTTTGTAATTAACTTGTGCATGCATCTCCAAGTTAAAGGTGTTTTCCAGCACAATTCAATTTTCTATTCCTTTGTCCTCACCTGTGCATTTATGCATGCAATAATGTGATTAATAATATAATCTTAGTGAATGAAAGAAAAACTATCACTCATTTCAAGAAGGCTGTGCTCTAAAAAGAAAGCTGTTTCAGAGCCACCACTGTCGTTATCATCGTCAGAAAATTCTGATGGGATTGAAAATAAAATGGATTCATGAGTTCATCCTCGCTGCAGGGTGACCTTGTGACTTCCTTGAAAAGTGATTGAGAAAGAACATAATACATGTGATTGAAATAATAGAGGTGCAAGAGTCACATTCAGGGATCCAGCGGTAAGTCTTTACCTTCATCACTTTGCTCGTGCTGCATATAAAGATGAAGAAACCATCTTAGTCACACACATGTTAGCAGATAATTTAACTGCATTTCACAACAGCTTAGCAGAGTCAACTTTGAGTACTAAAACACCTCAAATGGTTTATGGCGAACATTTTCAAATTGTATCTTTTTTAAAAGTATGAACAAAATGAAATTCATGGGTTATAAAAAGCAACAATGCTGAATGAATGTTAAAATTAACAAAATGTAAAAAAGTGGTCAATTTGTAGCTTGAAATTTCATCATTTCTTATTTTTTTATGTTTTATTTAGTTATGATTATTGTTAGTATTAAACAATTATGCATATTTAATTTGAAAAACACTTGTTTAATAAGAATTTTCTTAAATATTATTCTAATAAATGCTGCTTAGTGACACAAGTTTATGTTAGAAACGGGTTGGAGAAGAAAGTAAAGAAAAATAAATTAACCGTATGGACAATACTTTCTTTCTAAAGGTACAGATGAACTGCTCCTGTCCTCTGTGTTCTGCATGTTGGCCTTGTCTCGGTTTGTGTTTGTGTGCGTGGCTGATGAAGCTCTGTACCTCCTGCCCTTTCAGCTCCTCTGCAATCAATGAGCACACCTCTGGCTCATCATTATATTAACATGCTGTGTATCTACCCAGATTCTCCAGTCATTTTTTGACATGCCTACCAAACCCAGGATACAGGTAAAGCAGGAAAACAGCGATTGTGAGTTTTATGTGATTATGTGTAGAATATATTAGTGTATTACACAATATGTAAGCAGTAATTCAATTTTTTTTCTAGCTGTGCTAGAGCCTTCCAATGCAATACATTGGAAAGTAGAGTGGGAATATTAAATAGTAAAAAGTATACATAATAGTATTTTATTCAATTTTCCACCACTCGTAGCAAGGACAAGTTACTATCATGCATTGTATTGCTTTACACTGTGTGGTTATAGTACAAAACCTTTAAAGTTGAGTAAACTGCAAACAATGAATTTAGATGTCACACAAGGACATGTGGAAATCTACAGCAGTTGAGTTTAACTTCACTATTCCTGCCTTCCTGATGTTACTAAAGCCTTACTAAAAGCTGATTTTGCCAAGAACATTTTCAGTTCAATGCAATGAAGCAAATCTGACGTCAGGTAAGGCAGGGAGTGATTTTAAGATTAACTTTAAGGTTATTTTTGGTCCTGGTTTGAAAAATACAACCTGTGTAGCCTCTCTCCATGCTGGCGTGACCATTTTGAGCCGCACAAAGCCTGACAACCGCAGTTCCTCTGGACATTAATATTCACTGGTATCTGCCTCGAAGAAAATCCCTTTACAAATCCAGGAATGCATCTCCTGTGGATTTCAGGCTTTTACATTTCACCAGTGTGGATGTCCTCCTGGCTTAACGGCTTGAAAAGTGCATCTTCAGCGCTTCATAGTATGTATTATTCTCCCTTATTTTCCATGCGAAGTCTGTATAGGTTATATATAATTTATTTTTGTTCCCTAGCTGAGGCAAGGTCAGATCAGTTTGGACAGCATTTCAACAGCAACTAATATAAATATGTATTATTAAGGCAAGCATCTGAGAACTTTTGGATTTTACTGTAAGTATGTGTCAGTCATGATGGTAGCAGAAAGTGTTCTGTAAGCAAAGAGAGTGTAATGATAAGTGTATATCACATCATAAGTTGAGCTGTATGGTCCTTGAGTTGTGTTTTATTATGCATCAGTGGATGTGCTTCTATTTGAGTGTCACTGATGGTTACTTTATATAAATAAATTGATTCCGACTGTGAATTGTTGAAGTAACCTCTTACCCCTACTGCAAATTAGATACTGCAGCTAAGGATGAATAACGGTTCTGGATTTGGTTTCTATGTGATTAAAATTAAGAAATAATTGGATGCATGTTGACTCTTAGGTTAAGCCATTTACAACAGTGAGGGGGGATATTTACATTTGGTCTCTGACTCTCTGAAATCAAACACTCACGGACCCTCTGGGTTATACATCTTTGATGTATAACTCTTTCCTGTTTAAGTAGAAAAAAACAATGCAATAAAAAAAATACCCCCTTCCATTATTATACTTCCTCCATTAAAAAATAATAAATAAATAAATAAAAACTGTAAGATTGTGCCCCACTTTGGCTACCCTGCAGGCTACTATTACAAAAAAGAAAAAAAAAATCTCCCATCGATCATTGGGCACACATGTCAAGACTGCCCCAATAAAAATGAGGTGTAAATAATGTAGGGGGCAGATATGGCGAGCAGCACCATTTGCTGTGTGGAGATATAGGCTATAAAAACAGCAGCACTGTTTGTCTCAATCTCAGCTGTTTCAGTTTTTTGTTTATCTCCACTCTACCATTTCAGCAAAGTGCCACGCTGTAAGGATGATTTTCCAACGTGTTTAGACAAGATGCTGATTTTGCAGTTTCAATTATGTGATGTGCTTTTTGGCCAGTGTTACCATATTTGGGTATGGTTGCAATAATCGAAATCATACCCCTAGGAACAGGACATAATAAACTGACAATATTAAAAAAATGGACATGGCCACCATCATGTCACCAATGAGCTGGTGAGCATTTTGAAACCGGAAGTTTAACATTGTCACCATCTTGCTTTTTGTTGTAAAAGTTTATTTGGAAAATAGTGTACTTGGAAAATACACTGTATGTAACACAAGGAGCAGCATTCTATCTAAAAGTCACCAGGTGGCGATAGCTGTGGATGCACTTCTGTCCCATCCTTTATACTGTCTGTAGTTCTTAAATAGGCTTTTATTTGCACAACAAGATGTAATATTTGTGAAAACTGCACAAAAATGCTTTTGAAATATGATTTTGTAGTCCATTTAAGTGACTACTTTTGTCATGCCCAAACTCCGATAATAATAATGTTTATTTCATTTTAATCAAACTTTGGTTCGTTTTCCAGCTTGCTGCACATCGTGTATGCAAATGTGAACGCAGTAATCACACTCTGATGCGGATCAAAAAAGCAAGATCCTTTGGAGGACGTGGATTTGTGATTCCAGATCAACTCCAGAGTGGTATGGTTAGCACGAGAACATGATTCAACCCAGCTACTAGGTGTACACTGCATGTTTCAGCTAAATGCCTTCCATATTGCCAATAAGAAGACTGAATGTTGTTTTGTAATGACATATTTGAGTTTTCTCTGTGTGAAAATTAAAAGCTACAGATTTACAGGCTCAACTAATTCAGACCCAAAAAAAAGCAAAAAAAAGAAACACTAAGTATTTATAATTTCAACCTATGAGTTATTAAAAACAACCTTCACCTTCCTTTATATAGTTTATATAGTTTAAATAGTTGCCTGTTGAAATACTAAAAGATATATTTTTCATTACATTCTTTTGATGTTTTTATCTCTCGGTTTTATAGTTCCTGCAAATGTAAGCATTCATTATATTATATTTTTCCAACCATTTCAGAAAGGTAGGTATTTTCAGTAGGAGCTAAAGTCAGTCCTATGTTTTGCACCATTCTTTGCTATAATTTCAGCAACGATAATGAGCACTCGTGTACCTGAGATATTAAAGGCCACTGCAAACTTATCAGGTTATGTACCGTCTGACCTTTTCAGTTAAAGAAAAACACACATTCTCAGAAGCCAGCTATTAAGTGTCACATTGTTTCTAACCAGTGAACCTGGTGATTTGGACGTTGTGATATGCAGAGTTGGTGCTTTGATATATGTCCCACTGTCAAAATTCATATGCTTTAGAAACCTGTCTGCACTGCTCTGAATAAGTGTTTTCTCCCAGTACAATAGAGATGTCACACAGGGACATGAGGAAAGCCCCATTCTTTAACCCTGGAGCCCCTGAAAACCACAGAAGGAAGCCCTCACTGATAAAAAAGAAAGTGGGTGGGGCAATACCTCCCCTTACTGCAGCTACTGTGAAGTGCACTCTTGCGGGTACATATCCTACTGCATGTGACAATAATGAGAGCCGGAAGGAAGGCAATGACTTTGTAAGTGACGAGGACCTGATGTACGAGGGCCCGGTTAATTGGTGCCTGTTATGAGGTGATGCATATCTCGCTGCCCTGTTACAGGACATCTGGCTGAGCTCCAGTCGTCTCTGTTCACATGATGCATTTATGACTCACAGCAATTTTCACAATGAAATATTTATGACTGTAACTTGGCTTCCTAAGTTCATGTACACAGGGGTCTGGGCTGTCCAGATTGTTATGTTTTATGTTACAGGAGTTAGGCCAGCATGACATGGTAGCAATCATTAATCACAATTTCTCTATTCAGATGAGTTAAGTTAACTTGTAGTCATGACAACAAAACAAAACAGTTAAATAATCCAGGAAAAAAAACATTTTATTAAAAATCAGCTATTTGAAAGGTTACTGTAGGTCATTTTTGTTTAATAAGATTATATTGCACTTACTAAATAATATTAATTTACAAATCCGTTTTAATTTTTCCATGTGCGAGGACATTTGTATATCTCAGTAACAGTTTTACAGTGAATGCAATATTTTTGGTATTACAAACAAATAATAGCCTACAGAAATTATGCTGTGAAATTTTAAATTTCTTGGATTATTATTATAATTATTTAAAAAAAAACATTAGACATATGAAAATAGTTTTGTAAACAGCTTATTACAAACAAAAGTTAAATTTCATAGGGCAGTGCTCTTGAGTCACATTGTCAGTTATGAAATAAGATGACAAAGTAGACTCGCTTTATCAACATGGCTTCATGTTCTATTTTAAATCAAAAGTCAATTTAAACGAGTACTTTTTCATAATTCTAAACAGAATTTTTCTATTTTTAAGGATCTACTATTCTCTCAAATGACTCACTAACCAGGCAAAGTTTGATGTGGTGCCAAAAACAAAGCAACTCATATTGGAATTACCAACAACCTCAAGTTCTTTTCATTAAAAATTGTTGGAACTTTACACAACAACATTGCAAAAGCACTAAATGAGGGTCCTGATCTGAAACACTCAAAAATTCTTAAAAGTTTCGAGAATTTTAAAGGTTTAGATTTAAGATCTAACAAAATATGTTTGATAGGAAAACTTCAGGCATTTGAGAAATGTGGAGAATGGTAGAAGAATAAAGTGTTTTGGTTATAAATCGTTAAAGATCTTCCCCATTTCATTTTTATTCGTTTTTAAACAGGACAAAGTAGATGCGGCATGTGAGAATAAAGTCAGATAAGGGGAATGGTACAGTTCTTACTTTAGAGGTTGTGATTTGTTTAATATGCTTAAAATAATTATCCCCTGTCATTCTTCATCTACTCTACAGTGACATGACAGGTCACCAGCAGTACACACACCAAAGGGCAGCAAGTCTAATCAATAAAAAACAAATTAAAAATGAGTGACACTGTTTTCAGACTTCTTGCCAAGAATCACACAACAAACTGAAAAGACTCAACCAAACAACCCTGTCATGCTCTGTTTTTTTTTTTCTTGCCGACAAAAAAAAAATTCAAAGCATCACCAAAGGAGCTGCTCTCTATCATCATTTGGGGTAAAGCGACAGGGTGAAGAGGCCAAAGAAAACTCCCCGGTAACAGCCAGAGGATTATATGTTCACCTGGCTGAGGATATAACATGTACATTCATAAAGCTAAACTGCTCATGCCTGACTGCCAAGACAAGGTGTGCTTTCACACTCACCAGAAAACCCCCTCTGGTGGGTTTCTTTGATGTCATTTAAGGTCATTTTCAAGAAGAGCATAAAAAGTCAGTTTTTATTTAGAACTTTTTGCTAGTCTTCTAATTGTTTTTGAATGAAAAGCACCTTCCTGTACACCTTGCTTTTCTTTAGTTTGTTGTAAATGCCCAATTTAATCCTTTTTATAATGCCATGTGTGTTGTGGGCCTGATTCCCAGCCTTGGCTTCTCTGTGTATGGACATCCAGCAGCAACCTGCTTCCTAAAACGATTGACCTTGAATTGCGAGTGAAATAAATAAATAAATTGCGACTGGTTAAGAAGTCAAAACTGATTTTGGCACCCATCCCCTTTAAAAGTTATTGGCTTGTAAAATTCTGTAATGATTCCAGAGCTCCTACTGTTTGAATCTGTCCCTGGAAGTTCTGCTCTGACCACTTGATCAGGTCTGTCAGCAGTTTCACCACACGCCTCAAACTTGTACAAGGACAAGGTAAAAAATGTCTCTGTTATGGATCATCACTGGTGATGAGGCTGAAAACCAAAAACTATACAGCTGCAGTTTGTTATGTTTCTTTTTTGGTGGGAAGGGATGTAATTCAATTTCTTTACTGCCAGTTCGCAGCAATAGTCAAGGTGCTTTATGATATGAGCTAAAGATCCTCCAATGTTACAGAAATAACAAAATTGCTCTATATGAGCAAGCACTCAAAGTACCTTTTGAAAGGAAGAGACCTCTGCCAGAAAAAGGTTCATGCATTGACAGCCATGTGTCATGACCAGCTGGGCAATGAAAGGAAAGAATATTCACAGGCTTGTGAATTTATTCCCCAAGGCCAAACCTTCAATTCAGTGTTCTACTATAAAGCCCTGCAGTAGCTGAAGGAGATTTGCCACAAACTGTGCCATATGTGACGGACTGGCGACCTATCCAGTATGCACCCTCACTTTCTCTCTTTGCCAGCTGGGATAGGCTTCAGCTGCCCCCAGCGACCCTTAGTTGGGTAACTGATAAAAAATGAATGGCTGGATCAATGTGGCTGATAGCCACCAAGCAATGGTGCGCCCACTGACAGACAGGAGTCATTGAGTGCTCACACCTTTGCAATTCACAGTTGGCTCTTTGTAACTATCTCCTATAAAATACATTCTGATTTAGGTATTGTCATTTTGACACAAGGGACGAGATGCTTGCATCTCAGTGACAAGTTCAAGTGGTTAGACGAGAGCACGATAACAACACCAGCAGTGCTAGAAGCCACCAAATCATGAAACTGAATTAAAATAATTTAATTCAAGTATATTTTTTATGGGATAGACAAAGAACTTTTTTTTCTGCATTTTCTTTTGTACTGAAATATCACTCCGGCCAGACATGATAATTATTTCTGAGGCCTCAAAACAGCTGATCATGCTGGAACTCACAGTGCCCTGGGAAGAGCGGATTGAGGAGGCCAATGAAAGGAAACGAGGAAAGTACCAGGAACTAGTGCAGGAGTGCAGGGGGAGGGCTGGAAGACTTTCTATGAGCCCATAGAAGTGGGTTGTAGGGGCTTTGCAGGACGATCACTCTGCAAAGTCCTAGGCTGGCTGGGCGTGGCTGAGGCAGCCAAGAAGAGGGCCATTGAGGCTGTGAGTGAAGCGGCAGAGAAAGCCACAAGGTGGCTGTGGATCAAGAGGGCTGATCCGTGGGTAGCTACTGATACGCAAGTCGGGGCCTGATCACCCCCGGCTGGGTCGCCTGGGCGAGGGTGTATGATGTTGTGAGACCCGAAACACCTGATGACCCCAGGATACATCACTGAAGATGCGTACCAGTGCATCCAGGAGATGTGTCTTTATAGGTAATATAAATATACCAAGAATGACCGATTCGCCGATTGATTGAGAGAACTCCTTTCATCTAGGAGGAAAAGAGGCACATTAGTGCTCAATATCTGATTGTGGTCTCATTATGTCCTGATTTGGGTTCTCATTAATTAGTTGGTGAACTATAGTATCTGACTATTTACCTGCCCTGCAATAGACTGGTGACCTGTCCATGGTGTCCTCCGCCTCTTGCTCAATGACAGCTGGAATAGGCTCCAGCAACCCTGAATTGGATGAGGGAATTTGATGAATGGATGGATGGACGGACGGACGGACGGACGGATAGATGAGTCATTTAGCTGCTAAATGAGCTCCTGTCTTCACATGGTTGCTGGAAACATTATCTGTGTGCCATCACCTGTAGTGCTGGGCAGATGCTATGATTTGTGTTAATGAAGCTAATGAAAGCAAGAGAGTTTGCTAAAAAAGAAAGGTTGCAGGCTATAGGACCAAAAAGACTTAAAAAGATACTGAAACACCATCTCTGCAGATTCGAGCTAGGGGCTTGTCACTGTTGTTGGGCATTTCACAGTATACACAAAATGGATCAACTATATAACAAACAAAAAGAATTCAGAGTAGCAGCTGTTCTTATTTCGGTTCAACAAATAAATTAGCAGACAAAAAGTAAGCTTAGTGCTGTTTACTTTTCTCCCCCGATCAACCCCATGTGAAATCAATGGTATATCATTAAAAATGAATTAGTTACATTTTTCTAAATGAATATAGCAAGTCATTTGGAGAAACCTCGCAAACTCACAGTGACTCATGTGACAGTGCCCGTGGTGATTTTTGTATAGAGCTCTGGGTTCAGAAGAGCAGCTGCTGGGAGAAACAAATTCTATAAACATTTCCTTGGCAACCTTGGAGCTCTTGAAGGTTTACCCAATATGACTGTGAATATTTTAAGAATCACTGCTGCTGAAAAATAACACGGGGACATAAAGATGTCTCTTTCAGAATGTTATTTTGCTGCATGCTGGGAAATATGTAAAGTTGGTCCACAGGGTGCCAGAAAGAGAAAATCTCACAGAAGTGAAGGCAGCAGCTAATCACAAATATGTGTACAAAACTTTGTGTGTTGATCATTTTAGTGTAACAGCTAGTATAAACAAACTCTGTGCAAATAACACCACATTTGGCGTCATACACAAATTACCATGTGAAACTAAACACAGCCTTTCAGGTTTTCAGTTACAATGCACCATAAGACGGCTTTGTGCATGTAAAGTATGTGACCTTTGCTGAATGAGATGTGACACAACAGCGCCGTCAATCTCAAGGCACAGTATTTGACTGCAATCCACTGGTGGTCTTTGCCCCTTCATAGCAAGGGGGCTCCGGGGTAAGCAGTGGGGGTAATCGGCCCCTGCGTGGACACCAAAGACGTTTGTTTTAAGCAGGCGCCAGCTGGTCTTGACTACTGTAATCTCTGCAATTGATTAAATGGGTTCCCAAGCCTTAGCGGGTACCAGCCTCCTCACAGAGCCGGACCACAGTGAAGGGACCTCGCAAATGAACGAACACACTCTGGGTTGCTGTCTTTTAGTTTGATGAGGTGTTGCTATGAAAGACATTGTAGCTGGCAGCCCCAGAGAGATATTACCTGCTGTGTCTGTCTATAGGACAGGAGGGGAGACATTGGCGAAATGAGTAGTGTGAAAGATGTTTTGAAAGACGTTTGGCGATATTCAGGGAGAGTAAGAATGAGTGGAGAGGGACTGCTGGGTTCAGCTCTCTACAGAGCCATCAAGGAATATTTTGAATACCTTGGAATAACATCAGGGCATTGACAGTTAAACAAGAAAATGAAGGGAAGTGCACAAGCTTTAAATGCACATCAGTGCAAACACATCCATATCTTCCTCAGTATTGGTAGATAGTCAGCTTCAGAGCTTTGAATAGATCAAATTTGTTAAAAGTATAATATGCTTAACTTGTTTAATAAATCGCTGGCGGTGGTGAATGTAGCTCTGTTTCTAACCTTGACTAAAAGAAATTAGCTTTAAAAATACTACAAGTGTGGAACAGCAAGGTATTAAGCTAAAATATGCCACCCACATTACTTTGTCCGCATTACCTGTCTGTCACCTGCTTAGAATTTTATCAGCACCTTTGCTCACATTAACATACACTATGCATAAAAGATGTACACCTTGTAACCTCAGCCTCTGGTTTGTGAACCACATTTTTGTAGCCTAAACTTAAGCATTGTGGTTGTTACCATCCTAGTTTTTGTAGACCATATTTAGTTGAGAGGGTGGGCGATGAGTTATCAGCTGACGCCAGGTCCTGCTGCGTCCTGTAATAACTGCTATCATGCAAACTCCAGTCAAATCACTCATACTGTAAAAAAAATGGTCCCACCAAAAATAATCCGGACCGCAAAAACATTTCTACCTAAAACTACAGAAATATAGTCGGAGTTTAGAAAGTGCTTTTCTAAGAGCCACTGTTGCTTCGTCTTAGCCTGGTAATGTAAGGGGTTTTAACATTTAATCTGCTTGAAACTTGATGTGATGGAGGTGATTTACACACATAACACAAGTAATCAGAGATGTCTGAAATCCACGTAACAACCAGCAGCTAAATCTATGAACAGTAACACAAATTAACTTAGAAACAATTGGAAAGGACTAAGCTAATTATAACTGAAAGCCAACATAAATAAATGGTAGAAAGGTACTATAACACCAAAGTAGAGAAATAAAATCTTTTGCTGCAGTGTAGCAAAATTGTGTGCTTCTTTCCTAAGCAGTTGAAAATAAGTTTCTTTTTTAAAATGGAACTGATATAGCGGCAACTGTAATGACAAAAATCCTATAAAACCCACCACAGATACACTGTCATGAACTCCCACACTGGATTAAAAACCTCCCTTACTGCACCCTAAATATATCCCCATTTTCTACAGTATCATTTGATATCCTAATTTACATAGCTATGACTCTGAATTGCCATACAATTTCTCCTGGAGAGCACACAGGTGAGAGCCAATACATCACACAAGCACTTGAAACTCGAGCGATGGCGAGAGCTGATGTGCTCTGGGGGGAGTTTTCCTCAGGGCTTACCTGAGTCGTCAGAGGCAGGGGAGATGACAGGCTTCTCCATCTAACAGCCTCTCGCTCTAATAACTGCAAGTCCCATTTCAGAGAAACCCGCCGCGTGACTGATCAATGTCGACAGGTAGTTTCAAGGCCGCTGCTCATATTGCCCAGAACAGGGAACAGCACATTTTCCTGAGGGCTCAGCTGTATCTGCCTGTTAAATTATATAACAAACTTTATTTGTGTAGCACTCTACAGTGCTTTCAAAACAATAAATCCAGGAAGGTATTCAATAAAACTCCAGATGTATGCATTTTTGGGGGGATATTTTAATACAGATCCAATTTTGTAACACTACCACAGCATTTTCAAAATCATAAATCCAAACATTTCAGATGCATTTTCAGTTACTGTTATTATTAATTTAGACATAGCGGTGGGTGTACTTGGTGTTTAAACAAACTAAAACAGGGCAGCACAACCATAAAGCAAACATCTTGAGCCTGCACATGATGAGCAAAAATTTCCACTCATGCAGTTTCCTTTGCTATAAAAAATTATGGGTAGATACTACATTTGCCAACTTCAAAACCCATCTCCAACAGCAGCACGTCATACTTTTAGACAGAAAACACTCACTATTGGCCAGCCAGTTTCCATGGAGACCGCAGTCTCCCTTCCCTCCTAGGAAAGTGTAAACAGTGAGTGAACATGAGACGATTCATATAAATTGTTTCCTAATCTTGTTATTTCTCATTTCCATGCTGAAATGGATATTGGATTACAAGTGTGCAGGAGTGCAGAGAGCAAAGGTCGCAAAAAAAAAAAAGAAAAAAGAAAACTGACATTTTACGGAAGTACAAGGCATGATATATTACGGTCTGCCATCTACTGCTGCCTTTCTGTGAAATTCTCAGTGAAAAATCATATTTAGTTACTCTGTGAGGCTTATACTACAAATAGACCACATGGTTACATTAAGATGTAATCCCAGGAGTACAATGCAATTTGTACAGATATATTAAGTGCAATACAAATTCTTAGCAGTTGCCAACTTGGCCAAGTGTTGACAGGGCAGACAGCCATGCCCTGTTGCTAGCTCGCTAAAAACTAGCAAGCTTGCAAACAGTGGCTGAATTTGCTTTTTAATGTTGAGCGTTAATTTTCCTGTAGAAGAATTTACTGTTATGTATGTTTTATGTGAAAATCTTAAAAAGCAGTAAATGTGACAGCTAGTGCAACAATCACTGCTAGAGACCAGTCAGTGGTCGTCTGGCAACTATCAGTATCCTGTGACTGTTTGGTGAATGTTTGCTGGAGGTTACTGGAAACCACCAGGGTGAAATTGGTCACAAAGAGGTATATGGTGCTTTGGTCATTACGTTGCATGCGATGCTGCAGTTTCCCAAAACTAGTGTGGATATAGTAGCATGTCTGCAAACTACTTGCCAAGTGATCTTAAAACTGAGAAAAGTGACACAAACAGAAGTGTCGCCTTTACAGTAAAAGCTCTTTGACGATCCTTTAAATTTTTTTAATATGTTTTTTGCATGGTAATGTAAAATTGTCACTCTAAAGACAGATATTCTCTTTTTCCAAGATGCATGCAAATGCTGGGAGATCACAGTGACCAAAAAAAAGGCAAGGAGGTTTTTCGTTGTGACCAATTTCACCCAGGAACAGCTAGCACCTTCCACCAATCACTCGTCAGCTAGAAGAGGAAAGCATATTTTTCCCTAGTAACCAGTTGTTGCCAGATTGTTGCTGACGTGTTTGACTGAGAGCTTAATTTTAAACAAGAAGATAACTTGCTGTGTTCAATTTGGGACACCAATACCGTAAGTATGTAGTACTTGCATTGTACAAATAATGGAACTGTAACAATAGAGGAATCCAAACTGAGACACACTGTCAGAGACTACAGTCATGCTAATAAAATATCATAATCACTCTAATTTTATTTTATTTATATGTAATCCTAATATACAGCAATCATGCACAGCATTTTATACTGTAACCACGCCCCAAATGGGCTAGCACATGACAGCAATTGCTTTTTAAGATAAGTTTTTTCTTTATATCATGATTGTCCTTACCAGTCAATGTTTTTTCATAAAACGGGGTTTTATTGCATTTCACTCCAACCACAAATCCCAACCTATTGTTGGTCCTAGTGGAAAAATCAGCATTGTTGCTAAAATAAGGGATCTTCATCCTGTGGGAACCACGTCTGTACCATACTCATTCCATAACAATCTATCCAGTTGCCACTGAGTTGTTTTCCCTTCAGTGGACTCATTTCTTGTACTGCAGGCTCTGTGTAATGTCAAATAAATCACCTTGGGGGTTGAGATATGGATTCCTAACACTCCCACTTTTGTCAGGCAAGCTCGACCTATTTGGACCTCGGTAATCTCTGACTCCTTTGTGTCTCTCCTGATGACACTTTACCTACGGCCTCCTTCTTTGTGAACTGAAACACAAGACAGAGGGGTTAGCCGCTTCATGGCTCCTGCATTTGCTGGTCTGCTGGATTTCAAAAAGAAGAGCTATCTTTGCTCCTCATAAGTGTAATGTCCCCAGGTCAAGGCTCTATATCATGTCCAGATATGAAAAGACTGTCAGTGGGGCAGGGGCCCATGAAATAAACACCTCTTGACTACCACCACTACCACCATACAATATCAATTAATAAATTATACTGGAGTTGCAGCCTCTGAACACTAAAGCTCATTTTCAGAGTGAGGGGCTAAGCTTCTTTTCCGATTATGCAAGTAGTGAAATGATGCCATTTAAAGACTACAGTACCATTTATCATGTTTTGCACTGGTGTTTTCCACACTGGCATTTAGCAGAGTACTCTTCCTGGTGGGAGAAAGCAGAGGGTACACTGGGGGTTCATGATGTGCATTCATGTAATACCAAGAGCCACTACAGTTCAGTGAGCTAGAAACTATATTACCGCTCCCACTACACGTTCACATTTCCATCTGTTGCCCGATTTGCTGGTGTGGATTAAGCTGCACGTTATGACTGTATTAATCCTCTGCCTCACATTATCTTGTTTGTGTGGAGAGTAATGCATCTGACTTGATGAAGTGAATCCAATCTTTTGTGCTTCCCCAGAATAAAAACAGCAGTGATGGATTTTACAAATCCAGTTAGTATTTTCTGCCTGGCCCCTTCTGCTGATTGTGTGAGTTTAATATCGCATATTAATGGCTCAAGTAATTAGCAAAGTGAGGGCAGTCCATTATAATCATTATTGTTCTAATCTAATCAGGGATATATATTACTTACAGAGGAAACAGGCTAACTGCTTCTCAAGGACACATATGCATCATTAATAAAATCAGGGAGAGATCAGATTGTCCTTTTTGACTTCAATTGGACTTTCATCAAAGTTCAAGAAGTTACATAATTATAATCACACTGCAGCTGCATAACTATGTTACTAACACATTTGCAGAAAAACGCCTTTGTATGGGTTGGCTGCCTTTTAGGGGCATGTCTTGACATAGGATTTAGCACTACCATCAGTTTTGCACAGCTGACCGGGGCATGTCATACTCTAAGAACACCATGTTGGTTATAAATCCCACAATGTAAACTTCATAATGGAAAAAATTAATGAATAAAGCTGTCTTCTGATGTCTTCATTGGAAGGCAGCTGAGGAAAAAGCACAAAAAGCAGACAGTCACTGTGAAGAATTTAAAGTTAGGTAAATAAGTGAATAGATGGTAGAACCACAGTTTAAAAAAAAAGGGGGACAGACCAATGGTAATGTTGTCATCATTACCCTTGCTGTGTTTTCTGGTGTCGGTGCATTTTGGTAATACTGGGTACCCAGAAAAAATAATGCTGAGACTTACAATGATTTTGTAAGAAGGCTGGCAGTTGCTAAAATTGCTGGTTTATAAAATGGTTTGTGTTTGGTTTGGAATTTTGTGCTTTTACCGTTTCTCCCACTCTGTGTTTTGACTTTTACTTTCTCTTACACCCTCTGTTTAGGCTTAGGTCCAGGTAGAAAAAGCTTCTTTGGTTTGGTTCAGGAATTTAAAGATGATGTTTGGGTTAAAATAAACTTGCTCTTTACACCAATTGTGTTGAAAAATGACAAGTTGGGTGATACAGTTAGAGGTTAAAGTTGGCCCAAAACAATCCAGAGCTGTAATCCATCAGTACCATCAGTTAATGAGTAGTGAAATCTTAGAGGCAGTTTAATGGAAAATTACTGTCAAACAAGTACATTTGTCATGTGCTATTGCCTGACAGTCCTACTAAATGATGCCTCAGAGACTGTAAAATCAATGCATGGTCCCACATGCACATGTCCCTTTTTCCTTCTCACCCCTGTCATACCATGCACACCGATGTCAATAAAATTGTGGCCATGGTATTTCTCGCTAGCTCTACTAAAGAGGACCAAGCATAAACAGGGTAACTTTTTTGTAGCATGTCATTTCAAATTCCGTTTTCAAACAGCACAACAAGTATACACCCTCGACAAATGTACACCCACACAAGTTGTTCATGTGCAGTTAGGCACACAGTGTGTATTGCTAGTACAGCTGCTGTATTTTCAAAGGGGAAACACAGTTAATCAGAAGCAAGATGTAAGAAATAGAAGACAGGGGATTGCATTTTCTTAAATAAGAATTTAAAACAAATATGTAATCTTCAAATTAAAGCTACATTTTTTAATCAGACAGTGACTTTGCACATGATGTGTTGGGGAAGATGGTTGTTTCATATTGAGAAATGCCTACAAATTAAATGACAATTGCATGTTATTCAAAGTTTATACAGGGCAGTAAGTGCAGGCTCAATTAGGTCTTTAGCAGTATGTGGTGCAGTTTACAGTAATGGACTTGCACTGGCTGAGAAAAGAAATGAAATTTTGTGGCTTTTTTCTAAGTGACTCATTTCCCCAGCACACTGCTATATCAGTGTGTGTTCCCCAGCCTGCCAAATCCCACTTAAACCACTGCATCACACGTCACCACCAAAGGACTCATTATATGTAACTGAGACACCCCAGTAGCTTATTTTACTCTTGGGAATAAGAAGGAAATTAAACAACTGCTTCACCAGAGAGTAAAAGGTGATGTCTTTGTGTTCGTGACTTTTTACTTTCCTCAAGTGACCAAAAACTCAGTTACTGTTGGTTCAATACTGTAATAACTGAAAGATTTAGGTTCGGTGAAATAACAATTTTACCCCCCGTGCCAGAAAGGTTAGGTTAAAAAAGTATGTTCCTAAACTGCGCTTGTAGAGTTTCATATTGTGCTCTAAATCAAAACATCCTTTACTATACTGTGCAACAGCGGAATAAAAAATTACCAAACAGATAAGCAGGACAAATATAGGCAACTGAACTGCACCAGGCTGCCACACAATTGCACCTTTTTTTGTCTACAGATTTTTCAGCCCCACTCTACCCTTTCACAGCGAATTCCCTCTGCTCGTCTCATTGATTTAGAGTTATTACCTTAGGCTGTAGAGTGGGAGCAGTCTGGGATAAACAAGGCCAGTGATAAGAGTGCATGAGAAACCTGCGTGTCTGTATTTAATAGCTTCTGCGATGGGGTGCCACTGTTTGTGGAGCCCTTGGGATTTCATTACACAAAGACAAATGGATGATCCAGGCACAGCTGAATTTTGGGAAGGTGGGAGGCAATTTAGGGTGGGGGTGGGGAAGGGCTGGGTATGGGTGGGGGGTGTGAGGGAGGGACAAGCAATTAGCCTAATCAGTAGCAGCATGTCTCAAGTGGCTTGAAAGCTTAGAGTGAGGTAACTTCGTGAGAGGTGATGCTCACAAAGAGAATGTCCATTTCTTCTCTAGAAAGTGCACAATAAATCAAAGGACCAAAAAAAGGACATTTTTCATTTATTAAGGCTTTGAGATGGATTGAGAGACTGACTTTATTCACAACCATATATGATTTTATAAGAATGCATGGAAAAACAATCCGGCTTAGGGCTGGTTTCGTACACAATAAGCTGTTTTTGCCAGCAGTAGCGCAAATATATCATTACTAGGTGCACATCAAACGCTCGTCACTGATACATTAGGAGCAGAAGAGATTTCATTATGTCTCTGGGCTGTTTCCAAAATGGATACCAAATGGATAAGCAGGACACATACAGGCAACCTTAAAATAATAAATATTCAAACAGCACCATCCTACTAAACAGAGCTTCATAGGGGAAGTATAAGCTCTTTAAATGGTTAGGAAAATGGGAAATATTCCTACTCCTCAACTTGAAGCATCTGGCTGATAGTCAGCTACACACATAAAAAGGATATAAACAAAGACATTTAAATTTAACAATTACAACTATAACGTTTTTATCCCTTATAACTAAGGGATTAAAAAAAGTCATCAGTGTAAAATGCAGTTTTGAAATTTCATAATAAATGCAGAATTAGCATTTATGAGCACTTAGGAAAGGAGGAAAAAAGTATGTTCTCGTGGCTTTAGGAATGAAAAACATTTACTGGCTCATAAAAATTCACAACCCGTTGCTGAGATGAAATTACATGTCACCCATAAGTTTAGGAATAGTCTGTTAAGGATTATGTGAGTAAATCAAATGCACATATAACTGCTCAGAGACCTGTTTTCTTCCTTTGCATGCACTTCTCAGAATTTGTTTCTCCCAGCTGTTGAATCTTTTTACAAAGCAAATGCGGATTTTTCTCTCTTTTTTTTTCTTAAGAATAGTGAAGAAAAGAAAACCTCTATTTCATGAATGAGCCTTGACTGAAACACATTTCTCTGTAGTATTTTTGAGCTGAGCCTTTGAAGTCATAAGTCTCCTAATGCTTCCTGTTGGACTGGAGCTTCAAGAGCTTGTTTTAATTGCTCCCAGAGAAAGAGGTGAATGGTTAAGGGCTAACAGATTCTATGTAAGGAGGATTACTGTAATCTAAATACTAAAATATAAGCAGGTGCAATCTGTTGTTGACTGTAAGAAAATCTGCAGTTTGAAGCCCACATTCTTTGGAATCTGCAGGGCAAGAATTTAATGAAAAGTAATCAGATTATATTACATAGTTTGCTTTCAGCGTCTCATCAGATATCTAATTTTAGACATATGGAAGAATGTGTGTGTTTGGAACCAGTGTGAAGGACCACAGGAGCTAAAGAAATCGAATGAAAACAGGGTTTATGCTGAGACTGCACCGACTTCATATTTCTAAGTGTACATGAACATAAAAATAAAACTTAGACCACATAAATCAAAACACTGAAAATGCACAAAACCCTCTCTGGAATTAATCATAGTTAAAGCTTTTGTATATCAGTGACAATATGGTATGAATATTGCTCATCGGTTGTAATTTGTCTGCCATTTGTCTGCTTATCAAACATTTACATCAAATCAATATGATAATCAAAACATCAGCAGCATCAAAAGCTTTTACAGAAATACTTAGCAAGCCAGCATAAAATCAATAAGTGCATACAGACACTCGCCACAGGGAGTCATTAGAAACATCTAAAGCAAATTCCCTCACATACATCAAGCGTGGTGAAACACAATAGACTTTAAATCCTGTTGTTCAGTGACTGACTTGACATAGCGTGGCTTATTGCCATCGTGTTGACACAAATTCACTCCAACAAGAGAGGTCCTCTCCTAATCATTAATTATCCGACGAGCTTAATGACCTGTGTAACGTGACATTACAACCATGAATAGTGACGACGAGGAGTACTCTTAATCTCATTTTTTTTAGTTCGATAGATGCACAGACACCAGTAGGCTGCAGCTGGTAATGAGGTAGTGTGACGATACCCCTTGCCATTTTACAGCGTGCATCAACTGTTCTTTTTGTTAATTAGATAGAAATATGCTTTTGATGGAGTAAAGTTTACATTAGAGAAGACAGCTATCTTCAGTAGGCGGACTTGTGATTCCCCTTCCAAATTGGACAAGCATTTGGTTATAGCCATTAGAAATATCCATGTTTTTATGTTCTGTTAACCAAGTGTAATGACAGCCATACTGGTCTCACAGACAATTTTGTATTATATGGTGGTTGTTCATAATATATTAAAATTATGTGCCCGAAACATCGAGTGTGACTACTGTCTTGGAGAATCCTAAACAAACATTAACCTACCCCAATAAAAAGGACAGACTTACTCAGACAACAAGAGGTGCCCTACTGCCCCCGAGCATGATCTTTTCCCAAACATAATCAGTTCTTTTGGTGCCTGCTGTTAACCAGCAATGAGTGAAAACAAAAGTGTGTTGATAATACAGACACTGAATGTGTAAACAAATAAACAAGATGGATGTGAACTCTTGGGATTAATTGCTTCACTACCACCATCAAAATCTCATTTTAGTGCAGATTTCATGTTATTGCCTCATATTAACTAAGGAATTTGTATAACCACTACAACAAAGCTCTTCACTGGCTTTCCATTTTCACATAATTTGCTGTTAAGCAGCTGCTACTGAAACCTTGAAATTGTCAGTGAATCTGTTACACTAAAGTAATAATAAAAATTAAATCATGAAAAATACTGAATGTCCTTAGCATGCCAAGAGTACTTTTTTTGGTGACTTGGAATGGCATAATGTGCATAGAAAGTGTAACCAAACGGTTTCATCTTGTTATTGCCGCTCCAAACATGTGAAGTTCCCTACTGTGCCAGATGTTAATTGGATAATCAATCTCTACTAAAATGTACTGGTCTAAGACCTTAGTGCTTTATCAATGTCACTATGTCAGCAGCTTCCCCGTCCTCATTTCCTCCATTCGGTAAGCTGCAAAGTCCAGGGAGTTACAGTGGAGGATTTATCTGTGTGAATCTCTCAGGCTTGCAAAAGGAAAAGTTAAAAAAAAAAAAAAACTAAATGCTGAGACACGGACAGATATAAATGGGCAGCAGAAGCTTTCCAGGTGATTTATATATCTTTCCTGGACTGGCAGAATGCATCGCATCTGATGCTACCTACCTCTGACCCTCAGCCAAGCTTTTACAAGTTATCTTGTCAGGAACCCTGGCAGACTTTAATCCCACCCTCTGCAGCCTAAACTCTAATAGCAGATGTTTATGGAAGGGGGCTGCCTTTTCCCCATTTAGCTGGCTTGATGGAATTCAGGTGGCAGGAGCTAACAACATATGGAAAGCCCATTAGAGACTGCATTAGAAATGACCTTTTAAGCTCTGTGCCTGTGCTATATTTCATCATTTTGGACATTACCTGCACTAAGGCATTAGACTCGGTTTGAGTCTGAGGGGCAATAAGGTACTAAGGAGAGGATTAGGATGTCTATTGATGTCTGAATTTGTAGTGAAACTCAGAGAACTGTTCTGCTTGGTCCTAAAAAAAAAAGACAAAAACAAAAGAACCTGTAACTATGTTACATATGTGTTTTTTAAGTTAGCTAAGGTTGGAGGAAGGCTGAAGGAATCACATTTACTTGTGAAGTTTTGTGAATACTAACTTCTTTACAACATTTAAAGAGCACTTCACTGTAGTTGTTTATCCATTGATCTGAGTTGTCTAGTTTTGGAGATAATGCCTTCACAGAAGCCGGCCTGCTCTTGGATTCATTGGAACTTAAAAGCACTTGTAGTGCTGAAAGCCATTTCCAGCTCTTTTTAGAGAACCGGCTCTTCAGGTTGTTTTGTTGCTTTAATTAATTTATTATTAACAATAATATAAAATTCTGCACAAAAGGAATTACTAATGTAAAAAAAAATAGTTTTTTTATATATGTTTATATATATATATATATATATATATATATATAGCACCCCTCCGACAGCCAAACCCATCAGTTCTCTGATTGGATTGTTACATTTGTGATTGACATGACATTGTCCAATCAGATGAAAGGAAGAAAAATAGGGTCAAAATTTGTACTTGTAACTTGAAGAGATTCACACAGGGGTTTTTTTGGCTAAGTCCACACACAAATCTTTTTTACATACACACAAATTCTATTTACACATACAAATCCTGATTTATAAGTACAAAATATTTATGACCACATTTTGAGTAGGGCTGGGTATCGTCACTGATTTCTAGAATCGATTCCGATTCACAAGGTACTGAATCGATTTGATCCACGATTCGATTCAATTGGATTTATATCTGGGAAATTTTGCCTCAGTCAGAAATATTATAATTCAGATCAGTACATTTACATATTTTTGTATCTATAAAAAGGAAGCTGACACTTTCGAGACTTTATCAAGGGTGTGAGCATCACAGCAGATGCCTTTGTGTCAAAGTAGCTGAAACACAGAAAAGCATGAAGGTGATTTTCCTGGCCTGGGATTTTATAAAAATATTCCACAGTACATCAAAAACGAAAGAAAACCATTAACCAGCATATGAACATTACCTCTGAATTTACAATGGTTTTATTAGAGACACAGCTAAGTGTTTTGCATTTTGCATAGTTTTAAAAAGTTTTAATTTGTTCAGAAGCCTATTAAACAGCAGAAATTAGGTTTTCTTTTCGGAAGTAAGTAAAAGGAAAAAAAAAAATCAGCCGACAGCACTGTAAGAACGGTAGACTTGTGAGTAACAAGCAAGCGAATAATGCAGAAAACAGATTTCGGGGATAGACGGGAAACTGTTCTTGAAGTACACTGAGAGAGAGAGAGCTGTGCATGAATTGTGGTGGAAGGAAAACAGTAAAAGTCAGAGGGAATTCATGACGATGTTTATGTGAAGCGTAGTTTGGATCTTCTTTTGCTGCTGGTTCGGTCAATATTGTTTGGAGGGAGATCAAACTAACAGCTTTAGAATCAGCACAAAAAGGGCATAAACACAAAGCACGGACCTGCCAAAACATCAGAATCAGCGAGCTGTCGGCTTTCAGCCCCGACCCAAAAACAAGACCCAAAACGCAGACTCCAAGGAACAGGGAACAGAACTTGAATGTTAACAAAAAGCGTGCCGTTTAATAAGGCCGGTAAAAAAAAAAAGGTACAAAGAAAGGGCAAGGCAAACTGAAGTAAACTAACATCAACCTAAACTGGGAGAACTAAATAAACAACAAGAAAAACCTAGACATGAAACTTGGAAACATGACACGAAAACCTTGGCATGAACAACAGACGACCTGACAAAGAATGAACAGAAACACACAGACTAAATACACACAAGGGTGATTAGGGGAAGTGAAAACACATGGAGAAACAGCTGACACTAACCTGACATAATGAGACAAAGGAAGCAAAGCTGATTACTCTGAACTAGGACACAGACTGTCACAATAAAACAGGAAACATGAGACGCAGACATATAACCTTGATAATATAAACTTGACAACATAAGACATGCAGCTTGAACACATAAGGGGCAAAGGGAGACTAAAACACAGGGGTAGAAGACACAAGGGGAATCTAACTAAACAAATGAGCTTAGATAACCTAATGAACTAAAAAATAAACCATAAACATCAAAATAAACTAAAACTCAAAACGCTGGGTCAACAGACCCAGGAACGTGACAGAGGGTGAGAGAAAGAAAAAAGAAAACCCAGCTCACGTCGTTCACGTCAAAGATCCAGCTCTAAGAGCCGTTTTGTTCGCAACCGACACATCACTAGAGCTGTCCCTTTAAGAAGGAAATAGGCTGAACAAAGAATTTGTACTTCTATAAACCAACAGTCTTTTCTTTATATTCCAAATCAGATTAGCACTGCATGCTCTTCCATTTTTTTGACTCTCATACAGAGACTCATTTGCATCTGCAGGCCCAACATAAATGTCAAACTGCACTCTCTGGCTCATTAATAATAAAATGGTACATCTAGATCCCTGAGCTTGTGTGGCATTTTTGGCAATTAACGAACTGACTTTTGTAATTTCAAAGGCTGCCCTTAGGGGTCCAATATGCATATGATAAATATTTAAATGAAACTGCAGTCAACAATCATCCTGGGAGAGCCAGATTTAGGCAGCAGCTATTTAGCCAGTGTCACTCACCATGAATCTTTAAATGTGAACCTGCTTACCCTGTAGCTAAGCAACATTTATAAATGTGTCGATGTACTCTCATAAGAATATTCTAGTAGAAAATATGTAGACTAGCTGTAAATTACTTGTGGCCTTGGATTCATTTTAAAGTGTTGCTGCACTTGTTATATTTTTAAGAGAGAATATTTTTAGTAGGATCATCTGGCACAAAAGGAGCTGCTCAGTATAACTAAAAGCTTATTGAGTGAGACAGAAGGCGAGCTTGTTTCACTCTAGTGACCCTCCAAGCAAAGCATATTTTGTAGAAATTTGAGGATTTTCATAACCGACCTTGTTGTAATAATCACATTCCATTTAGTGTACTTTATTTCATGCTTTATGATTACAGAGCATTTGTTAGCATAATTATCTGCCCACCATGACTGCTTCGGTAAATTTACAACTGTGAAATGTATTTTACACCCACAAACTATTCATATTATTCATAAATGTTTATGCCATGTTCAGTTTTTGTTAATAGAGTGTTATTTACCAGTTTACTTTGCTGCTATAATGGCTGATTGCCATACAGACTGCTAAATTTTCCAACAAGCCTTCCCACTAAACATTCAGTGTTGTATTTCTTTCTGCATAAAATAACACGTAATTTGCTAAAAATAAATACTATATTTAAAAACTTGCATGTCTTTAAAAAAGGCTTTAGGAGGGTTGATGAAGGCGCAAATCAAACTTTTGACAAAGACACTACAGTCCCTTTTGGCATCATGTTTAAGTGTAATTTTCACTGGTTTTGGTTGAGGTTAGCAGATTTTAGGCTTTAAACAAAAAATACACTTTTTTATAATGTTAAACAATGTTAAAATTTTTACCCCATTTACAGATGATGAACTCTTTTACAGAGCCGGTCTAGGTCAAAGGCGAGCATGAACAACAAAGTTTTAATCTTTTGTTGAAGAACAGTGTCTGTCTATTACATTGAAAAGGTTTTTTTTGTGCTCTCCTCTAATACATAATTAAATATGTTACATGGATCCTCAGAATTTTACCAATAACAGCAGTAACAACAAAGATTTTCTGGTTAAGACAGTTTCCTTAATTATACATTTTTCTCAGACAGTAAAGCTTTGTCATGAGGGGACCACTAATAAAATACAAGTAATTTGCAAAATTAGTTGTATTTATTGTAAAAAGTTGAACTTCAGTGCTGTTAATACTGTTCAGTATCAGGCACAGGCATTTTCTTGAGTGTCTTTGCCATTTCTTAGTTTCTTCATTTCTTCTCTTTTTAATTTCCCATTGTCTGATGATAATGTTGAGCTCCTTGTTAATTCCTTTAATGAACACTGCCGTGCCATTCTTGATAAGGTCACTCCTTACAATATTAAATATCTCTCTATCGTTTATTGCTCACCAATTTCTGGCCTTGAACATTCATGTTGAAAATCGGAATGACCACGGAAGACCACGGGTTTGGTTGTCTATAAAGAATATTTTATAGAACTTCTCACATAGTATAATGACACAGTGAAATGAGACTTGATCTTATTATATGCATTCTTTTCAACAGTCTCATAAACCACAACAAGAATAATCCCAGGGTGTTATTTGATACTATCAACAGCATCGTTTTTCCCCCAACTCAGCATGCTGCAATACACTCTGATGATGATTGTAATGTATTTCTCATTCACAGTGTGAATAAGGTTAACCCATAAAGTCCCTCCCCTGATGAAGATGGCCCTCAATGCCCTGAGTTATTTATTGCATTCTTTCTAATTACAGTAAATGACTTAGTTACAATAATAGGCAGGAGGAAACTCACGTCATCCTTGTAAAAGATATTACATCTTTCTGTCCTATTTGGGAGTCTGACTGTAGCAGCACTGGTCATTTTCTGCTGTGTATTATTAACAGCTCTCTGAGGCAAGATTGTATTCCCTCCTACTTTAAACAAGGTTACTTTACTTAAAAAATCTTGGTGCCAGTTCTGTTGGCTATTATTGACCTATTTCAAAATGTTCATTTATTAGCAAATTATTTATTTGTATGAAAAATGTATTGAAATCTTTGTTATGCAAACAGATGTGTGGCCCTTTTCAATCTGATTTTCAAAAGAAGGTCTCTGCTGAGACTGCTCATTTGAAGGTCTATAATGATCTTTATTAGCCTCTGATGTGGGGGATTGTTCAACTTACTTTGATGCTGCTTGCCATAATCTTTTACTTGATTAAGTTTTTGAATGGTATCTGTGGCGGGGGTGTGGTCCCGGGCACGGCTGCAGGGGAGGAGTGGTGCAGTGAGCTCAACGGGGCGGTGCTGGAGACGCAGGTGAGAACAGCTGATGGCGTTTGGACTGATGATGGTTTCCTTCCCCTTTTATAGTGAGATGGGAGAGGAGCGGAAGAGAGGCTGGAAATCAGCTGAGACCGGAGCTGTCAGACTGTGGACGGTCATAACAAATGAAAACTAGAAATAAACGTGGAATCTGGCGACAAACAACTGTGCGTGTGTGTACGTGTGTGAAGTGCATTTCACAGTATCTCTGGCTCAGTATTAGGCTGGATAACTTCTGTTTTGAACAGAAGTTTGTCTGTTAGGCCAAACATGTTCTCCTTTACTACTGTTTCTCAAACCTGCGGGGTTCTACTAGGCTCAATCCTGGATCCGTTTTCTTTCCTTTTAATACGATTTGTTATCATTTTTATACCAATGCCATTCAGCAGTACAGGTCTTTAAACAGCTGTGCAACAGATTGACCAGGGTGTACCCCATCTCTCGCACTATGGCAGGTAGGATAGACTCCAGCCCCCCTGACTCTGAATTGGATAAGCAGCAGTAAATGGATGGAAACCTCACTACCACAACAGGCTGTCCACCATAGTTCATTGACTGTTTTTTAGACACTGAACTATGTTATTAATTCCTTTTGTTCATCCATGTCCTGTTAAAAATCTTGGTGTCTTCTCTGGGCTTTGACTTGCATATGAAATCAATTACTTTCATTTAAGGAACATTTCTAAATTGTGAACTATGATTTCTTCAGCTGAACTGGAGACATTTTTTTCATACATTTGTATCACTAAACACAGATAACGGTAAAGCCCTATTTACTGGCATTGATACGGTACATATAATCGATACAAAATGTAGCCGACCACGGCTAAGCTTCTACTAAGTGAGCTCACATTACACCTACTTTATACTCTACACTGGCTCTCAGTAGATTTTCAAACTCTTGGACTTAGCTTTAGAGGACTAAATGGGCGACGGCCAGACTATTTATCTTAACTTTTCCTTAAACACACTACTGCTTACACTCTTCAATCACATGCTTAGAATTTGTTAGTTGTTCCTCACACAAGATTAAAGACTCCGGGGGACAGAGACTTCTGTTTGGAATAATCTCCTACTCCATCTACACTTAGCGGACTCTGTGGACTCCTTTAAAAAGCAGTTGATGACTTTCTTGCTTAACAAGGTTTTCTGTTGAAATTATTATTTTTTTGTTTTATTTATTTTATTTTATTTTGTTTACTTACTATATTTTTCTATTATATTTTTTATCATTATCATCCCTACAGTAGTTTTTATTGACTGTATCTTATTATATTTTCTTGTATAGAGCATTCAGAATGAGAATCAGAATACTTACTGACTACAAATTCAAATTGTGACTACATGTCAGTGAAAACAATTTAGAAATAAACTTTAATTTCTTACTTTCTTCATAACATCTGCAGCATCCTCAGATTATTCACATGCTGCATCAAACACCTTGTAACATAATTTCCAAACAATATGTATACAGTAAATAAAATCAAAATTTAAGGTGGGGAGAACACATTTATGTAGATTTATTTTCCTGATTCTCCATCAAATCAGGGTTTACTTTGAGTACATCTTGCTTAATGCTACTTTAAAAACACAAGGGAAAAAAGTACCATCAAAGTGTTCAAGTCATCATGTGTGCGCTTTGTGTGTTTATGACTCCCTCCCAGTAGAGCTGTTCCTCCAGGCTGTTGCTGCAAATGTGGCTGTGCTCATAGCCAACCTGCCTGGATGAAAAACAGAAATGTGAACGCTGCTTAAACTGTTAAGAATGCACTCTTCTACTTTTAGCTAGTATTGTGTATGCTTAAGGGTCTGCTTTAATTCCAATTTGGCCAGTTCTATCCCATATGGAAAAGATATATATAAATCTTATAAAGTTTGTATCTGTCTTGTATGAAACTTGTATGAAAAGCATACAAGAGTGAAAACAGATATAAGATCCCTTGAAAAATTATATAATGAAACTTGTATAATTTGGATACTTACTAAAAAATATATATGAAGGTAATGAGAAAGTGGCCACTTTCATGAGTAAATCATATATGTTTTTACTATTTCTTTTCCATATGGGATGGGTCAAAAAATGTTCTCCTGTGATGCAGATGTAGATGGCATTAGATACCATCACATCACTAATGACTTTTTTTAAAATTAGTTGTTTATTCTGAGCATTTTTCTCCCATACTGCCTTCTCTTCATTGGCTCCCTGTTAAATCAAGAATCAAATTTAAAATCTTTCTAATCACCAGTGTTGGGACTGACGCGTTATTAAGTAACACGTTACAGTAACAACGTTATTATTGTGGGAACGAGCACGGTAACTAGTTATTACTGGGATTTAGATAGGGTCGTTATTTATTCCTTCGTGTGGTGGTTATCGCGGAGCTTCCACAGATTCAGTAACATTAGCAAGTGGTGGAGGCCAGCAGGTGGATGAGAGAAAGGGGAGGAGGAGCAGAGACCCAAGGCAGCCGCCGGTCCGAGTGTCAGGTGAACTGAACTTCAGGTAAGAAGTTATGACCTGCAGTCTATCTGGGTCAGATATAAACCAAGTCTAGGTGGAGTTTATTTTCGTTGTGCTGACTTTTTCGTACTGTGTACTAGCTAGCATGACGGAGTTTCTATACAGCTGGGTGGGTGCTATGATGTTACTGATGCAGCTCATCTGCAGTCTGGTGTTACCTTCCTATTCAGAAGGCAGAATTTCCGAGTTCTGAGTACAATCGAAAGCACCACGACTGCAGTTTTCGTGTTGGATGTAAAAAGTGCGGTCAACAACGGTCCAGGCGTGGGATTTCTCTCGTGGAAATATGCACATTATTTTTTCCTTCCTATTGGTAGGTGGCACAGTGCACTTGTGGCAAGTAAGCAAGCTAGAAGACTGGCAATCTTGCTGGGTATCCAGTTACAGAAGCAACACATTAACAAAAGAATTTTGAGTTACTTTCCCTAGTAACTAGTTACTTTGAAAGTAATGAGTAACTTGAAGTAACTGAGTTACTTTTGATAGAAGTAACTAGTAATGTAACTAAGTTACTAATTTAAAGTAACTTACCCAACACTGCTAATCACACGCAAGGTCTTGAATAATCAGACCCCACTTCATAGTACCTTATTACACTTATAATAGAGAACTTCTCTCTCAGGCTGCTGGTTTATTTGTGGTTCTTAGAACAATTAAAGGTAAAATGGGAGGTAGAGCCTTCAGCTTTCAGACCCCAGTTTGAACTGGGGAAACAGAAACCCTCTCTACATTTAAGATTAGGCTTAAAACTTTTCTTTTGTCAAAGCATATAGTTAGGGTTGGGTCAGGTGAGCCTGAATCTCATTTAGTTATGCTGCAATAGGCCAAGGATGCTAATATAAAGCACCTTGAGGTGACTGTTGTTGTGATTTGATGCTAAACAAATAACACTGATTTGAAATACTTAATTATTCAAAAGTACATTATAACAACAAAAAGTACAAAGTACATATTCAAGTTGACAAATTATAGCAGCTTTTTGTGCATTACAAACAATCCTAAAAAATAGATTAGTGTATTAGTCCCAAAAAGACTAAATAAACTTAACAACTTCTTTTCCTCAAGGTGAGGCAAAACAATCAACACCACCTCAGTGAATTACCTATGGCCAACACAACACAATATATTGTTAAGCCAGGTACCGATTAGTTTAAAGCGGCATATATTTTAAACAATGTTAATGCAACAAAATGCTAATCTGAATCTTCCAACTCATGACTCAAAAACTAATTGAACTTATTAAGACTACACTCAACAATACACAATAGGGCTGGGCCATATCATACCATTCACAGTAATACTGGTATAATGTTGAGCAACGTAAGTAATCTGCGCACTACAGCTTTAAGCAGCTGCTCGCGCTCCCACGGACGGTAATCACGATCACATCTAGCACAACACCTGGAGCTAAGGGGGCAAAACAATCGCATGAGTGCTGCTGTTTGACTGAGGAAGAATAAAGTAGTCGTGGTAAGCCAATCACATGACCACTTAAAGACAAAGCAACAAGGTGATATATACCAGTTTTTAAATTGTGTTGATAGGCCACGTAAAACCAGAGTCATGATAAACAATATATACGTGCGTTTTTTTCCTCAATAGTTTCGTCACGTTTACTGTCTAAGGACAGCGCAGCGAGCACTCTCTGCTTATGAGCAAAAAAACAGGGGAAGTTTTAGGAGTGACGGCAAGAGAGAGAGAGAGAGCACAAAAAGAGAGAGAGCGAGTTTTGAGATGTGAGAGATTTGTGACGTTTAGCATGTTTAAAGTGTGTAGTTAATGTGTTGTCTTGTGTAGTTAGTGTGTAGTGTTGTGGATAGTCTTGTGTTGTGTGTCAGAACAATGAGGCGACTGCTGTCTCCAGGTAGAAAAAGGAGTGATACACCTGCTGCTGTCAGACCTGCAGGTATCAGGCTGTGATGTTCTCCTTTATAGTGGACAGAAATTATTTTTTTGGAGTAGCACAAATAATTTGTGTGGCATCTTATTGAATGCAGAACAGCTGATTGTTCTGTAAATAGTTTGAAATGGTTATTTAAAAAATCAAATTAAAAGGTAAATGGATGCAAATAACTTTGTTGTTTGCAAAACTTGTGCATAGGATTTTAAAATTGACAATTTATATTTGCATTTAAAGTTATGAAATATGATTCATTAAACATGTTTGTGGTTGTTGCAGTAAAAAACTATCTAACTTTTTCTACTCTGATTTTATGTTTTTTTTCTGATTTTAGGTCAATTGTGTTAATACAGTATGTCAAAATGAAAACATAACTGTAAATTCAGACACGTGAGGTTGAAAAGGATGATACCAAACAAGTCAAAGTAAGTAGTTTTTAAAGGTAAAATGTGGAGGGAAAATCAAAAGTAGTTAACAATGGCCAATTGAACCCTGGACCCCAGAGGGTTAAACTTTTTTTTTTAAAAAGTAGTTACTTACTCAAGTAATTAATTACTTTTAGAATATTGTAACTCAGTTACTAACTCAGTTACTTTTTTGAAGAAGTAATTAGAAACTATAATTAAGTTGTGGAGTTGTAAAGTATTTTGTCTAGTGTCAATTATATCGTCATTTATATCGCTATCACAAATTTTCAAATGTATATCGTGATAAATATTTTTGGTCATATTGCCCTGCTCTACTACACACTACCTGTGATTGTACCTACATGATGTGATATGGCATGCAGACATGAAAAAGTGCATGACCATATGATGCAAAATGATTCACGGTATCTGATAGCTATTTTTTGATGTTATGTTTACCTTTGTTTATAAACATGCTTGTTCACAAACTCAAAATTTTTTTAACATTTTTTAGAAACTTAAAGCTATCCATACAAATCCCAATTCTGCCAAGTGTCTGTTTTTGAAATTATGGTGGGACAAGGATTACCCACATGCTGAAATTATTGCTTAGTAGACATACTGAAAAAAAATAAAATATAGATACACTTATTACTTGGTATCAAGGAGAACAGATGGACAAAAAATGTTACAGCATATATGGTCGTTTCTGATCAATTCTGGTCAATTCTGAAGTCGTTATCTCACACAGAGTTTCATATAACCCTCCTACATCTACTTTCCAGATAAGGAAAAGTATAACAATGTGTATCTAGGCTATCCATGAAGGCCATTATGGAGCCAAAATAATTATGCTCCAAAAGCTTCCATCAGGGTTGACTTTTTTAATGCCTCCCCCAAATGGTGAAACCATCTATCCATCCATTTTCTTCCACTTATCTAATTCAGGGTTGTGGGGAGGCTGGTGCCTATCCTAGCTGTCAAAGAGGAGGGGTACACCCTGGAGTGAGTCTGTCGCACGGCAAATACAAAGACAGATAATTATTCACATTCACACCTACACCCAATTTAAAATCACAAATTAATTTAACAAGTATGTCTTTAGACTGTGGGAGGAAGACAGAGTACTCAAAGAGAACACATGCAGGCACAAGGAAAACATGGAAACTCAGCATAAAGAAGCTGCAGTCATACAGTGGATGCAACCCCAGGACCTACTTGCTGCGAAGCCGCAGTGATACCAGTACGAATGCATAAACAATACAGTTTATTGTTTCGGATATAGCTAGTGACTCCTGAAAACATTACAGAGTGAAAAAGGTCTCTCAAGCAGTGTTATATACATGTAGCATGCAAGAATTCATAGAGCATTATTATATATTAACTTTTGCAAGTTGGATGCAATTTTGCCCAACTCACAAGAATGAGATATATAGAAATGTCAACGTCTTTCTGAGGTTGTAAACACTGCAATTATAGTGCTTTTTCTACTCAATTTGAGCTCTCAAAGAACTTTCTTACAACAAGCCATATTCACACAATTACTTTTTTCTATGCCTGAGTTCTTTACCTAACATTGACACTCTCATGGATGCCTCAGGGGCAACTTGGGGTTCAGTATCTTGCTCAAGGATACGGGAGCTAGAAATCGAAAGGCAGACTTTCCATTTCATTTTATCTTTCATGAAATATATTTACACTGTCAGAATAATCATGTGCTCCACTTTTACTCATACTATTCCACAAAACCCATGAAGTCATAGCTGCAGGATCACGTTACAATCAGTCACGAGCTGAAACAACAAACAAGAGTACATATCCCAGCGGATTAAACCACCCGTTCTCCCATTTTCACTCTATTCGTGTTCTGTTTACTGCTTATTTGATTCAGATAAATGGAAATAAACAAAACTAGGAAGCAGATTTCTCCACAGTGCAACAGTGTTTCCCTGGTGTGACACCATCTGTTTGCTAGCTCACTGAAAACGATCACTCCACCTGACTGTCAACAAACTGGGAAGATATCTTGCTTCCTCTGCTGAGATACAGCAAGGCTTAAGGAGACCTTGTTATCTCTGGCAATGTAACTTCAGTCTATTCGAACTGTCTCCTGTGTGTCCCTGCACTGCTCTATATATATATATATAGATATATATATATGTGTGTGTGTGTGTGTGTGTGTGTGTGTGTGTGTGTGCGTGTTCATGATATTGTTGCTTAAGAGAAACACAGGCCCATTCTCCCTGGGGATTCTGGTGTCTAGATTTGATCCATGTTGTCGGTGGCGTCAGTGCAGCTCTCATTGTTTATCAAGGGAGTATGAGACAAAGAACTGCATGAGCCAGTGTACCCATTCAAAAGATGGGCAAGAAAGTCCGTACCAACTGTGCAGTGAATGCCATTATCTGTGGTGTGCATATTGAGAGGCACCCAGGGCATCAACAAGAACGTGTTGTGTGTTTTGCCATGCTGTGAGCTGCCTTTCAACACATTTCCAAGGGCAGCTTTGGAAATGCACTATAGGGGCTCGGAGATAGAACAAAATATTCTCAATAGGCCATGAGCTCATGTTCTTTTCTCAGCCATAAGAGAGAGGCAAGGGGAGAGAGTAAAACTGCCACGACCTTTAAAATTCACAGAGGACAGGTGCTCCCCTCGGGGCTCTCAAGAGCGCTGCAGCCTGAGGGTAATATCATGCAATTCCAGTGTAGTTTAACTGTGTCAAGGGAGGCCTTGAATGTGTCATTTCTGGTATTACTTCCAATGAACTTGAACAAAGAGGTCTTTTCAGTTACAAACAGACACGTTGAACAGACATTTTGCTCTAATCATACAGCCGCTAAGACTAGCGATGTTAGAGCCGCACCAGGTAGCATGATATGCCATTTTTGGAGGATCTTGGGCTTTTGAAGTATCTCGTTTTTGTGCATGTAAACATCATGCTCCAAGTTCAAAGATGTGTATGAGCATTTATCTTTTTAGGTGGAGCACTAGCTGTTACATGAAACAGTCGTTTCTGAATTCTTCTGGCTAACAACAGAAGAATACTGACATGAAAGAAGTTGCAAAAACACTTGCAACTGTCCTGAGGAAGAAGAGCAACAAGTACAGGTTCATCGAACTCTTTAAAAAATAATGTAATTCTTTTCAAACATAAGACATAAGATGACCCTTTGGTTTGACTACATGACAAACCCAGCGGTCTGAAGCCATGTTTTAGTCAAGTATGCCCTGAAATATTAACTGCATATAATCTTTCATGCATGTCTTGGAGCTTATATAAATTAAAAAAAAAAAAAAAAACACTATATGGGCATGTTATTTATTTTTTATTTAGATGAAGTGGGAGTAACCCATGGGGAACATGTTTCCTGTTTTCACAAATACTAATAAAAGAAATGCTAAATGAGAGACTGTATGAAGTTATTTCACCCCTCAGCACAGACGAGATGACTGAATATGAGCAGACTAACAAAACTTAGAAGGCCACGAGCTTAACAGGTTATTTTTGTCACTTTGGGAATGCAGACACTGATGGATTCATAGCGTTCTTTAGAGCAGTATAGTCACACCTGCAGGTTATACTTCTTAAATCAACAGCATAAAATGCCTGCAACATATTTCTGTTTTGTTGTCATTATATAACTTGAATAAATCTGCAGAGCACCTTTTACTGTGAATGAGCCTGTAATATAGTAATATTATTGGGGTTGGTGCTTCCGGGTTCTGTTGAAGCACTCTGTCTCTTCTACTCAGTTTCAGAAAACATTGGCGTCTTGTTGTTTTTACCAGCATTTAATATATGTGACATTTGGCAGACAAAGTGATGGATAGCAATAAAAAGTGAAGCGAGTGCTTTTTTATGTTAGTGCCAATCACTTATATTGTAACTCAGCAGTTGTTTCCTCCTTGCACAAGAGGTTGTTAGCTGCCATTCATTCTAGTACAATATGAGAAGCAGCTTCCATAAAATAAGATGATTCATTGCAGGAAACATTAGGCAGTAATTTCATTTAGACAAAGTTTCTGTTGCGATACTTTTTCAGTGAAAACTTGAAACTTGTGTTTGGAGTCATTTGTCTTTCTAATATCAACTTTGATAACCCATGTGTGTATTTTTGACCAAAATATGATATATATTGCAAGTGCAAGTAAAGAAGAAATAGCAAGATGGAGATCTAAACATAAAGGACTGCTTACCATGAATCCAATCAAACGCTGGGCATGCAGCACAGGTCACCATGGACAGACATGGACAAGGCTAACACAGAGACATACAACCATCCACGCTCACACCATCAGTTTCAAATCACCAAATAACCTACTCCTAAACAGTGGAAGGAAAACTGAACACCTATGGAAAGCTCACACAGGGACAAGGAGTACATGCAAACCTCACACAGAAGAGGCCCCACTCGCAGAGGTGGGAAGTAAAGTTCATTAGTGTACTTAAATAAAATGTTCACGTATCTGTGCTTTTCTTGGGGATTTATTTTTCTGACAACTTTTTACTTTTACTACCTGCATTTTTAAAACCTACTTTAGCATTAAGCTAGTGCTACTGAATAGGAGCGCGCATAAAGGAAGCAACATTTAACCGTCAGCTCGTTTCAAATGCTATATTTCTATTAGTTCAACAAATAACAGCAAACAACCAAACTGTTTGTGTGTATTTTATTGCAGCTGTTAAATCCAGCTGCTGTATTTCCATGGAGAGAAAACATTAGCTGCCATACTGCTGTGAGTTTACAGTTATGCTGTGTTGGACTGGTGCACTGGACAGTTACTGTGGTTCTTATGGTGAGCGTTTGGTTACATTGAATGTACTAGACTAAATTTATTTGTGATGATGCTTAGATACTAATTCACTGAATTACCAACTGTATACAGTCTAGTATAAAGGCAATATACAATATACTGTTAGTGTGGGAAATGGAAACCAGCCAAGATAGCTCATGAAACATCTGCTTAGATGTTGTTGAATTGAGCTGCATAAATCCACAAACAGCAATGGGTCACCTGAGCTCGCACATCACAGCTATATATTTCAAATAGCTGCAAAACACCATCACCAGAATGTAATAGTATATCAAAGAACATTATAGTATGGAAAAACACTAGACTTTTGGATGGTGGCTGGATTTTTCTTTTATTCTCTGTGAATTGTGGTTCCACCTTGGTCCTTTTTTTATTTAATTTAATTTATTTTATTTTATTTTTTTACATCAGGCTTATTAGTAGTAAAGTTTAACTGGGCAACTAGTAGTCGATTGAGAGATGGAGAACCAATAGCAGACAGTAAATCAGTAATGTAAGAAGTCTGTGCTGACAGGGGTAATAAAGTTACCCCAGTAAACAAGTTTGCAGGTGCGACCTATGCACATGTATGTTTGCTTCCTTAGAAGAAAAGAAAGAAGGAGCAATCCAGTGTCTTGACAGCTGTGTTAATTTTCCCTACAAATTCAAATGTAGTTTTAGTCTTAGAGTTTTGACTAAAATGTCAGTTAGTTTTAATCTTAATCTAAGTAATTCTTTCATTCCTAGATTAAAGGCGACTAAATCTAAAGACTATAATAGAATGTTTACAAGTTTGTCATGTTTTTACCCGTGAGAGTTGCTCCAGACACTTTACATCAAAAACGTTCAAAAATGACATAAAAAATGTGGCTTCCTCTCAAGCACTGACCTGTTGTTATTATTTTGATGAGAAACAGGGAGCATGGGTGCTGGCTCTACCATTTCCTCCAAAAAAGCTGTACCATTTACCAGGGGCAGATCAAATCTAACCCAAAACTTTACTTCTAATTGGATCTCGTCTCTCCAGAATATCTTCATCTCATCTTTATTTGCTGACAAAAGTCGTCATTTTTGTCATTGTGCGTTAGGCTTTGTTTAGTTATCATCATAAAAAAAAGATGTTGACAATAACATGACGAAAATTATTGGTCAGCTCACACGTTGCATTTAGAAATTTGGCACATAAATAAAAAAAATAATAATAATGCTGTAAATGCAAACTGAGTATGAATGGCATGAACTATCATTCAAAAGGGAAACTGTTTGATATAGGTAAGTTACTGCTAAAATAACAGTTATCAGTTATTTTTTCTAAGAATTTATTCACTCATCTACATGCCTTATAAAGAGAGCTAACCTACTTGTATGTTGACTGTTATATTACTTTGACAAATGATGTGATTCAAACGTTATTGGAAGTACCTGTAACATGGGCATTATTAATCACTTGCAGTAATGTGAGTTTGAATCTAAATTCATTTTATTTATATCTGAGTGTTCTTCGTTTGTCAGTGAGGTCAACCTGCCTTGTATTTTAGCCAAGCTTTAGATATCTAAAAGCAATTACACCACGCAGCGAAGACAAAGAGAATGTATGGTGATGGTCAACATTTACAGCATTAACACTGCCCCCACATCTCATCATTATCCCAGAACAATCTAAGGCTCAATAAAATGCAAATTAAAATCTCTGCAGTTCTCTCTTTGGAAGATTTATACATTAAAGTGCGGCAATAAAAGGAATCTGCTAAGGTTTAAGGTCATGTTGAAAGAGTGTAGAGTAATGGAATATAGAATGAGCAGGATAGCTGATTAAATTAGCTGGGCACTATACTGTGTGGTATCAGGTGTTTTAATCAGTTTAGAGGGCTATGTGTGACTGTGATTTACACAGTTCATATATGTATGATTTACTGCTGTACCGAGCTCATCTTTGCTCATTAGAGAGAGATTTTCATTCCTTTCTGCTCATTTCTCTAAAAGAAACAACAAGGGAAGTGCTGACTGCTTTTGGAAAGCAATCATTTTCCAGAGAGCTTGTTTAGCAAGCATAAAAATAGGAAATTGTTTTTTTTAATATCACTAATCTCCTCTAGTGAGCCAACTTTTTAAAAACGTATCTTTGATCCACCTTCAAAACCTTTTGCAACTGCACACCTCTCTCCCCCCTGCCCTGGCCTTTGAGGAGCAATGCTTTCTTACTCTCGCGTTTAATCCAATTCATTATTGCGGGCCCCCCTTGGTACACTCAGCTGTCAGGGGAGACAAAAGCCCCCTGCCAAATATGGATGCGTTTTTGTTCCCTTGGATTTGTGCTGCCCTCCCCTGGGGATATTGCACCCCCATTTCCACACTGCACACATACAAAGATACACTCACAGCCCCCTCCACCATCACCCCTCTTTCAGGACGGGTGAAAAAATACCTGCGGCTGTTCATTGTGTCACCTTTTCCATGGGTGGAAATGGCATTCAGGAAGGATGGAACTGAGCACAGTCACAGTGGAGAGCATATTCTTCTGGGGGTCATGCTAATTGAATGTGGAAAAAAAATCCACTATGCTCAATTGAGAGTAGAGATCTACAGGGAAGATATTAACTATTGATCAATGATTATTGGATGCAATTCAGTATGGAGGCTGTCTATTATGCTGGCAGAATGTTTTGTTTTTTTCATATCTAATTTTGGAAATGTTTGATTTTGTGTGTGAGACATGCACAGCTTCATACACAGACATTTTGAAACAATACTAATAATAAGTATTACTTAAAATGTCTGGATATCAAAAGCCAATCCCATCTACTGAGAAATATACTTATTTATACTGTTCCGTATTTGCTTTATCCAGTACCTTTTAAAAGAAAAATAATTGCATTGTATTATGTTAACTAGCAACATTCACATCACCTGTATTTATTGTTTTATGCTGTTTAAACATGAACAAAGACTTATCTGGAAACATGTTCAGCAAGTCATTGTTGATTGTTTTTATTTGTTTAAACATAACCCTAACCATCACCTTAAAATTTCCTCATGGGGCTGATTTACAGGTACATACATTTATTTTTCCTTGTAGCACTTCAGATGCATTAATGTTCAAGAAATATGTTTCTGTAATACTGCAGCCTACATAGCTCTGCCACTCTTTTCACTGTGGAAAGCCCCTTTGCTGCGAATGTTTAGCTGTCCCAGTCAATATAAGGCTAAAACACATACTGTAACAGAGTATATATAGGCATAGCGCTCTAAGAGCTGCCAGCTAGGAACAAAACCCTGAAGTTCAACTGTATAGGTTGAACCAAAATTGGACTAACAATGTAATCACAATGGAGAGGTAGTCCTGCAGATGTAACTATGCTACACAATGAACAATGTTTATGTGTGATCCTACCATTTCTGTAATTTGGTGCATTGTGACCATGTATCATTGATGTGCATCAGCAGTAAAGACTAAAAAAAAAGGCAACTTACCGATTGCATAATAGTACAAAAGGCAGCAAGAAAAGACAGTAGGCTAACATTTAAAGCTGTTTTATAGAACTAGATTTAGCAGAAGAAACATTTTAAAAATGGTGGACCGCAATGCTGCTCATCCTTTGTTTGAGTGTCTTAACTGCTAAACTTGTTGTTTTACATTTTGAGAAGGAGAAACAAAAAATAAGCTTTACTGTTGTTAAGTTTTATTACGTAAAATATTCAAAATAAGATATATACAAAATCTAATTTAAAAAACCCCTGCATAAATTACATACTCTACATCAGGACTCTACATCCGTCTGTAATTACAAATTATTTGTTTAAATATTCACATCATTACATAGAATACTACTGTGAGTGTCAATTACTTACAGAGTACTGAATCAGAAAACAAGTTGGGGATTTTGAACAAAGCTCATGAAGCTGTCTCTGATGGAGTTGTTTGTTAGAGAGCTTGTGTTTACCTCTTAGGTTTTGATTAATCTCTTTCCCTGTTACAAAAGAGCAGCATCTGAGACTATGGTTTTTAATTTTCATACACCGTGAGAGTTATGTTGTGCATCGAAATGGAGTACTATTTTCTTTAGTACTTTGTGATTTGATGTTGCCTAGTGAAGTTATTTGCATGCAGATAAACAAATACCTTTTCAAAAATGCATCACAAAAGCAGCACCTGGATCCCTTTCTAGTTTTCTTAATGAAACTCCCTCTAAAAGCAACACATCATTTGTCCACAAGAGTCTCTTCAACAATTTGCTGTCAGTCATGGCCCTTGAGTTCTCTGTTGCTGCTCTGCTACCAATTACCTAGCATGAGTGATAGGCGGTAGTGTGGAGGGCTCGGGCATACACCAGGGTCACTAAGGCTAGGTCTCAATTAACACACTACATATGGGATCTGCCATGGCCCTTATCTCGTATTTATAGCATAACACAGAGACAAGCAGAGAGCACTGTCAAGAAGCAAGACCCACAGGGTCAGCTGGTGTTGCTGCTTTATATTTGCAGCTGCTGCTCAGGGATGAAAAAGAAAAAGGAAATTTGACAGAAAAGTTTAAATTGAAAATGAAGCTTTTACAGCATGCACCTGCAGTCCAGTTTCTTTCTGTGTATAGCAGTCGCACAATAAGGTGACTTTCTTGACACAGAAAATATGTTCTTTCAACATCCTTGTGCGTGTGTTTTCATCTCCACTGTGTGAGCTTTCAACATGTAAATTAATCAGGATGGGGTTTTTTGTATGTAATTTGTATAGTATTTTTTTCTCTCTTATTTTCTTTTCTAAATGTACAGTATACATACTATACTGAGTTAGATCTATGTAACTCTATGTAGCATGCAGCATTTTGATTTACTTATAGTAAACAACAGATGTGTAGGCTGATATTAAACTAAATATGTCAATGTCTCCCCCGAATAATCTTCCTCCTGCACATAAGCTTCAACGTAATGAACTTCAACATATTAAAAATTGCAATCCGTGTGCTAATGGCCATGGCATTTTTGTCTCGCTTCATTATGGAGATTTAATGCAGATAGCAGAGCTTTCAAATCACTTTTTATGACAACCAAAATGCAATCAAAGCTTGCATTAAGACCTTCATTAGGTGAGTCTTAAAACATTGTGGGATACAATTTGCATCTTAAACATAAGCACTAACAGCTAAAAACACACAGCATGCATGCAGATTTAGTATAATTATAACAGATTCTGTCTTACTGAATGTCCACATATTTTAATGGTCCCTGCCTTTGACAAGAAGAGCTACGTATCTACATGGCAATGCGAACAGTATGAAAAACAAGGTCAAGCCCTATATTTTACTATGCAGTGATGCACTGATCCTAAATACACTGTGAATCACATAGCTCAAGCACATTTTCACAATTTCCTTTCAAAAATTACTGAAGAACAACACATGACATGTGCTGAATGGCCAGTGTGCATTAGCACATAATGTCAGTGACAGTGAAGCAGTAACATTCACAGAAAGGAAAACAGAAACAACGATTCTCTTCTATATGCTGACAGTCTACTGCAGCTTGTTGCACTCTTCCTAGACATTTTCACCTCTCTGCAGTCTTTCTTAGCTGAAGGATCATAAAAATATTGCTTCTATAGTCATCATCTAAATATTTAACTATTACCTGACAATGACGAGTGGTGGAATTTTTTAGAATCATTCTTTAGTAAAGGTAGCAATAAAACATTATGAAAACACCTCACTACACATAAAATCAAAAGTAAAAGTTCTTTTTCTGCAGAAAGACGTTCACAATTGGTGTTTTATGGATTAATGTTACTGTTGTTGATGTTTAAGGTTAAGCTCATTTACTTCATATTCTGGTTAATCTACAATAATACATCGTGTTCTATAAAATATGTTTGTAGTGTGGCTGTCCTGTGAAGACATGTTATCTCTAAAAGCTGTTAATCAGCCCAGAAGCACAAGCCTACAGCCTACGCTGGTCTTTCATAGGTTTCTTATCAGACAACAAATTTATCCACAATGCCCATGGACAAACAACCAGAAAAAAGCTCATGGCCTCTTAGCTTGACAAAAACAAAAGAATTTGGCAAGCTAAAGCCATTGTTACGGTGATACATACATGCTCACCAAATGCTGGCCCAATACAGGTTCCAGTGGCTCATAGCATCAAGCATACAGTGTTGGGAAGGGTACTTTTAATATGTATTCCACTACAGATTACAGATTACATGCCCCAAAATGTATTTTGTAACGTATTCCGTTACGTTACTCAATGAGAGTAACGTATTCTGAATACTTTGGATTACTTAATATATCATCATGCTTTTTACAACTACATTCAATTCAATTCAATTCAATTTTATTTATATAGCGCCAAATCACAACAAAAGTCGCCTCAAGGCGCTTAACTACATGAATGTACTATTGCTGTGTGAGTTATTACTATTACTGAAGGTCCACGGCTCCGAACCGTAGTAAAGGGACCTCTAGCCGAAAAATCGCTTTACTTTGTTGTCTGGGTCAAGTTTTAGACAGAGAGAGGATTTGAAAGGCTGCTCCAACAGAACTTATTGTTTCGGAGGAAAACACGAACACGGTGTACAGTCCAGTCTTAATAGCGTACTTACAACTGGGCTCATCAGGCACTCTTCTTGGCTGCAGTGGTTATTATTATATTTACATGCTTCCAGCTCCCGTTTCTGCTCATGTCAACTCATACTTTTCCACTCTCCTTTTTCTCCCTCCTGGCGCTCACAGACACATAACGGATATGGCGGTCCATTCTCCCTGTAGCACGGACTACACTGCCCATGAGGCTACATTCTTTAGGGCTATGCCTGGCTGCAGCATTCAGGTTAGCACAACAACAACAACAACAACAAAAAGGCGCTCTCTCACCCAGGAAACACACAGTTGCAGAGAGAGCGTCACCCTGTAACCATGGCAACCGTAACGCTGCCGCCTGGAACAACAGAATAAAGGAACAAACAAACAGTCCTGACCCGCGACAATATGAAACAGGAAAATACCGCTGTGTAATCCATTTATTTCAACAAAGTAACATTATTCTAAATACCACCTTTTTAAACAGTAACTGTAACGGAATACAGTTACTCATATTTTGTATTTTAAATACGTAACGGCGGTACATGTATTCCGTTACTCCCCAACACTGCAAGCAGAGTTCATTTTGCTTTCAGAGACAATGGCCAGCTGCGGCCATAACCCAACTTTATAACAGCTTTATAACATTAACATTTGAGCTTAAAGGAGAGCGATTCTGTTTACTTTGGTATGAATTAATTGCTATCAATTTTTAGAATTTACTAGCCAAGCACTGTTTGTCTTTCTTGCCTTGACAGAACACCACTCCCAGAAAGCTTACACTTGGGGGGAAAAGGGATATGTGAAAAGCCCAGTCTCTCTCCCTCTTTGGCATACATGCATCTAGTCAAGACATCGTCACATTTTAACACACTATATAGCCTTTAGGGTCTCAGACCAAACATGAAATTTAATGTATTAGTTCATGAGAAATTGTCCCCTTTCTTTTATGACAAATTAAAGCTGTGCATTTCATTGGAGGTATGTTTCATACATGTTTTGAGCCATATATAAAGGTTGCTAGCATTTTCACAGAAAAGGACCTACTGAAACACTTTGTAATCACTGTACTTTAACCTATGATCTTTCCAAAAACAAGTTGTTATTGTATCTATTATAACTAAATAGTGAATGACAACCAAAGTAAAACTCAGGTGTGCAGAGTGACCTTGTGTGAGATTCATATTGTAGTCTAATGATATGGTAAGTTTAACGTACTGTAACTTATGGCACTGCCACCACCTCCTGCTTCCACGTGTGGCATTTGCTGGATGGGCTAATTGTAAGCTATATCATTTATGTCCATGATCATTAATGAAAGGATGATCTATGACATGATGATCCATGATTCCTTTTAGTTTTGCTCTTTATTTCTTTTGAGAATTTGGTTGTATGTATTGTTTATATTTCTGTGCTTTATTTATTTCACCTCTTCTCTGTTTGTATGAGTCTTTTTAGGCTCTAGGTTATTCTTTGTTATTTTTGCTCTCTGTGTGCCTGGCTTACTTCATAGAATTGTTGTTCTAAATTAGTGTTGTGTGTTTAGAAGTTTTCAAGTCTTGTTTATTTCTCTTTGACTTCTTTTTTTTCTATCTTAGTTGGCTAAGACTGATCTCTTTTGCTTTTCTTTATACACTGAGTTTTCAATTCTTGTTATGGATTTCAAGTCTTAGTTCAATTCTTAGTTATGGATGCGTCTTTCTGTGTTTTCTCATCTCTGGCTTCATGTGCAATGTGAGTCTTCTTTGTCACATTCAGTATGTTTTCTTGTTGCTGTTGTTAAGTGTCTGTATTCCTGTCTGTGTCTGTTTCCTTGAGTTACTTCCTGTATTTTACTTTAAAAAGTTAAATTTTCTTTCATGTCGGATGTATTTTTACTTCCTGTGCCTGCTCTCCCTGATTTTCTGATTGTTTTCAGCTGTTCTCATTACTCACCTGTTTTCTGTTAGCCCATGCGCCACTATATAAATAGCACCAATCCTCTTTGTTCTTCTTTGTCATGTTGTACTTTTGTAGTCTGCTTACTTGTTTCCTCCTTACTCCCTTAGTGACTTCCTTGTATCCCTAGTGTTCTTAGTAATCCTTGTGATCCTCATTCAGCTTTTTGGTCTGCATTTTTTCACTCTCCAAAATATACCACTGTACCTTTTTCCTATCTTCAACGGATGGATTTTGACAAAAGTTTTTATTGCATTGTTTTTAATATATTACAGCTTTAGGGATTTCAGTTTTCCTTCTACAACAATAATATGTTCACCGAGGCCTACTGTAACACATAAAACCTGTTACATGTGTACATTATGAGTATGTTTGCCCACACAATTAGTATTTAATCAGTAACACTGATCTATGCATGCTGAAGACATTCATAACAATTTATATTAATTCTGGTAAATTTAGATTTGGGGATTTATTACACACAATAGCTAGGTCATTTAATTTTTTTGTCAAGATACAGGTACAGAAGAAACAGTCAATATTAAGGTCTTCAATAAAATGTATCTCTCTGTCAGTATCAGTTACTAAGTGTAGCATTGTTCATATGGCCTCAAGGTACAGTATATTACAACTTGTATATATAACTATAACATCAGAACAATAAAACAGGTTTCAGATAAGGTAAATGGACTGCAATACTTCCATCCCTGGTACACTTAGGTGTACCTTCTTATTTTGACTGGTACATGATCTTGAACATAAAACACTACACTTCCACCACATTTATTTCTAACCTGTCTATAGTATACTATACCCTTGTATTGCAATCTCAGTATCATCCATAGCGCTGTGATTCAAAAAGATAAATATTATGTAAAGTAATTTCCAAACAGCACAGATTTAATCATTGGCCTTAAAAAGGACTGCCAAGGTTTTTCTTTGGTCTTAAAATGAGCTTAATTAGGGCTGTTCGATATAACGATATATATCGGATGAGGATATAAAAACGTATATGTTTCATTTTACGCTATCGTTTGTTTTGTGTTGTCGCAAAATAAACTGTTTACGGCAATATTTTTTTCATCGTTTTGATGGTCACAGTAGTGGCTATATTAATTTCTTAAAGTTCTCTCTTTCTCTTATATTTAATATAACCACACTACAGACAGACAAGCGCCTGTTTTTATGCGTTGTGGTTAGCAACAACTACGGTAACACCATCGCGTGTCCGCTTGTTTATGTTCCACATAAACCTTTTACAATAAAGCTCAAGATCCTGTTGAGACTTTTCAAAATAAACTGAATCACGTGAAAGAGCAGATTATTTACGGATGAGAATTAAAAAAGAGCCGCCAGGTGCTAAAAAATAAACCTCAGACTCAAACATTAGAACAGGCTTTTACCCGCAGCACGCCGTGTAATAAATACTCACAAAGGAAACGGCGGCTGTTACAACTTATGTCTAAAAATGTATCGTTTCATACATCGGTTAAAACACTCGACTCCAGCTACATGAAGCGCAGCTGGAAACACTTCCCGTGATTCACAGAATTTACAAAAAATGTTACATTTTTGTGATTTATATCGTTACCGGACGATAGAATTCTTATATCGGGATATGAGATTTTGGTCATATCGCACAGCCCTAAGCTAAATTCATCTTAATTACAGTGTAATAATTTGGCTTCTCAGGTAAAAGCTAAACTCTTTTCTTCCTCAGTTGTCCTTATTTATGTACACAGTGGCATTTTATAGATGGCCTCTCACTTTTTTCATGAATTTGATTAGTTTGTCATCCTTAATTGGTTGCTTCCGTATGACTCTTCAGGCTCTTTCTGAGTCTCTTCAAAATTTTCCCAAAGGGTTGATGATACTTTTAACTTGTACGCTATGATATACACAGTTGTTACATTGCTTAATTGCCCTTTGGGAAACATGGCGGCACTCCTGTCAAGTTAGAAGTATGGCTCATCAATAACAGGCTACTTACAACAAGGTAGGAGTTGGTGTTAGTATAGGTCACAGATGCCCCATAGACCTGCCAAGTTGATCTCTGTAAATAAATGTCTGATAAATAAAAATAACAAAAGCCAGTCTGCACCTGTCTCTGCCTGCAGTGATTGTAACCTAACTACTCAATGGTCATTTGTCAGAAACTCACAGATATCTTATTTTTGGTGTATCCTGAAATCTTTAAATCATGTTCAGAGCCCCAAGGACACATTAACCCAAACACCCTGGAGAGAAAACAGGTGCGATTTTGCCAAAGCATAAATCCACTTGTACTAAAATCAGCACCCTTATTCACAATTATTGCACAAATACATTTAACCAAACTGTTTTCTCCAACCACATGATATTAAGTTACATTTGTAGCTAATATTGTCTTTTTATCTTACAGCATCTGTCCACCATATACTGCTCACACAGCCAGAAAACAGAATCGTAAAAATTGCTGAAATGCTCAATAAGGGTGCCTTTCTCTTGTTTTGTATATATCCCCCTTGATTGTATATATTTCTCATGTTTGTTATTTATTCATGCTGTCTTGCTATTTATATTTTATTCCTGCACAGTTGGTGTGGAGCACCTAGAATTTCGTTGTACATGTACAGCGACAATAAAGAGCTATTCTATTCTATTCTATTCTGCTACTCTAGTGTACTTATTGAGTTTTGAGTTTAAGATCTGCCAATTTATAGTTTGTAATGTTAAAACAGTTTTTTTTCTCAAGTGCAGATTACCAACTAAAGTGTGAATATGCTAAGAAAAGTTTTCACTGAACCAGTAACAAACCATTTCTTTGTTGCATTGCAGCGCGATGACCTTCTGTCTACCTGAACACAAAGGAAAGGAAAAAGAGGAGGAAAGGTATTCAGTTTAAAACTGGCTCTGACAGATCTGTCTTTTCAGAAAGAAGAAAAAGCACCTACCTGATGAAATGCTCCAAGAGAGAACAGAGCAAAGTGTGTATACGTTTTTTTGTTTTAGTTAAAATTGTGTTTTACAAAACATAAAAACTCAGCAAGAGGGAAAAAACAACACTCTTATTTTTCTTAAACAACGCCATAGGAAGTGGAAATAACACGACAGAATCTCCCACTTTCTCTTTATCCTGCCAAAATGCAGCCTAAGAGATTTGATGCATTTAGAGTTGAAAATTTTCACAGAATCATAGAAGTGCTATTGAGGATGTTGTACCTCTGAAGTTTAATAGCTACGGATAGCTTTAATGGCACAAAATGCACCACTATGCAATTACGCAGCAAGTGATATATAGACCTGTCAGGAAAATATCCCAAATCAGGTCAGTTTTGCACTCAAGGCAAATGGACAGCTCTGGCCTAGACAAATTTAATCAGTGTCTGATTTACAACCTCTAACCACTTAATGTCCCAGCGCCACATTCACATCATATAGCCATTTGTTTTTCTATCAAACATCTACAATAAATCTATTGAGAGAAGAGGATGGGGATGCATTTCATTCTTTTCCTTTCTGCTCCCAGGTCAAAAAGACAGAAAGAGAGAGCACAGCCTGACAAACAGCATCATGATGTGCTGGTCTAAGGACTTTTTTTTTTTTTTTTTACATTTGATACCTGGCAGTTACCTTGTCTTTGAACATTGGCAGCTAATTTACAGGTAGTGGAATTACAAGCTACAGAATACATTACCAAAAAAACTGAAATGTGAAATGATGGATTCTAGTCTTTGTAGCTTTGTCCAAAGGTAATAATCAATTTATTAGCTTCTCTGGGTTTTGTTTTTTTACTAACTATTTTACCTTACTGGTTAACTTGTGTGTAGCCAGAGGGGAAGGATGCTGCAGTTTTTAATCACACCCCAGATGGCACTGCTACTTTTGGGATACCCCTGTGAGGAACAGTGTAGACAGAGAGCACAACATTATTTTGGTATGAGATTAACATGATGTGCCTTTCAGGGTCCCAGCCTCTCACCCTATGGTAGCTGGAATCGACTTCAGCCCCCCACATCACTGATAAACATAAGAAGCAGAGGAGAAAGGATATATCGACGGATGGATTAACTTAATGTGATGTTTCTGAGAATCATGGTTAAATATCCCTTCAAACTGCTGTTTTCAACCAATAAACATTTAGAAAGCTGAATTTGTTCACACTGTAAGGTTATGTTAATGAATGCGACTATATTTGAGTGCTCTACTGCTTACACCTACAGAGCTCAAGCAATTTCTGATGTGTGGTGACTCTTCTCCGCTGAGTCAAGAAAGCAACCCTTGAATTTGAATTTCATTTGATGGAAAAGACAAAAGTCAAAGCGAGACAAATGTGGTGCAGACCTGCAGAGTAGATAGTGAGCAACGATTGTTAGTGCAACAAAGATACTCCTGCCCTGAATGTATTGAAAGCAAGTGCAGGATAGCATAACTGTATGGTCATCTGTATTGAATTCCTCAAACCCTTCAAAACGTTACAGTATAGAGTTTATTAATGACAGGCATAATCTTTGGATCACATTTATGGAGTAAAAATATGTCATAAATGTGAATGTCCAAAATTAAGTCAACCATGCTGCTGGTAATATGATGAGCAGCCTTTAGGCTTGTTTACTCCAGGTTCTTCCACTAAAACTGCTTTAGTCTGGAGACCCAGCTCAGTTTGGCACAAAAGCAGATGTTTGCTCTCTGAGGTTTAAGGTCTGTTGTGAAATGCCAGTGGTTTAGAGCTGGACTTCCAGAGAGTCATCCAAATATAGCTGTAAAAATAAATTTCATTACATAACTTTCAGCAGAACAGCATGCTGTTTTTTAAATTTCACTTTTGCTCTAAAATTTGTATTTTGTAATTCTGAACAGAGCCAGCTTAACCTATTGATGATTTACTGTCATCAGTCTAAGCTAATGACAGTGACCAATAACCTGTAGCCTTAAATTAACTGGAAAGAGAATGTCATTTGTTCACTGATCCAACCTTCAGCAGTAAAGTATCTCTTTAAGCTTTGATTACTACAATCACAAAAGTAATTTCTTTATGTGAGTAGGAATTGTTTGAACAACGTGCAAAAACTGGGATTAAATGTTGAAAACATGAAAAGAAGACACAAATTGTGTTCTTGTGAATCCTGCATTATTTGCCAAATCACAGATCACACTGCAGCTTATATTCACAGGCAGGGCTACATCAAGCCAGCATTAACATGCACACACACACACACACACACACACCTGGAATCACATCAGTAAACAAAGACCTGGAGCAGAGCCAGCAGCTCCATTGTTTGAGATTTGATCATCTCTGCTGCTGCCGCTGTGACCCAAACCCATTCCGTGTCCTAATGAAAAGTCCATTTGGATGGCAAGTAATGTTGCCTCCTCCTCTTATGTGGCCTTATAAAATGAGGTTCTGCACAAGGGGATTGAGGAACACTTGTCCTCTATTTTCAAATAAAATGCAAAAGACCAAAGTGATGCATCAGATTAGACATTCACTGCAGCCATTAGCAGCTGTATGCAGGGAAATCTCAACAGAAACTACTGGAGCAAATAGGTTAGACAATATTAAAAAAAAATCCAGGTCTCTGGAAGTGAGTTTATTCCATTAGGGATCCACAGAAATAGCCTCAATTCAGGTGTGCCGATCAGAGAAAAATAATAATACAATTTAAATTTGATATTATGGTGTGGCACTACCAAATATCTTTAAAACATGCCTTAGATCACATGGCGCTCTTTCTGCTTCAAGGCTTAATATATCTATGGCTACTACAACAGTTATAGACTCATGGGAAATAAACTCAGCAGTTCCATAACCGTTTCTGCTTCACCCATGGCAGTTTGTTGGAATTACTCTCCATTTTGAAATAGGGTCATTATAGGCTGGGTTTTTGTGGGGCTTGATGGAACATCTGTGGCTTACGTGAGGTTATTTTTTTCACCATTTGCCAGATTTAAGAATTTAACATTCATTTAATTTGGTGATGGCTCATTCTGACTGAATTGCTATTTTAAGAGAAAATAGACATTAAGATTATTGAAACATATACTGATGATCATTTCTGGCAACATTCACAGGTTTTTAGCCGGTAGTGTCACTTTCAGGATGCTAATGGCAAGCAATTTTCTCACATGAACTCTGGACAATGTTAAGAGAATCATTCACTCGCTGTGAATTTGCTGGATAATTGCCTTGGCTATTCTCACATGGGGGTAATCAGACATCACACCGATTCTGAATTAAGGATCTGGCAGGTTAAAAGTAGCTTAATGTCTGATCCAACTGCTGAGTAGTGCCTTTGACAGTTCAGGGCTGCAGTGTGTGCATGAAAGCAGCTTCAGGCTGTCCTTTAATCTGTCCTTTGGGCCCATGCTAAAATACTGGTGACTATAAATAAGAATGCATTTTTTTCATCATATTCCAAGGAAGATTATTCCTAATGAGTTTGTTAATTCCCAGATGTCTGACTAATATCACCATAAGGTTGGCAGTTTACTCCTTTTTCGAAAGAAGAGACAAAAGAAACAAAACAGCAATTCTGTTTTCAACTGATCTGCTAACAAAGTTGCCAAAATACAATTAAACTCACATTGTTAAGCATGTGAGTGTGAAACAAACATCCAGTTGTAAACTGCACACACTCAAAACAGAGCTTGTAATTCTATCTTTGTGTTTCAACACTAACTGACCTCCAGTGCTACAGCATTGGTTTCTTCAGTTAGCCAAGCCAAATAACACTGAAACAATCATACTAGGTTTCACTAATGCAAACAATGTGTGGTTTTAAAAGTAGATCTACCAGATTTTTTTTTTTTAATTGAATATGACATCCAATATCAAAACACTGTATTAATTTAAATCATTATTTTAGTCTAAAGAGTTGAGCAGATTTTGCAGTATATCCAAGAAATGACGTTACTGTGTTCAACAACGGTTTTGTTTTCTATCACTTTTTACTCATCAACTAATTCTTATCATTTTCTGTGAGTTCTAAGTGATGACTTTTTTGATGTGAACTTTGATGTGTAGGATTTCTCATTTCAGCTAATCATGTTTCTGTTTCATGAAGTATTTATTACAGATTTTTGAAATTTGGATAAATTAAATGTTCCAATTCCTGAAGCCTTGTGCCATTGTTTCAGGTTTGGTGTGGTTGCTGGCCTCGATCGTTTTGCTTTTCATCACGTCATCATGTTTAGGGTTACTCGTCATGTCTCATTTCCTTTTTTACAGTTAAGATTTGTTTTCTTTTGGCTCTTGTTTTGATTTCACTTCCTGCCTTTGTTCCTTCCATTCCTTCGTGATTGTCCAGCCTGACTAGTTTCACCTGTGTTGGTTTATTTTCACTTGTTCTTTATTTATAAATGTAACGTTGTTCTAGATGAGGGAAAATCTTTTGGTGTTTCATTCTTTCAGCAAATATCCAGAGATTTGAAGAATCAATCCCAAGGTGCATTGAACCTGTCCTGGAGGCATGCAGCGGTCTAATACTCTAAGAGAATTCATCTTTTCCTTTAATTTGTCTTCTACCGAGTATGGAGTATGCACTGTCAGTTTTATATAATCCTCCTTCGAGAACTTTTTAGTGCCTATTCATCTCTCATTTCCCCAGTAACTTATAGATGAATGGATTCACATTTTTCCAGCCCACCTTTTTTGTGTGTATTTTTGTGCTGAAATCAATACACCCTTAGTGAGCTTTAAAAGGTTGATGATGCAGAAACACAATTGATCCATTAATAAAACTGTTGAGCTCAATCCATACTGAGCAAGAGAGTGAACACTGGCCTACTACATGCATTCAAGGATGAATGCATGTAGTGCATTCACACACACACACACACACACACACACACACACACACACACACACACACACACACACACACACACACACACTATAGTCACACAAAGTATTTCTTGACCCTGGTGGACCAAGCAAATGCTTGAATAATACATAAAAGGTCAATGATAATGAGATGTCCCGCCAATGTACACTTATTGAACTAATTGCACTTGTTCCCTCTCTTCACCAAGAGTATTTCCAATCTACCTCCCTCATCGACCTTCCCTTAATGTCCCATCTCTTCCTTTCTTTTTCCTTTATGGGCCGAGCCACACAAGAATAACTGGCCAAAAGCTTCTCATGTCTTATTCTGATTATATGCTTTTATAATAGTTCATATTCTATAAATGGCATAACAGCATGAAGACTACCAAAGCAAACTACTAAACATACACAGAAACAAAGCAGTTTTGTCAATTTAAAATCTCCTAATGCAGGCTTATAATAGTGCCAACCTTTACAATATATGCAACTATAATGATGAATGAGAGTATTTATTTATACCAATCTGATGGTTACTTTTTTGGTGGTGAATGTAGCTGTGCATCTTTCTGCTATGTCTCTGAGGGGTTTAGTTTTAATATCAGCTTCACAAACATCAACAGTGGTAAACATTGAAATCTTTAATGTATAAAGGTTATAATTAAGTTCATTAAAATGAGGAGGCGTTTCATTGTCTTTGTTTGGCAACTGACAGAAACTGTGGGGGAGGGGAGGGTGTTGACATACAACAAAGGCCCTCAGTGACAAACCAAGGGCATTGTGCTACATTATTCAGTTGCTGCTTAATTAGGCAATTTTCCAAGTAATTAGCAAGGCATTAAACAAGGTAACGTACCTAGCTAGCAACCATCAAGGAGATAAGCTTGTTATTTTCAATACTGTGTAAAACATTGATTTTCTCCCATCTTAATGTATAAAATCCAGATTTTCATTAATTGTAGTAACATTTGCATTTATACAAATTCACAATGTAGTCCAAACAGGTGAGATGATATGTTGACAAAATGCCGTCTGTTTTATATTTCTAAAGAAGAAATATTGCCATCATTTTGGTGCAAAATGTCTGATGACATCTTCCCTCAACAAATTTGAATTACAAGCAAGAGATGGACAATGTGTGTTGCTTTTCACTAAAAAATAAAATAAAATCCCAAGCGTAGGAGGTCTTTCAACAGACAAAGTGCATTCTGAGAGGCTTCGGTCCTCTTAAGACACCACACAGTGGGAGGTCTATTTTCTCTCAATCTTCCCTCTCACCACAGGGAAGGTTGAATTCATATGTGTGTGTGTGTGCAGTGTATGTGTGTAGGTTAAAGTCTGGGCCAAAGGCGGGTGGCAGAGTCACTTCACATTATCAGATCCCTCTACAGATTATAAGAGAGAATTCAAGTGTTTTCATTCTTCAATCGCTGACACTTATCGAAATGATAGGAAGTAAAGGAACAGGTCACACAGAACTCCTCTTATTGTGGCTTCAATGATCCAGGTAAAATATTTATCTCAAAGCAAATCTTTCTTTTATTTATTCAGATGAACTTTAAATAAGCATGTTACCTTCTAAAACATCTCTTTGGGTATTAGCACAATATTTTAATATTAATAAGTTGAAAAAAATGTGTAATAATTTAGTTCATTTTCAAAAGTAAAGTAACAAACCCTAAGACTGTTGTATTCTCTTACTGTAAACTCACTCTAATATCTCAAAAGAGCAGGACAGTCTAAATTTAAGCTTGTGTCACAGCACCATTTCACAACCCCAAGGTGAAGAGTGAGCAGGCTGGTTTGTGTGTGATGGTGGTGGCCCGTGAGGCGGGATTACGAGCTATCACAGCGTACCAAATATAGAAGTCACTTGGTCTCAGGAGAGGCCATCAAGACACTCACTCTTCTTTTGCTCTGCCCACTCCAGTTGATGAACTAAGCACAGAGGGCAAAGCTTTTTTTCCCCTCACTGCCTGAGAAGAAACATGGCGTGAATTTAAAAAGCACCCATGTTGATGTTAAAACGAAAATAATCCCGTGACCATATTGTAGATGTAGGTTACTTTGGTGCAGGTATAAACCACCTTGGTTGTGAAATAGATGAGCTAGGCCTAATATCACATACATATATATTGCATAGATAAATAGATAGATAGATAGATAACCTTTGTTTAAACTGACAACTCAAATCTTTGTTTGGATATTTTATCTAAAATATCATCTCCATTTTGCACTTTTGCCTTTTGTTGTTCACAGTTAGCTGACAATGATCTGTGTATTGTGGCAAGTACGACTCCATCAGAGTAAAACAGTGATCTAATGTAATGATGGGCTTAAATTTGAAGCCCTCTGTTGCTCTATGTCTAAATACTTGAGGCTAGTACTTTTAGGATATCTCCTAAAAGCTGTGTATCTCCTTAGGTCATGATATAATATAATGATGTTTGCAGCAACTTGTGAAAATACACTGCACACTACTATTTGGTTTGACTTACAGTGTTGTAATCTACAAATAATAATAAACTGTGATGTTTAAGGTGCAATCGTACATTTGGTCATGTTTAATAGTGTCGTATAAAATCATAGATGTCACACAGTAGTAGGCAAGCCAGTGCAAAAGATTAGCATAACGTCCTCTGAGTAACTTTGACACTCACAGACACTGAACAAGTTTCTGTTTTGAATTTATCCTGGTAAATAGAAGGGCAGAAGTTCCCATCAGTGCAATGTGAAGTGTTTTGCTATGAAGGCCGGGCCTTTGTGCATAGAGCCTGAGGGCAGCAGAACATGGCTCTTTTAGGGTTTGATTTATAATTGAAAGCTATGTTTACATCTGCTCTCCAGCCACCACAGCACAGAGTGCAGTTCATAGCCTGGTGACAGAGGAGACCAGAAAATTGAACCCATTAAAAAGAGAATTTTGGGGGGAAGTTGGAGGAAGGGGTGTAAGCTGGAGTGGTCATAGAGCCTGGTGTTTACATCTGGCTGTACATCACTATGTACACTAGTGTTACTCTGTAAGCAAGGCAAGGAAATGTTAAATCACTTCTGACAGCTGAGAAATTGACTGCTTCTTGGCTCTTATACTTGTCTTATGGGAAGTAAGGAGGCTTTCTGTGCTGAGAAGTTGCTGGAAGCTAATAAGTGAGCCTTACACATTGTCTATTTTGTGTAGTTACATGCATAAACATGACATTTGAGAACACACTGATATGTTTGTAATGCTGCCAGTGACTCAAAAAATCCTTCCTAGTATGAAAAAGCCACTATCTCTTTGTGCATTATGGGCTGTAAAGGGAAAAAGAGCCAATGTGCAAATAGCAACTTAAAAGACTAAAATGCAAAATACAAATGTAGGTTTGCAAATCCACCAGTTTGTGACTCTATGGTATCTGCATACGGCCCAAAAGGGTGTTCGTGAATTAGGGGGAAAAATGACCATTTCATTTGTTTGTTATTATTTACAGTAGAGAAAATAATTATTTGATCCCAGATAAATTTGTCAGTTTGCTCACTTGCACAAGTGAGCAAAGTCCTAACTATGGCATTACTTCATAGTCAACTATGTAACCTCATAGTGGAGATGATGGGGTTGTACTTTCAGAAAGTCGGTTGCACTATTTAGCATTTCTCATCAATCAATGAATGTGAAATATATTATTTATCCCATATTTGTAATATGCATTAAAGACATTTTGAATCGAACAGTTGCCTCTAATAGTCACTGTAAAGGACCTGGGTCAAAATCAAAAGGATGTGACATTTATCCCAGGAATGAGTCCGGCGTAAAATGACCCTCAGACATCAGTCTAATGAACAGCTGACGTACCTGAAACAACAAGGTTTTGTGGTGAAATAGTTCAAATTGGACTTGATCTTATCAAGAAGATAACATGTTTTATCTAGCAAAGCCCAAATGGGACCGACATCAGCAGGTCCTAGCATTCATGGACGGATTTTCATTTCAGGATGTAAAACTCACCCTAAGGTGGCTGTCTTCTGGCTTAGAGAGGCTAGAGTTAGCTTGAACTAATGAACAATACGATATATAGCACAGCAAAACACTCTCTTTAGTGGATAAACAACAGGGTCTGATCTGACGGGCAAGTTAGAGTATTGTTTTTATATTACTTCAGCCAATGAAATGTAATTTTTTCAATCCATGGTACCTACAAATTATTTTCATTTGAGCCGTCAATAAATTATTTACTTGTACAAAGTAAGGGTATATACCACTTTCTACAGCCCTAGCCAAGAGCAATGCAAGGCAAAAGGAAATAACCAGATATGTGTAATTTTTGCAGCATTCATCAAATTTTCACCGTTGTTGTCAAATATTTATACTTAAGCTATAAAACATGCCGGTCTCTCAGTCAGTGTTTTGGCTGATGGTGTGCCCGAAGCAACAGGATGCTAAATAATAACAATAGTTGTACCCATGTTAACCAGAGAACATTAAACTGATAAATAATGCACAATAGTAAAGATGAAGAAACATCATCTTTCCTGAAAATCTGTGTTTTTCCTTAAAGTCTAAATCAGCAAACGCAATCATGACTTTTCCTGTGGTATAAAGAAAAGTATCATCTATGTATGAGGTTATTAAGTATTAATGAGGCTTGCCCTATTACCTGTTTTGCTCTTTCTCGGTATTAAGAGTGAACAGTTAAACTGGATGGAGCTTAGGGCTTTGGTTTCGACCAGTTAGGGTGAGAGGAACACGGGTAGCATAATGGTAGTTTCATTCACTGCTCTTCCCCTGACTCTCATTTTCTGTCTCTCTTCAACTGCAGTAAGCTCTCTTCTTATAATTTTACATATTGCGACATTCATTATTCTCTTGTGCAACAGTTGCGACCTAGAATCTAGACCCTCCCTGAGGCTGTGGGAAATATTGCATTTAATTAAATCGTTATTGCACAAATATTATTTATTTATATCAGGCATTAAATTGTCTCTAAACCATGTAATGGCTTTCCAGCTGCGTTGAAAGCCTCGGTAACACCATTACAGACAAATTCATTAAAGTCCACCTGAGTTCTGCACAGAAGACAAAACACTGAATCCCCTCATCTAAGATGTTTGGTGGAACAGTTAATCTTGATAGACATTAGAGTCACTTAGCAGAAAAGGGAGGAAAAGAACAACTGAGTTCATTTTCTTGTTTGTTTTTGCTTAAATTTTCACAGAAATTCAGCGTATCAACGGAGGAAACGTGTCAAAACGCACGAAACAAAAAAAAACTCACTAAAGATAAAGTGGATGTATTAATGCCAGGCTTAATTTTCCAATTTAAAGCAAAAGAAATATGCATGTGTTTACAACAAAATGGGTGGCATTCACCTTTAAACGCTTTCCATAACAAACACAGTTCAGGGTCTAGCTTGTTATCTTTTTAAGGCAGGAGTGCCACCAAGTGGTAAGTCTGTGCAGTACATCAGGTAATGTCTTTTCTTTGTTTCTTTTGTTGAGGCGAGGCGATTGTGTAAGCACCTTAAGAATTTTTTTAGGGATGTGCTAAACAATAGGAGGTAGTCATTTGTCTTTTGGGGGTTATGATGTGGAAAAGAAATAAATGTAGAGAAGCAATAAGCTTAAGTAAAGTAGATCATATTTAAAGTATATAATAAATGCTTCTTATTTCTGCCACAAAGGAAACTGTAATATCTCTGGAGACTTTGAAATACTGAGAACTCGAGGACAGACTTATAGGATGATTAATATCACTTTTTTATTTATAATAAAATTTTCTCAAAATTGCAGTTCTTTGCCTTATGAGTCATACTAGAGATTATGAAATATTTAACACCCCCAAAATACACCCACATCTTAGCTAAACTTTGCCATTGCAGACTTCCTTTGTACTTCCCTTCCTGTAAAAAATCTCCATCATAAATGGATGCTCTGTTTTGATGCAGTAGGAATAGACTCTTCCTCTGGTGTGATCCAGGACTCCTCTGAGATCATCGGCTCTTTGGTTCCTCTATTCAACAGCACAGTGCAGCCAGATGGGCAGAGGAGCTCCTCTCTCTCCAAGGCCAGCAGATCTAAAAGGTACTGCTGGGAATCGTGGTCCATTAGCACCAGATTGATGCCATCACTGGTACCCTGATCAGACTCAAGGAAAGAATGTAATGTTGGGATGGCCTCAGCTGAGCTGTGTAAAAACCTGGAACTGAGGAGGTTTGGAAAAGTGAGTAATAGAGAGTTATCTTTTAGAGATATTTTAATCATATTCTGGTTTAGAGTCCTCACTGTACCTGGGATCGCTTGAAGCCAGCCACCAGGATGATTTCCTCTCAAAGATCTGCTGTGACTGGGTCCAGCACCACTGCGATCAGTCTGCCTCCATGGGGCAGCAGACGAAGCAGACGGCCAGAGCTGTAGCCACAGTGCATTCCCAGCTCCAGCACCCACAAAGGGCGGACACTTTTCACTACATCATCCAGTATCTCACCTGAATCCACAGGAACAACAAATTGTATTTCCTTTGCACACACCAGGGAGTATAATTGACATTTTGGAACATTTTGACATTGTGGAATGTAGAACAGTATGCACCCAATAAATAAGTTACATTACAATAACTTTTATTAATGAATATAAAATACAAAAATGTATTACATAATAAATTAAGGGAATGGTTACTAAAGCAAAGGTAGGTACCTGCTGCCATTTCAGCCAAACTTGCTTTTTAGCAAAATATAGTAATTGCAGACTAATAATGTTTAGTAAATGAAAGAAAATTAAATAAATGAAATGATTTAAAGCAAGTTTATGATTTACTATTGCATTGCTAAATGCTCAGTGTTCAAAGAAAGGGGTTATATTTCTGACTTTTGTGGAAAAAAGCACAAGCAAGTTGGGTAAAATTGCAAGATGTTGTGGTATGAAATGCTCTGCTGTTACGACCCGGCTCAAAGGCCGCAACATAAAAAAAGAGATGAATACCAGAGTGTTAGTGAGAAGAGTCTGTGAAGGTTCTCAGTCATCCAGGTCATTGTAGTCAAAGGAGCTTGCAAAGAAAAGCGTCAGACGCTTTTCTTTGCAAGCTCCTTTGACTTAGTGAGAAGAGGTTTTATCTTAAAATAGAATACCAGGTTAGCTAAAATGACTGGTGCCACCAAGGCAAAGACAGGTATGCTTTTATCCACACCTGACTAGGTGTGGCCAATTAGCACCAGCTGAAAACATTGAGATGATTAGGGGCTGCAGAGGGACATAACATCTGCAAAAGCAACATAGTTTGTAGAAACTGAGCTAATGACTGCTACTTTGATTGTTTTCCTCTGACAGAAGTGGAAAATATCCAAAAGTATGAAAAAAAAGAAAGAAATATTTTTCAGAAGTCTTAAAAGAAAAGGCAATGGGCCCCACGGGGTCTTGATGTCATTATCATGAAGTCAATGTGGGACTATCAGAATCAGAATCAGCATACTTTATTAATCCCTAAGGAAATGATGTGGGTTACAGTTGCTCCAGTATAAATAACAGAAACAGAAACAGACTAGACTATTTAACAATACAATATGTTACAGATTTAAGAAATTTAAGAAATATGCACAATATATACGAATTGCTCAATAATAAATATCACTGATTGAAAGAGGTGATTATAAATAAATACCAAGAATGTTGACAGGACGATTACAGAGTCGAAAAGAATCTGTGCAAAAGGATGTAACTATTAACGTGTTTACAGTGTGTAAGATGGAGGAGTTGTCCAGGGAGATGGCCACAGGCAGGAATGATTTCCTGTGTCGTTCAGTGGTGCTTTTCGTTAATCTCAGTCTCTCACTGAACGTGCTCCTGTGGCTAACAAGCATGTCACGGAGTGGGTGGGAGGTATTGTCCAACATTGTCTTAATCTTGAACAACATCCTCCTTTCAGACACCACCTTAAGGGAATCCAGCTCCATTCCCACAGCACTACTGGCTTTATGGATCAGTTTATTGAGTCTGTTGGCATCTGCAACCCTCAACCTGCTCCCCCAGCATGCAACAGCATAGAGAATAGCACTGGCCACAACAGATTCATGGAAAATCCTGAGCATTACACAATGAGACTGAAAACACAGATAACCTAAATCCACAAAAGGCCTGTCACCGGAAACTTCCAGAAAAAGGGGAACTGTAGCAAAGAGAAAAGTTGCTGCTTTAAAGGGAAATAGTGGCCACACTAAATCTTGATTTAGTTCTTTTCTGTAGAATATATGTAATTATTCAAAAATTTGTACAATCCACACTTGATTATGTCTCTTCATAATTAATTAATAAAGGTTATTTTAAAATTGTGTTTGAGCTTTACCACTTCTTAAACTCCTATTTCTATTACAGCACCATGCCCACAACAGATATGTCATGCATTATGTATCCCATGTGCACTAACTGTACAAGTGAGACACTTTTGAATTTAATGCACTATCAAGGTAACTGTTTCTAATGCTTACATACCAATCTGTGAGCCAATGCAGAGAGACTGATGTGTCTCAGCGTAAAGGTCAAAGGTCTCCAAGACGCTGTCACCTTTGCCATGGGTGCAATTAGAGAACACAAAGACGTGTGTGCTCCTGACACACACACCCCCTCCCACCAACCTCAGAGCCCAGGCCAATGCTTGATGGCACAGGATATAAACTTTACCACAATAATGGCTGGACACCATGAAGATGGTGGGAAGCAGTGGCATCAAAAGAGCAATCAACCACATGTGGTCAGCTGTTGTAAAAAGCCTTCAAATCTGTGGGTCAAAAATCTGTTTTTTTTTTTTCCCCAAAATGACCTTTGCTTTCAGTTTCGTTGAGTGTAGTTTTGATAACAATTTATTTATTTTTTATTATCCTCCTTATTAAATCACAGCTCTTATTCCTGCCATATTACTTTATGGGGAAAACACCAACAACTTTTGTCTTGCATTGCTCCTGGCTAGTGCTGTAGAAAGCAATCATATACTTTTCCATTCTTTCGGCACAGAGTTCTTGTAAATAAATAACACAGCCTTTATTATTTTACCATCAAGTCGCAAATGTAATTTTATATCTAAATAAAAGAGACTGCATCTTATTTATTAACGTGAGCATTCACAAACTTTTTTGCAAAAATATCATCTTTATTAGAGGCCTTATTCTATAATTGTAGCCTACTGCATCATTGCATAAAAATAAACAAATAAATGAGTACAGCCTACATTCTTTATCCATTATATTTAATGATAACCATTATCACATCCATAAACATGTGATGTTCTTTTTTTAGTTCAGTTTTTAAAGTCCTTGAAACTATTAACGCAGCTAATTAAAATTGGTGAAATAGCATTTTAAGCAATGAAATAAAATCCATTTGTTCATACAAAATGAGTAAAAAATAGTATTAAATGGTAGACCTATGTCCGTACACTCACCTTGACCGTTCCACTTCAAACCACAGGTTGCTTGCATTAAAGCAGGCCGTGAGGATAAGCGGCAGAAATGAGGTTCTTCTGCTGCTGGGCGTCTGGTTGTATGGTCTTAGGTAAGGAGCTCATTCAACTCGGAGTAAATAAGTCAGTTGAGATGCTTCGGCTACCTGTATAGGATACCTTGTGGACGCCTCCCAATCTCTGGTCAAGTTTTTCAGGCTTGGGACACAAACAGAGACACGCTGCTGGATAGAGTATGTACGTTTGTATTTATATATATTTATATACACGCTCCCTGGTTTGTAAAACCATTCGGGGATAATACCACCAGGGAAAGCCGAAGACAGGAAGGTCTTGGCACCCTTGCTTACCCTCCTGAATAACGGATAGAAAACTGATGAATGAATGGATAAAGCAGTACTCGCCAAATTTCAATATTGCTCGTCCAGGATCAGAGTCCATCCTGTCAAACACAGGTCATCTTGCCTCTTGTGGAAGTCAAACAGGTGGTCAGCATAAACGGATCACTTTTTTTTCTCTCTTACAGATTCTCTGTATGACTAAAGTCCGAAAGACAACACTGTTTGGTGGCATCCAGGAAGCAGGCGTGGTGAGTGCACCTAAACTACAAAAAGAACATACAGTCGATGGTGCTGTCTGGGAAACTCCTCCTCCTCTCTGTTTGCACCACTGCTTTCTTTCCACAAGAGGTCAGCAGAGATGAGGGTTAAGAATGGCAGCAATCATTTGGAAAAAGAGTCTGTGGGGCTTTGAAAAGTTTCAAGGGGCGTCGTCGAACTGACAAGTCTCAAAATATACAAGGCATGGGATGCGACTCCAAATGTTTTTGTGCGGAATTTGCCATTTGACGAATAAATAATTTCCCGATCGGTATTTCACTCATTGCTGGTTGTTTTGGCTCCAGGTGGACAGCTGGTGAGATGCAAACAGATAAAATAGGTGAAAAGAGAATAACCCAACAGTTGCAAAAGCGTGGAAACATTGCTGAACTTTCGTTTGCTTATATTTACAAAAGTGTTCTTTTTTTAAAAAAGACTAACACAATTCTAAGAAGTCTGTAACAGAATTAAACTGATAAATATTATCATAGAGCCTGTAGAGTTTTGTTAATGGAAAATTATGTTAATGGATGAGCATCTGGAGTTTAATGTTGGCTCTCAGTTTCAGGCGCCTTTGCTCGAGATCTGTGCACTTCCTCTTTTCTAAGTTGCCCCATATAATGAAAGTGGGTGTGAGCTCCCCAGCGTGCTGCTGCCCTCGTTGGCTGCCGGTGAAACGGCGCTGCTCTGTGTATTTTTGGCCGTTGGAGCTAATCATACTGCAGTGTGCAAGTCCATCAGTCCAACGGAATCAAGCTGACCTAGAACTGCTGGATCGTAACCGGAAGCAAAGCACGGTGCCATCAAAATAAGAGCAAACACAACATATCAGCGTGGATGGAAGCCTGTAACCATGGAGATGACCAGCTCTAGAAAGAAATGAAACATACTTGGCAACATATTGTTGAACCATTAATGCTATCAAAATGAAACATTGTATCATATGATCATATGCATCATATGTATGATGTGTAAATCATACATAAGTAAATAAATATGCACTTTTTGTGTTTGCATTGCCAAAATAATGATAATGAAATAATGTTTACTTCTGATTGCCATTATGTTTCTTAAGAAAGAGGACTAATTTCAAAAGCTGGGTTAGTGTATGGTGAATCAATCTATGTAACTGGATATTTATCTTTGAGAAACACATGCTACCCTACCCTGAATGACTGTAGTGTAGCACTGAACTCTGTCAGCCAAAGGTGGGATGTAGAAATTATGACTGAACAGTTACAGGACAGGCATAAACAAAGTTTTCCCTTTAAGCCTGGTTAAAAGTGAGATATTTTTCAATCATATCAGTTTGTGATTACTCTCAGAAACAATGTTCATTTTCTTACAGCATTGAAAAGAAGTAGACTGGAGTATAAATGCATAATTCTAATAGCGATAAATAATGCATTGATGGTGGGTTTATACTCAATTTACTGGACTGTATTATTATTTTTGATAAATTTGAATTTCCTGGTCCTCCACTAAAGCTTTTATTCTGAGATCTCCCACCGGAATTCCTGTGTTTGACGACTCTCTCTGGCTTGGAAGCTGGTTGTTTGCCCACATACTCTCAACAGGAGCGATACGGGAGCAGCAACTGGTTCGTCCGTCTTACCGGTGCTGCTGCTGCTGCTACAGCACCTTCTACAATCAGGGGAAAAGAGACTGGCCGACGCATTTGACGACCAATTTCGGTGGAATAACGCTGCACCAAGCTGCTTTCATACATATCTGCAGGACACAGCTTCTTCGCCAATGGCAAGTCCGGTTGCAGACATAGGACAGTCTCATCAGCATCACCCCGTGAACGAGTCGGCCGCACAGTCCGCGTTTCTGGAGGCGCAGAAATGGATAGAGGTGAGTCACAGAGTGCCAGCAGCGAGCCCAAACGCTGTGTCACCTCTCCACCACTTTCCTTCCCTTTCGCGCAGGTGTTTCGTTGTCATCGCATGGCCCTAGTTACTGGTTTGTACCTGCAGCGTCTGCCCCTTTAAAAGACAGTTTATTTTATTGCTTCGTCACCTGTTGAAAGGTGACAGTAATTTGACTCAGATCCTAAAAACACATCGTCACTGTGTTTCTGCGAAGTCCCCGGGATGGGTTAGAGTTTCCTTGCAGTTGTGCATATTATGTCAGTATGAGCTGTTTAAATTATTATTATGTTAACAATTATCAGTACATATGAGTTAAGATAACTGTCCTCAAAATAAAATGAAAAAGATCATTCATTCCTATCTGCAATAATACAGAATTCTTCCAAGTGACACTGGCTATTTATTTTGTGCGCATTTTCACCAAACCTTCCTAAATGTTGAAGAAGGCTTTCAGTTGTTTTTTGGTGAGGGCCTGTGTACAGTAGCTTTGGTCGCTATGAGGCCTGGTGCGTGTTTGGCTGCAAACAATGAATGCATCATGTGGAATGGATTTTTGCCTCATTGCGAGCCTGGTGAACAATAATCACACAAACGAGGTTTTGTTCTGAGAGAATTTCAATCACGACACTTGCCTGCCCCCATTGCATTTGACTTTGTCATCATGCAGTGAGCTGTCCTCCTGTCAGGCTTCAAAACACTGATGACTGGGTGGTTATAATTTGCATGTTGGTCGAGTGCAGGCGTGACTTTGTGTGTTTCCATAAAAGGATAACAGTTCGGAGTGGCACAGCGCTTTTCCTAAAGTTTGTGATTCAGGGTAGCAGGGGTGTAGACTGGGATTATGGGGCCTCTATACAACATTTTTGTCAGTGCTGATGATATGATTTGTGATTTTCTTTTCTTTTTTTAAACATTTTTTTTTCTGAAGGGCATCAATGTTTTTGTTGTTTGTTTTTTGGAATGATCACATCAGTTTCTTAAAGCACCTTTGTGTTGGTCCATCGTTGTCCTTAAGGCCAATAATACCAGATTTAAATTTGAATTAAACAACGAAAAACTACCTGAAACACACAAAACAGCACAAAAGTTAGTGGTAATGTTTCTCATAGTTAATAGGAAGTAATATGAAGTGAAACTTCCTTTTTTACTACTTCTGTGCCCGTTGGTATTTCAATACACTGACTAACCTGCATATGTCATTGACTTCATTAAAAGTGACAGATCCTCTTTAAGCGTGTCAGGCGCCATTACAGGCCTATTTAGTAGTTCCAAAGTCCTCAGAGGCTCATATCACATCTTTAAAAAGCCACTATTGACCTAGAATTTCCAAGGTGGATTAGGGGCAAAAGCTGAAAAGGTGAGAGTGAAGTGACACCACTCCTGAATTTTTCCTCTTTCACCCTTTCCCCATGGGGACTGATTATCCACATACACCTGTGACAGTCCTTAAGTAACCTCAAGGAACAAGAGACCACTCACTAGAGTGAAAACAGCAACACAAAACCTCAGTCCAGATTCTAATAACTGCTCATATTCAACTGCTGCCCTATATAATATCCGGCCTGAGGCTAGAGGTTGTAAAAAAGGTTCTCTGTTTGACATGAATTGTCAGATAGAAATTTTTTAAAAAAGCAAAGGGACTGTTAAGACCTGTGGGGTTTTTTGTGCACCTTTGCAACCACTCACCTCTGTTTGGAAACTAAGCTTTTGCTTTTTTAAAAAAAATTTTTTTTATAATTTTTTTATATATACACTACCAGTCAAAAGGTTGGACAGATCTTTTCATTTAATTGTTTTTCTTTATTTTCATGACTATTTACATTGTAGATTCTCACTGAAGGCATCGGAACTATGAATGAACACATATGGAATTTATGTAGTAAACAAAAAGTGTGAAATAACTCAAAACATGTTTTATATTTTAGATTCTTCAAAATAGCCACCATTTGCTTTGATTACTGCTTTGTACACTCTTAGCATCCTCTCGATGAGCTTCAAGAGGTAGTCACCTGAAATGGTTCTCTAAATGGTTTTCTAACTCTGGTAACTTAAAGGAGTTACCAGAGATCACAAGTACTTGTCCTGCGATTCCATCTCATCCCAAACCATCTCGCTTAGGTTTAAGTCAGGTGACTGTGGAGGCTAGGCCATCTGGTGTAGTACTTTATCACTTTCCTTGTTGGTCAAATAGCCCTTACACAGCCTGGAGGTGTTTTTGGGGTTTAAAAAATAAATGATGGGACCAACCATAAAGGCCCGATTCCCACAGTCTCCTCTGAACAGTTGATGTAGACATGTGTCTGCTACTGGAACTCTGTGTGGCATTTATCTGGGCTCTGATCTGAGGTTAACTTGCGGTTTCTGAGGCTGGTGACTTGAATGAATTTGTCTTGGTCTTCCTTTTCTGGGGCTGTCCTCATGTTGATGGTTTTTACGACTGCACTTGGAGACACATTCAAAGTTTTTGGAGTTTTCCAGACTGACTGACCTTCAGTTCTTAAAGTAATGATGGACTGTCATTTCTCTTTACTTAGCTGATTGGTTCTTGCAATAATATAAATTCTAACAGGTGTCAAATAGGGACGTCAGCTGTGTCCTAACCTGACTTCTGCACAACACAACCGATAGTCCCATTAAGAAGGCATGAAATTCCACCAGTAAACCCTGTTTAACAATGCCATTCATTGTTAGACCAGATGATAGAGACTTGTCTTGCAGAGCTCTTAATATCCTCCTTGTACTATTTTAGGTCCAAATATATAGAGAGTGATATACTTTTATTTATTTTCTTATGTTGTAGAGCAGCTCATATTCAAGTGTGGTTTGTTTTAGCCAGTGAGATTATTTTAAAAATCTTTGCACTAGATAAGCATACAGAGGTCCTTGAAACTGCTGTTGAATTCCAGATTTATGCCTCTGTGTCAGCCTGTTCTGCTGGTCCCACCAAAAATGCATTAACAGTAAACTGATTTATAGCTCAGTGTTGGGTTTTACTCTGTTGATTGCTGATGTAAGCACCATAACCATGTCGTGCATTTATTGTATACTTAAATTAATTCTTCCTGCATGTTGTGACATGGGAGGGCTTGCACTGACAATTACTTTGCTAGATAGAAAACAAAACGGTCTTTTGTAGCAAAAGAAAAGGAATCAATTGTGATACATGTAAATATTTAATGAACACATTTGTGTTAGAAAATGTTTTAAGGGAAGATTAATGAATCCTCATGTTGTCACATGTTTTTTTGAGTTCAACAATCTCGAACAGCAGTGGCGACATGCCTGAAAGAACATGAGCAGACTCGGCTGAACAATCATATTTGAAGTGTTTTCCACGTAGTTTATATATATATATATAGTGTTAACACATTTTTGAGGACGTGAATTTAAAAATTCAATGTACTGAAGTATATTTTTCAATCGCAGTTATGCTCAAAGGCAATGTTTAACTGGGAGGGAGGCACAGTTTAGTTTTTTTTTTTCAAAGCAGCAAATCTATATTGTTCAATTTTAATGAGTCTTCAACAAAGTCCTATCAGATGGCATCCAAGAGTAAAAATCCAACATCTTAAAGAAGCATTCACACCTGCACTTATTGTTTCCTTGAAAGTGGCAGCCTCTCACCATCTGTCAGTAACGCCGTTGCTAGTAATGGTGTTTAAGGTTCTCTGAACTTCAGAAGACCGACGAGCCCTTTGATGAGGGCGAAAGCTTTCAGTTGGTTAAGTTGATTGATTTCTGTCATGTAGCCACAGGCTGTTTGTGTGAATGGAGCCCCGATGATATTATCTGACTGGGTCTTTTTCTCAGAGGTCTCTTTTTAGTTTGATTAATTTGCTTCCTTGTTAACAGTGTTTGAGGAGTACTTTGCTGCTGGCAAATTCAAAACAAAGTGTAACTATGAGTGAATACCAGAGTTGCGTAATTCCATCACTCTCCTCATGTTTGAAGACAAACATTCAGATGATAAATGAACATGAAGAGTGTCCACTGGAACAATTTGAGAAAAAAAAGTTTAAATTATACAGCCAAAAAGTTGCCAAGAAAAGAAAGCTTACTTTGGCAGATGGAGTCTAATAAGATATCCTGTCAGTTTAAAACCAATCCAAGTGCTTTAGATTATCTCACTGATTCTTTTTTGTAGTGGTGGATGGTTTTTTCTTGAGGTGTTAGACACAGTAAAAAAATTCGTAGTAATCTATGTAAACTGGCAATTACCCATCATCACCTGAGAGCTTGTCTTGTACTGTTTAGCACAAAACCTGCATAAACTGGAAAGACAGCTGGGTCCACATATTTGCAAAACTTGGAAGGCCAACATGGACTTTACATTGACATTTGCTGGGTTGGCATCTCATTTGCCTTCAGAACTGCTTTAATTCTTCATGGCATAGGTTCAACACAGTGCTGGAAACATTCCTGAGAGTTTGTGATCATATTGACATGGTAAAATCATGCATTTTGGATGATTTAAAACTGGTTTCCAATCATCACACCACATAATCCTGAACTCTGGATACACCCATCAGAACATATGTACATTCTCAGGTAGGCTGTAGTTTTTAATAAGTGCTCATTGGATAACAGTGGGTGCAAAGTCTGCCAAGAAAATATCACCCATATATTGATTCAAGGCTGGATGGTTCTATGGTTTCATATTGTTTACACCGAATTCTGAACCTGCCATCCAAATGTCACAGCAGAAATTGAGATTCAACAGACGGGCAACATTTTTCCAATCATTTATTATCCCGTTTTCATGAGTCCTTATGAATTGTGGCCTCAGTTTTGTATCCACAGTTGACAGGAATGGCCCCTGGTGCTTTCGCCCATCTGCTACAGCAGTAGATTTGACATGTTGTTGCTTCACAGATGATCTTCTGCATACCTTAGTTGTAACAAGTGGTTATTTGATTAATGTTGCCTTCCTATTAGCTCAAACAGCTAGGATTTTTCACCCAGAGAACTGCTACTCACTGGCTATTTTTCAGCAGGTTGTCTTGACCATGTCTACTTGCCTAAATTCACTAAGTAACTGCCATGTCATTGGCTGATTAGATATATGCATGTGGTGTTACTAATGAAGTGCTTGTTGGGTATTTTTCCAAGCACTTGTCTCAACTTGTTTAGAGTCTCTTCTCTCTCGTCTACTGCCTAAGTCATAACATGTTTAAGGAGTTGACAATAATAAAATTCCATTGTGAAATGGAATTGGGAAAATGCTATTGGGTCAGACAAATCAGCAGTCTAATCAATGTCCTCAGAACATCTTTACAGTATAGATATTACATCAGTGGAGATTTAATCCTAACCAACTAGCTGCAGTATGTATCTGCAGTGGTATTTTACCTTGGAACCTTTTGTTTTTTTAATGCATTCATTGTTAAAACATATATCTATATTCAACAAACCTGCACAAAATTGCAAAATATCACTCAGCTAGAACAAGTATCTATGGTGGTGTTCTTTGAAATGATAACAAAAGATTTTGCAAAGGCATGATAAGTCCTGTGCAAAGTTCAATGGAAGACATCCAATACAGACTAGACTGCAAACATGTTTACATGGTGACTGATTGACAACGAGAGCCAAACTAATCCTACGGGAATGGGATGCCGTATATCAAGTTAAAATGCCAAACGGGACCAGACTTGATGACAGCTCTTGGTGTTTGCTACGGAAAAGTTGAGTTAAACAGCAAGGAAAACATGAACCAAGACAGTGGAGGGGGAAAAGAACGTAATATTTGTTAAAGAGTTTTAAATACTGATGATTGTGCCCTCTGAGAACAGTCTCTACACACTTCTTAAGATGCCTAATTTGCTATGAGGATCATTCAAATTTGCAGAAGATTATTTTTTAGACTATGATGGTAGTGTTGAATAAAAAAAAACATTTAGCTTGTAAGACTGTGAAAGATTTGAATGAAATTCTGAGTACTCTGTGGAACAAAACAGCCAAAAGGTGTTTTTAAAGAGAACCAAAGTAATATTTATCCCATCCAATAAAATGAAAAAGCCTATGGTGATAGATGTCAGAGACGGACAGCATGATATAAGAATGTTTACCAGAGCAGCATAACTCTTTTGTAGACCCAAAGAAATGGCTTCTGTTGAGTTATACAATATGTTGATAAAGTAATCAATGGAACATCTTAAATTTGGGAACAGTGTTGCTGCATCTCTTACACCTTTTCCATTGATGCAGTGCTGCTGCAAGCGTCCTGTCTGGAAGTAATTCAATATATTGCCACCAAAGAAATCTGGTACCGGTGCCAAAGGTGACACCACAAAATTGCTCAGCCCGAAGTTGGAATTTAACCCCTTATTTGCAGAAACAGCCGGCCATGATTATTTTGCCACTGAACATCAACATGTGCTTGTAACACTACATAATCAACAGGTTTTAGGACTGATTATTAAATGTGGGCCTGATCTCAAAAGGAACCAAGCCAGAAGCTTAGTTGCAGTGCCAGCACAGGCTGATAGAAGAGAGGCAGTTGAGAGCTATTTAAGACTGATGCATATTGAAGTTCCAGTTGTTATTCATCATTATTTGGATTTCTTTGTAGTTGTCTTTGCAGTCTGGATTAGCCACTTCAGAGTGTTTTGTTTTTTGCTACACAAACACTGTTGATAGGTACACATGGAGAAGCCATCATTGTCTTTCATAGTGACAAAAAGCTCTTATTAAGTCCCGCTCTCTCTTCTTCTGTCTGAACTATAAGATGGAAATCCTTTGAATCTAGCCTCCCAGAGGCTGTTGGCATTTTTAGGCATTTTGATCCAAGTATCTTCTTTCTGTGGCCCCAGGCTGTTTTGAAAAGCTGCCTGACAAAGGTCTGTACTCTCCTGTATCATTCCATGATGTCATTCCCAGTGTGTGGTCATTGTCATTCTTTCCTGCAAAACAGACTGAGATATGTTCAGTTTTCTTGTCACTTTTTTTGCAGTACCTGCCATGCATTACTATGACTACAAGCTATGCAGGAATGTAATTTTGGAAGGAAGTATTCTGTTAGAGAAGGATTCAGGCTATATTGAGGAAGTACCTTTCATCACTTACCTTAAGGATATGACACTCTACCACATGACCTGCTAACTGTAAAGCTTGAATGATGAAGTGTTAGTTCAGGAGGAGAATAAAATTAAAGCAACGGTTTAACTTCTGTCTTGTCTATGATTACTGATTATGATTTTCTTAGTACATTTTATCAAATTTGGAAAAAACAAACTTTGAGTTATGGCCTTTCAATTAAGCGTAAGGAAATTAAAGGCCATTATAGGCCAGCTGTTTTCAAGTGCAAGTATTATTACAGACAGATTCCCAAGTGGAACGAGTCAAAGCTTATATCCTTTTGACATAGAGTAAAAGGTCTAAGTGAAGCATGCACAAGGCATGCATACATACAGCCTTTTCAAGATGCTAGTCACTGTCATCACACAGAAGTTTTTACTTTAAAAAAATCTGCTGTTTTGAACAATTTTCATGAAACTATCAGGGCAGAGATATAGAAGAAAACTCAACTTTGTTACATGAAGTAGTTGCATAAACATTTTCAGAATTCTTGTTAAGGAGGTTTTAATAATCATTTAGCGGCATTACCGTTTATGGTTCAATCTCCAGGTCTTCCAGTGCATTTGTTGGAGTGTTGTTGGGCAGAAATACAATGCTGTACAAATGGGTGAATACTGCTTGTAGTATAAAGTGCTTTAAACTGTCAAAAAGACACTGCCTACACTGCTTACAGAGAAGCATTAGAAATGCCACCGATTAAGCTAGTCACAACATAATTAACATGCAGCACTGCGCTATGGCTGTTACTACTCCCATACAAGATTGGATTCTGTAGTGTTGACAGTTTAATGCAGTCGCTTCAGTCACTGACACAAATGAGAAATCCCTGACGGTACGATGCTAATCGATCTCTAATCCTGTGGTTATGATCTTCTTAACCACAGCCAAAGCCTTCTGAGAACTGGTGTGTTGACATGGTGACATTAGTGAAAGAGGAAGTAGCAGGAATTGCACATTTGAAAGCGGTTGACTGATGGCTTTTCCATGCACACTTATGAATGGAAAGGTGTATCTTTTGACTACAGTGTTTTTAGATATAATCACTAGCTTTCATGTGGATTTGTGCAGTGTTTATCCGTAAGTATGGACTGTTAGCAAAAACATGTATACCTTTTAAACAAAAATCCAGATGGTAATGAAATTATAATGTTTTCAGCAAATGCCTGTCAGTCTGGGTACAGATGGGTTTTTATAAACACATGCACGTTTAGAGTGGGAGGTGATCACATGATGGTTTACTCAACTAGATGACAGATTAACCCCCTTTCCCCTTCAGTGTCTGAATCCCTGTATATTTGTGCTCATATTGTTGTTAAAAGTGGCTACGCATGCTGAGGTTTCAGGTTAGCTGAAAACCAGACACCGCCATATTAATCAAATAAACTTGGGTAGGACATCAAGAATATGTAGGCTGTTTAATATCTACTGAATCAGGGCCAAGATAACTGTTATTCCTCTGCTGTTGGACTCCATGCCACCCCCCCTTGGTTTAGTCATGATGACAGCTGGAGGACACATCATAAAAACATGCTTCTGCAGCCACAACTCAACGAGTTTTTCTTCTTTGTTGGTATAACAATCATTTTCTCTCGCATGTATTATTTCTGTCAATTCAATTTTGTGTGTTCTGTTTTTGTTCTTTTGTTTTTATCCCCCCGCAAGTGGATACTACTTTTTTTTTTTTTTTTTTTTTTTTAACATTATGGATAATTTTGCATTCTCAAATGGACTTCCATAAATTTCCATAGTGGATATTTAAGGCTGTATCTACCAGAGCAGACTTACACAAGAAACGTGCTGATGCAATGCAGAGAGGTTCAGCTTATCTATTAAAATCTGCAGGTACTTCATTTGCACAGCCAAATATATTCAAATAATGTCAGTCGTTGCACTTGGTGAAAGCAGCATTATCCAGTTTGACCAATAGCAGCTTATATTTACTCAGTGTCTTTATAGGTTCTCAGGCATCACAGTTATAACGACTGAATGACTTTCTGGTTTGTGAAGATGTTTCACAGGTAAATCTGTGTGTGTTAATCGTAAGAGTGTAATTCTGTTTAATGATGGTTTTTCATGGTGGACACAGACATGTATCGCTCCTCTGTCAAGTCAACTGTTCCTGTACCCCTGTTCAAAATTTTAACAGAAGTGTCCTTGAAAGAGGGTATTTTAGGTGCAGATTTACAGCTTAGCATTGCCTTGTTGAGCTGGCTCTGCTCTGTTCAATTCAATTTTATTTATACAGCGCCAAATCACAACAACAGTCACCTCAAGGTGCTGTTGTTCCATGTATCCGTGTAGTGTTTGTTATTTTTTGGTATTTTACTTGGTGTACCCTTTGGGAGTTAGTTTAGCTTTTTTTTTTTTTTCAAGCGTTAATAGTTTGTGGGTCATCTGAGAAATAGTTTTTCTTACAGAATGACAAGTTAGGTTTAGGAATCAGCTTCTTGGCTCTTAATGGGGGAAAAAACTAAGGTTGTTTTAGTTCTTAGAATATTTCAATATGTCAAAGTGTTTCAAGGCCTCTTTAACCTTTGTTACATTCACATTTGATGAGACTGTCTTATGACCTGCTCACGTGTCCAACTTAATGCCGGAATTATGTAATGCACTGTCCATCTATCCAGGGTGTGCTCATCTCCTCACTAGATGCTGTATACTCTAGCAGAGACATTAGTCCACTGCAACCTATAATGAAGTGCATATTAATTAAAATTTGTTAGAATTATTAAACAGCCATCTAGAATCCAGCAATGAGAATATCTGCTGCTACCTTGGGATGTCTTTGACTTTCTGTGTATGTTTATTTTGCCTGATGCGGCATGTCTGCCTATGACAAGGTGAACATACTCATCATGTTCAGCTGTCAGCGCTGTGTGTTCATGCACTGAAAGAGAAAGGAGGAGAGATCAAGGCAGCCTGGCACTTAAACTGCAGTGTGACACACACATACACATTCACAGACAATAAGGACCACTGTGAAGAAGTGACAGCCGGCTGTGTGCCAGGGCTGAACAGCCACCCTCTGCAGGGAAGCTGTTGGTAACTGTTGTTACTTACCACACTCACTCTGACAAGAAACATAACTGACAGATAATAACAGCATCTTACTGTGAACATCAAGCACTTTAGAGTATACTTAAAGTATCTAGAGTGCCCTGAAGGCCAGTAATCATAGCTTTCACCATCCCTATAATGCAATCCTTTCCAGTGTGTTCTTGCATAAGTCCCCATTTTCACTCACATTTCTATTCTATTTTGCAGCATCTGCTGTTGCGTGACCTACCAAGAAAGTTGGATTGTGGCAAGTACAAAGTCAGACACTCAGCACCCCGATGAAGTGTTAAGTCTGAACTCTCTAAAAGCACTTAATGTTCATTGTAGAAGGATTGTGAGTTTTCAGGAGTAACATAAAAGCCAAGCAGACAAAGAAACTTTCCTTTTTGTTCTTTACTCTAGTTTCCAGGAGACAGCTAGCTGAATGTAAGGATAGACAGCTGCTCGTTCCAAAAAATCTTCAGTTATCTTTGATAACCAGCTCCACAGCCTGGGCGGGCGTGCTTTGATATTCCACATCAGCCTTGCCAATTTTGTTGTTTGGACTGATGAGTCACAGCCCTTTTTTAAAACTTTCTTTTTTCTCTAAGAAAGGCCAAATTCAAAATGAAACTACAAAAGAACATTTTGATCATTGTTCAGCTCAGTACTTGTGCATGGCTGACATTTAGCATCAACCGTAAAACATTTTTATTAATATTTTTAAAGGAAAAGGAAAACCACTTGAAGGCACTCTTGAAGTAGATACTGTTATGCAGTTGTCTTGTAATTTGCTGTGCTACTTCCTCATGAAACCCACAGTTAGAGTTAATAATTTTCTTTCTGATACCCCATAAAATGAAAACTTTTAAAGTTTACTTCAAGGTTTTGCTTTTCTTCTCATTAAATGTGAGATGAAGTTCAAAGATGACAGGGATCTGTGCAGCCGTGCAAAAGTATAGTCTGTCAAATTATTCAGGTTAATTTAAAATATTCAGCACTTGCTTTGTGCAGCAGATAAAGGGAGAACAAAGTTACATGTGAAATATGGCCTGTACAGACAGTACTGCCATCACTACTGCTCGGAAAGGATCTGCAATATATTGTGAATATTATGAGATATTATCAAAGCTCTCACAGATCAAAGCGTCACAAGCGTGTCCTCTAATCATTATCTATCATTACAGGCCATACCTCTTTCATGCAATCTCCCATTGCTCTATTGATTGCCCTTATTCACAGGCAAAGTGGGTCACTTTGCATGCATCCGTTTAACTCAAATTTATTTACTGCTCTGTTGATTTTTGACATGGCCTTAGACTGGCAAACATTTGGATATGTTCAACGCTCTTCAAGAGATACTTGTAAAGATCTCTCTTTGGGTCATGTGCTGACCTCTCTCAACATCTTCTGGAACCTTCTGAGTGATGTACAAAATGCAGATTTGTTGTGCAATAGGCAGCTTTCAAGGCTATAATTAAACTGCAATAAAACATGTTAATTAATATTAAGGCTTTACAAGAATTGTTACCAGGATTTCTTTCTGTATGCAGTAATTGGAACTATTTGATAGATCAGGCAGAATGATGTTTCTGCACTGTCCAGGGATGTTTCTAATTGGGTCATGAGCTGGTTTCCTAGTTTTCTTAGTTGAGGCGCTGGGGAGCTGGACTCTTTCTGACTATCAAGGGAACAAGTGCGACCTGTGCTGCATGGCTGACTGACAGTCACAGTCACATAGCAACAGTTTCAGGCTGCTTTATATAAAAAGACTATGATCAAGTTCCCTTCCTTTTGCTTTTAGCTTGCTCTGTTTTAATGTACATGATTGGCTGAAGATCATGCCTTGGCTCTTGTCACAGCAGTGTTGGTTGGGCATCGGAGTGTTTATCGCAGAGCTGGTGGTTTGATTCCCGGCCTGTTTTTTTTTTCTCTTGTGGCCCACTGTGGCCCACTGTGGCCCACTGTGGCAATGTCTCATGAATAAGGGAGCAGAATAAGGGAGCAGGTCGCTGCTACCTTACACCACAGTGTAAAACAAATAGATACTTAAAATCCTCTTAGTTATTAGGTCACCTAACTTTGACTGGTGTCATTTGGATACATTTTTTTTCTATGATTGTTTAATTTTACACATGTTCTTGCTTCTCTATTTATTGATTCATTGATTTTATTTATTTATTTTTGTATAATAATAAGTCTATATTTGCTGATCGGTGCCTTGGCACACAACACTGATTGTGATTACTGTTTAAGGACCGTAGTTTGAGTTTCACTCTGTGAATAGGTTTTATAGGTTCACTGCAAACAAATCTACTTTATGGGATTAATAAAGTTATCTGAATCTGAAAAAGTTTAAAGTAGTTTTTAATTAACGTTACTTGCGTGTATTTGGACTACGGGGGGAAACCACAGCACTCGGATGAAACCCACTGAAAGCAACATGCTTGAGAACATTTTTCATGTAGGTAAATGTTTTAATGACTAAACATCAACATGCTAGCATTGCCCCTTTGTACAACTTACAGCTAAAACCACTAAATGTTAGACAGAGTTGACATTTAAATTTTAACTAGAGTTAATATTTAGTTGTTGTAGGTAGTTGCTGATGGTATTCAGTTTTAATTCAGCATAAACGTTCTGGAATTCTTGAATCAACTGGAATCATCCGCTTCAGTCTCTTATAAAACACCTTTCTGTTGTTTAAAGCGAAAGGTAAAACTGTTAGTCTTGTTTCACTGCAGGGATCAAGATGACTCAGGTTCACCATGAATGGAGGCTTTTAATACTGAGTGGGATGGTTTTCATTGTCTCGCACACAGCGTTGTACACATGACTCCGTTCCCACTCACCCTAACATTCCTAACCCCCTCAGTCCCCATCCCATTCAGACACCAGCGTACACACACACACACACACACACTGTTACACACATATCGGTAACCCCCCAACAACAATGCATGCTGTCACCAAACTCTGGAAAGTGACACAATTGTGCCTCAGCTGACTGGCATTTGTCTGAACTAGCCTGCATGATACAGCATGTCAGTGTGTTTCTGCTGTATCAGTGAATGTTTGTTTAGTCTATAAAAGATCTTTCCGTGTAGTTACAGTCTACATAAGTTGATTTAGATTACTCACTTGAAGGGTTAAATGCCTGGTTAGAAATTCTTGCAGCTACATCTGCTAACAACTAATTGCGGAAATTTCTCTTTGCTCAACACCACTATTAAATGACTCCTAAACAATATTCCTTTTGTAGTGGGATTTTGTTTTTTCAGTTGTTCTTGTTTTCCCATACTTTCAGGTCCAAGAAGCTATATGGGAGAGGCAAAACCTTCAGTTTATAACAGAAGAACATAATGCTTGCTAGATAACATCTGTTTGTACCCCTCAGTGCAAACATTAAGTTTATTTGATTGCTTATTATTATTTGGTTGATTTATTTGGTTTTCAGTTCAACCTATTAACTCATATTTGCTTTAGAATAAGTTTCAGAGTCTCTCTTTCTCTTTTTTTATATTTGCTTTTCTGTTGGATTTGAATGAAAAGCTGTGTTTGTCAGCTCCTGAGACAGCGAGAGGGGTCCTGGTGGTGAATTTGAAACATCTATTGATTTACACGCAGTCTTAGAGAAATAAATACAACTGTGGAATATTTGGCTGGCTGTCTGTGTAAATATAGATCCTCACTTCTCAGTTTGTGTTGCGAAATCTGAATTTATTGGAAGATTGAAAACTCTAGGTGGTCCAGCTAATAGTGGCATATTGTGGTGATTTCCTTTCACCCATTTGGATCTCATCACAGAGCATGAAGTTTAATTGGCAAGATGAGAACCAGGGCCACACAAATACACTGTCAGCAGATGTTACTGTAACTAGCTGTAACAGTCTGGCAAATTATTCTAATAGCGTCTCTTGCACCTACATTAATAGATGCACAGTCATTCTTCTCTTAAGCAGGGAAGATGAAACTGTGAGCTACTGTGCTATGACTAAGTGCTGCTGAAGTAAACAAATCTTGAAATTAATTATCACATTTTATAAATTCAAACAATGTTTTACACAAACATGGCAAAACCTATATGCTGATCATGAATTCGTGTACATCTGCTTAATTACAGCAGTTGACAACAAAAAAAAGAAAACCAATCCTAAACTCTGTCAGTTGCCTGTTGTTAGTATCTTATTGGCACTGCCACTAGCTGGGTAAAAAGTTCAGATTTCCCCTGGGCCCAGCCATGCTGAAAATACAAGCAGTCACTGTAGTGAAGGGGATAAAAGTTTGCGCTAGATGGCATATGTTTAGCTTGTACAGTAGGAGCCCTGTTTTCTCTGACTGCAGCAGGTCAGCCTCTGTGTAACGACAGCAGCGGGCAGAGGAGCTGGACCAAAGCCAGCCCTTCAATTCAGGGAGCCTGTTTGTTACAAGTTGGCAACAATTTAATTTTGGCAGGGTATTTACTGTACCCAAGATTGGCAAAGGCAAGCTCTGCTAGAAATATTGTATATGACACCCTCAACTGACCTGTAACTCCCTCTATATTGGCCTCCAATCTACCCTTCTCTGCAGACTGCAGCTTGTTCAAAATGCGGCGGCACGCCTCTTAACTGGAATTGGCAGGTTTGACTCTATCACCCCTATCGTCGCTGACCTGCATTGGCTTCCCATCAAATACCGTATTGATTTAAAAATTCTATTGCTTACCTATAAAATTATAAATAACACTGCTCCCAGCTATCTTGTTGAACTTCTCAGCTTGTACACTCCTAGGAGAGCACTGAGATCAACAGGCCAACTGCTCTTTGTGCAACCTAGGTCACGGCTGAAGAGCAGAGGTGATCACGCTTTTGCCATAGCTGCACCCAAACTCTGGGATAATCTTCCTACAGCTATTCGCATATCTGAATCGGTTCAATCTTTTAAATCGCAGTTGAAAACCCATTTATTCAATCTAGCCTTCCCTAGATAGTGTCTGTATCCTGCAAATGTTTTTTTATGTAGTTTTAATCATTTTATTCTATTTTATTGCTGAATAATCTCTTAGTCAAGTTGTGTTTGTATTTTCTTTTGCATATTTTCACTGCGCTGCGGCTAATTAGTGCTCTCCACCTGTTGGTGTATTTATTCCCTGTTAATGTTTCTTTCTCTAAATTATTGTATTACTGTAAAGCACCTGGTGTACCGCTGGTTTTAAATGTGCTATACAAATAAAGTTGTATTGTATTGTATTGTATTCACATACACACTGATATTAATTAAACTGACTAAATTACTACCAGACTGCTAAAACCTCTCTTATATAACTAGACCGGTGGACTTGTGCATTCACTGTTGTTCTAAATTTGCATTGTGACATTTAAAAAAACAAAATATATTATTCAAAGCCAAATAGCACCCTTACAATAGGTGATACTTTTATACAACTGGTATAAATACTGTTTGTTACTTAAAATCTGCAATATTTTAGAGACCAACATTCAAGAATATGACTGTGTCTGTGAGTGTATATATATATTTTTGAATGAGCTACATTAGGAACTAACAGTGATTGTAGGCTAGGGTATTTTGCTACTCTTTCATGTCATGTCACCTTTTAGAAACCAACTAACACACCGCTCATTTAGTTTGATAGTGCAACAATCATTATGCAATATGTCTAGTTTTCTTACTCAGAACACTACTGGCTCCCACCCCGAGTCCGTCTTGGTAACAATGTCAACTTAATACCTGCAGTGGAGTAGCTTAGCTTACAGTACCGGTCTTGAGTGATGTTATCCTCATCAGCTTGCTCGTAACAGAGGATAAACTCTAATCTTGACTAATCTAGCCAGCTGCACCTCCCTTCTTTAGGGGCTAGCTTGACAGCTCCCCCCACTTGGCTTTAGACCAACTTTGACACCATCGTTATATGAAAACAAGAAGCTTATCTGCATGTGGCGCAGTGTGATGTTGTGAACTGAGTTATTAAATGAAATTTTTATCCTGGATTTGTTTTTCTCTGATAGATCTATAGCTCTGAGTACAGGGAATATTGACTCATGATACTCTATGATATAAGCGAACTGTCAAGATCATATGTTACTTGCCTTTGAAACTATTTCCCCCGGGGCAGCGCAGGGCAGAGATGCTTTAAACTTAAGATTCATTTTCACAGCATGTACTTCAGAGCTCAGTTTCATGTTAATCCTACTACAGCAGGAGTAGAAACAACCAGATCTGTCACCAGTTCATACAGTATCAGATTGCTGACAGTATGCAGGCTTGTGTATAAACAGTAAGTAATACAAGCTCTATGTAATAGAGTGTGGGCTGTCGGTTTACATGATCCTTTCATGGAAAATTCCTTTAAAGAAGTTTTTACTTACAGGTTATTTGAGCATTTTAAGAGTTTACCTCCTAATTACAAATTAGTTTACAATATGCCACCAGAGTGCTATCATAGAAATCTCTTTTTTTCCTTATTTTATTTTTATTGACATTTCACCATGTAGAAGATGTTCGCCCACACAGAATGATAGGTAGGTTTGTAGTTTTCTGCTTAGGGACTCTCTGTTCTTGGTTTGCAATTGTTACACCAGCTTTTGAACAGTTCAAACCTTTGACATTGAAATGATGGCTCCTCTAACTGTTGTCAGCATTTCCACTGGTAGATTGCTCCATTACATCACAACAATTACCTGAAGAGAGCAGCATTTGTACTCCACATTGTGCCCATCGGTTCTGGGAATCTGTCAATGAGTCACACGGCTTCTTCTTTTCTCCAAGCATAACATTTGTCTCTGATCTGGCACAAACATCTACATTTTCTTAAAACAGATGATTTCCATATCTTGTAATATTACAGATACAGTTATAGTCTTTTGTTTTTGTTTGCTACTTTTTTCTTTGTCTTTTGAGGGATTGACCCACCCGCAGCTCAACATGATTAACTTTAGTAATTTACTCAAATGTGGCTGAGCTAGTCATCCAATTCATGGAATGACTATAGTGCCAAAAAGATAAATCTGAGATGTGTTATCTCCAACATTTTGTCTGTCTGTATTATATCAACAGCAGAATTGACCCATATAAGACTTCTTTCTTTTTTTTGCTATTTCTTGTTATTTTTGATATTTAAGAGAACATTACAGCCACAATGCTTTCAGCCCTACTGCTTTGAAAAAACACTTTTCGAAGTATAGTCCATTATTTTGCTCTTTGAACGCTACAGTTTTGGTCCAGGGATCTTTCTTAAAAACACCCTGAACCCCTGGGGAGAGGTACAATGGCAGGATTTCTGTGCATTTTGGGAAAGGAAAGCTTGGCTTCAGTGTTTCATTTTCCTAGTGGAAGCTCACTGCTAACTTGGAATGACAAACATCCATGTTCCCTAGAGTGGAAAAAAAGTGCTTAGCTTTGGGAATCTGTCAGGGAACAGGGATTCCATTACCTTCCAGTTACCTATTGAAAGTTTGATTCCTTGACATGGGAGAGTGGGTGGCATTTGTGAATTTTGTAGTCTTTGATGCTTTGTGTTAAGTGCTCATCTTTGTTTGGGTAGTCTTAGGGGGTATAGGCATATATTTAGCTGGATATATTTTTTTTAAAAGTGTAGTTCAACATTCAAAATGAATTTTTAAGTTGTATTAAAGGGGCCCTGTTAGAATCATATCATCATATAGATCTGTATTTTTAGATCTGCTAAAAATGGCATTGCACAAGACTGTCAAGACTGTCTGAAAGAGCCAGTTTTTAGCTCCCTTCCTTGTAAGATGACTTTCTTTTATTTGGTTGCCCATTATAAACAGAAGGTTTGAACAGCAGATGGGTGGGACTTCAGAGTGGGTGGAAAAAAACCAACTGTCTCAAAACAAGTGTGTAGCCTGTGGTTGTGGCTTACAGCAATTTCTTAACTATATGTTTACATTAATTTTGTAAGCTTTTGGTCATGTTTAACTCAAACATTGTAGTGCTTCATCATAATTACACTGTTGAACAAAGCGTGTCTCAGCGTGTCACAGTAAACGGGCTGATTGTCTCCGACTGTGATCTCGTGTTGACACAGTGTTTCAGTAAAGCTCCCAATTTGTTCAGTTCTTCTGAGGACAGAGCTTAATAATGAGACTAAAGAAGAGCATGTTGAGACACGCAAACAACTTAAACCAGAATCTAGTTCTAAAATAGAAATTTAGAAGTGTTTTGGTTTGCCTTGGCTGTGATACAGGCCCCCTTCTCTTAATATTAAAGCATGAAGATGAATGTAATCATTATCTTCTTACTTGTTTCTAGCAGTAAGATCTGTTGCCTGGATACTGTCTGAAGGATGGTGCTTTTAATGTGCGTTCTGCAAAATTATGGTTTCCGGTTTGACATTTTCTGTCATATTGTCTTTACTTAAAACTTAAGACCTTTTTTCATAGGGTTATTATTAGCTTGGACATTAGGTTGTTTAAGATCAGTACATGTCTCTGATATTAGGTATTCACCATCTGCATAACCAGTTTGATTAAAGCCTTTATTAAATTAAAACTGTACAAGCTCTAAATCATACTCCCAGTAACAAGGTTTTTGTGTTATCTTGTTGTGGTTTCTGTACTTGCTAATTAAAAATATAGAGAAAACACAACTAGGAGTTAACTTATAAAACTTGCTGATATAATGAAGGATCTCATTATGTTTGGACTAGTAATGTATCTAAACTATTTTAAAGTGTTTTAGGCCTTTACCACGCTGTCTTTGTACATTTAACCACTGAGTCAAGTCTTTCAGTAGCTATTGGAGATGTGTTTACTTGGTAGCTTAAATGGCCCTCTGTTTCAATAAAAGCGCCTATTTAAACCTGTTCGATCTAACACTGGCGTCAAGATGTCCATCCAGCTAGACCAAGACCAAAGTGGCTGTCTATTTTACTACAGCTTCCAGTGTGGCTACTGGATAGATGTTTCCGTCATTCACAGGAAAACTGTAGCAGGCAGGATATTGGAGACTAGGAGAGGCCCCTGTAAAAACCTGAGCGCTTGCAAAGCTTAGGTCAGACGGCCAGTATAGACACGGAGGTTCTTTGTTTCTGATCTTACAGAGCTGTGGGGAGCAGTCAGTTAAATTCAGCTAGGTATGGTATGCATGGTATGGTAAGACATGGCTCTGCATGAGATGGTTAATGTTTAACCTCAGTAACCATCATTATTGGGTTGTTTTTTTTATCTGTATTGTATCCAGAGTACTTGGCCTTAAAAAGGCTAGACTATAGCTCAAAGGTCATATCCCTCTTGTCATTCATTGTGAGCAACTTTGTGGTGTTTGTGTCAAACTGGAACGCCATTTCTTCGTAATTCTTTTTCCCCTTCACAAAGTTGTCTTTTATAAACGAATTCACCCTTTCGCTTGCTGTGTCTAACTTTACTCAACATGTGTGTAACATGATCTGGGTTAGTAGAATGGGGATTTGTAGCAGCTAAATTGAAGAGCCAGAATCTGTGCCACTGAGAGGAATTCAAAATCCCCTAGAGTATTTCCTGAGTAGAGGGGGGTTTGAAGGTTTATTCTCACTCATGTTCATCCCATCAAGCCAGTTTGGGGGTGACAGTTAAGGGCTTGTATGCCCCTGTCCTACCCAAAAGGCTAAATGCAAATATAGAAATATATTGTAGTTATAAAAAAAAATCAAAAGCAGGTTTCACATTCATAATTTTGTACCTAACAAAGATACATTGTTTTAAGACAAAAATGACATATAACCCTCTCTTATCTTAAAAATTTCCATGTGAGCAGCCTTGCAAAAGTAGTAAATAGGCCTCTGCTGCTGTCAGTGTTTTTTGTTCTCCCAAGCACTTTAACGGCACAGTTGAACAAATATTTGCGTGTCAATATACAGATATCAAATGTCAGTTATAGCACCCACACCTGTGTTGTCCTCTAAGGACCTCGTTTGTGGGACCAGTATTTTGCTGTCATGTATGTGCTATCTCTTTAATAAGTGCATTAAAGTGAGTCTGCTTGCCCTCAGTTGGGACATTTCTCTTTGCAGCAACACTGTAAACTTGTAGGATTGATATTAGAGTTTTACTTTCGCTTAATGGATGTATTGGTAAAGAATTTTGACTGATTTCTTTACAATTCAGCATTAAATTTGGTCTCACCTCATTCAGTTGTGTGTGAGGCCTTTAGACAAATCATCCATAAGTGTATACTATATGTTCTTTAAGTGTCAGCTCAAATGGATCACCATAACGTCTTTCATTCAAAAGTGTTGCTGCATTAGTCTGCCTATTGCCCACTAGACTACTGTGAACACAATTAAATATTGATTTAGGAAGTGCCACACAACGGTTTCATCCCTATTCCTGTGTAAACACACTCGCCACATGCACCTTTCTGAAGCTGGCAACCAACCCAAAAATATAAGCGTCACCTTGCAGCTAAAACAGGACATTTTAATCAACTTAAACCTGCCTGTCATCTCATAATATACCTCACCTTGGACTCTACTCCGTCATCCATTTTAGTCCCCTCTTCTTTTTTGTCTTTTACCCTGACAATTGCCAAGTCATTCCCAGGACAAAAACATCTTCCCCTCATGTCGACTCAAAGACCCACCAAGCATAGAATTATTGTATTGGAGGAGAAAACACTGGAGGGAGTTGGGGTGGAAGTGAGCATCTTTGGGGGCCAGGACTTCAGTTAATCCACAACCCAAACATTGTTCCATCATCTAATCTGGGTGGAAATGGGACGGACTGGCTGGAATACTAACATTTAGCTCACAGCGCTGCCATTTTACTTGCAGGAAATTTGGCATGTTTAATCAGAGGGGGCTTATCCAGAGTTGAGGGAAAAGGGAGGCATAAAGAAGAGAACTGGGCATTGGAATTCAGACAGTTAAAGCTCTTAGGAAAACATGTTTGGGAGAGAGTTGTCTCCTCTGCTCTAATGCAAGGTGTATAGTTTTAATGTATGTTATACTGCTATAGTCTAAAGGGTTAGCAGAGTAACAAGCTAAATAGAATTTTAGGTATTTTAAACACTGTAGCACTTTTAAAAGCCCCCTTGTTGTTATTCACAGCTAAATATACAATAGCATTGGGCATGCCTGAGTAGAAAAGGAACTGTGTTGTGTGTGAATGGTGTGTGGGAGTGTGTGGCACACTTGGTAAGCTGTTTTTTCCTCATTGAGTAATAATCACAATGAGAGAGATTAATTTGTAAAAAGAAAACTTTTGATGGTGCAGGTTAGAGTTCAATGGAACAATTTTTAAAACATATTTTGTTTGCATTCCTCCTGTTCTTCCTGCTTGTTCAAAGCCATGTTTGAATAGTTAATCCAGAATATGAAAAAAACAAATCAAGTAAAGAAAGTATATTAACCATCAAATATCTAGCTATCTAGCAACTATTTTCTTCTGCTGATTGTCCCCTTGTGGGACAATCAAAGGATTATACTATTCTATTCTATTCTATTCTATTCTATTCTATAGCATAATTGTTTTCTGCTCTCTTGGTTAGAAATCTTTTCCCACTGCGCTCACATACAGCTTTACAATTTGCTACACAAACGATTTATTCTGCAGTTTCTCCAGTGTTGTGTAGTACTTCAGCCCTTACTTTAACATAATACGGTATCTGCAGTTCTTTTTTTCTTTCCTTCTTTCTTTCTTTGTTTTTTTTTTCATATTAAATGCTAATGCTTTATTCTTGAGATGTTTGAAATTTGACCTTCTTGTTTAGTGTCAAGCTTCATCAAAAGATATTTTTATAGTTATGTAGTATAGTTTATGTGAATGCTGAGCCATCTTTTCATCCAGCATTTCATCTTTGATGTGAAAGGAAATGACAAAGAACTAACAAAAACATAACAGCGAGTTTTCTCCTTGCTTGTGTCCCAATGGGATTAATGGGTTAAAATGCTTCGTTTTACATAATAATTTAAAAAGATCCACATAAAAAAATAGTATAACACTATTTAATGTCATTGGTTATTAAATGAATAAACCTGTGCTGTTATACACCGTTGTTTACACCATTATGGGGTATTAAATGAACAGCTGCATTGGCATTGCCCACATTTCTATCATGATCCATGGAAAATATTCGAAATTTAAAGGGAAAATCCTACTTAATGTACCTGTTTAAAATGTGATGACAACGTGTTTACTTTGCAAGAGGTCGCAGCTTGCATGGATTCCAGTTGACATCATGAGTTTAACTCCCAATGATATCTATTGACACCATATATTTAAAGATTTATGGATGCAGGAAAGGCTAAGACTGCATCTTTTGCGAGCACCCTTTGAAAAGTAAACTAACTTGGATGACATGTGCAACTAGTAAATTAAAAGTAGCTTATAGTTTTTGAATGCTCCCTTAACAAGGTAGTGGCAACAGATTAAATGTTAGTTTAAACTGTGAAGTTAACTTTGTTAATATTGTGCCATATGTGTCACCTCTCTCATGAGTGGGAGTTGATTCATTGCTCTGTTGAAGAGAGATGCAAAAGTTGAGCCAAGTGTGGAAAACTTGCTACACTCCAAGTTCACCTACTAGTCTTTGAGAATTACTGTCACAGGGTGTTTAGCTGAATGTAACAGATTTGGTGTGTGTGACTGTGTTTGTCTGTCTTTTTCCTGCTAATTGAAAGCAGGTGACAAGCGGTTGGGCACTTGCACGCTTGTATGCAAGGGTGAAAAGGAGAGGTGGTTACTATTAAATTAAAATTAAAATTGACAGTCGCGTTGACCAGTGTCTCAAGAGTAGAAAATTATTTGTATTACCAGTAACATGGGGCACTCAGCACTCAGGTACAGTTAAAAAAGAAAAAAGAAAAACATGAAGGTCATAACACAAGAAAACCTTTCAACTTTAAAGCTGTTTTACCTTTGAGTGAGAGAGTCACTCTCTACTGACTGAAAACCAAAGGAAAAAAAACAGCAAGACAGAAAAAAGCCTGATTGCATTTGGAAAGAACCAAACAGGACACGTGTTTTATATTCTGACATTTCAATTATGATATCTTAAAACTAGGGCCTCCAGTTAACTGACTTCTGTGTATCCAGCACTAACATATCTCCATAAAAATCAGAATAACTGCAGTCTTTAAAGAGCTGCGGTGTTTTTACAGTGATGACTAACAAATGTTAATATCAAAAACCTCTGTCACAATGTAATCAGGATTATAAACCCTTTTTACAATATTACAATTCATAACAATAAGACGTATCTATTACCTTTAAATGGGTCAGCACTTTGCATGTGCAGTTTTAGGAAAGTTATTTAAGGATTCTAAGCAATCCTGTGAAAAACTAAGTACACCCTATGATTCAGTAGCAGCAATATTGTGAATTACTTACTTTATCGGTATCTCACATTGTTGGCCCGCTTTTCCTTATATCGTCGCTTATCTTCAGTGAGGTTTGCCGGCAATAATGTATGCACAGCTGTCTTAAGGGCCCACCACAGCTTTTCAGTTAGGTTGAGGTCTGGACTTTGACTGGGCTTTTGCGACCCTTTGGCTAACAAAAGATATGAATCATTCTATTTTAGATTTGGTGTTTGTGGTAGGATCGTGCTGTATGACACAGTCTCAGACAAGCTTTAGTTATCAGACATATGGCCTTAAATTTAACTCTAGATTTCTTATACATAGACGGTCAACTTGGTAACTTCAAGCTGCCCTGGTCCTGTGGCTGAAAAATAAGCCAAAATTATCGCCCCTTCACCACTGTACTTGAAAAGTACAGTATGAGTTGATTGTGCTAATGTGCTGTGTTGGACCTTTCACCAAAGATTGTCCTTTGCATTATGTCCAAGTTCTCCTTTGTCCAAAGGGCAGAGAAAGTTTTTATTCAGCTCAGACTACTTTGCAAGCTTAAGCCATGCTGCCATCTTCTTTTTAGAGAGAAGAGGCTTGTTCCACACTTGTTCAGTCTTTTTGTAATTGTACTTATTGTACTCAAGAAATTCAAAATTAAACATGCTAACTGAGATGTGGCTCTTGGGTTTTCTTCAGTACATTTTTGTCAATCCTTGATCTCTATATATATTTTTGGTTTCATGTGCAGTTTCAGTCTTTGGTAGTTCATTTTTATTGTTTTGTTTCTCCATTTGTGTTAAAACATAAAAATGCTCCTCATTCATGAAATAAACTTTATTATAACTGTAGCTATAGCTCCACCACAAGAAAATGTCTTTATCGGATTCAGTGTGAGCTTTCATTTTGCTGTTTCCACTTTAGCATGAGATTGACCACATTTTTTTATTTTTAACCAACTAGATTTTAGAGGTGGGAATCACCATACATCCCACGATACGATATTATCACAATACTTAACGCACGATACGATATTATTGCAATTTTTAAAAATATTTTACGATATTCAGATTCTGTACATAAAGGTAAACTTTATCAATATTCATTTTATCTAATATCAAAGTCTCACACTCAGTCTTTCTCTCATTTCAGTTTTATTGTTGACAAACTGAACGGTTTGTATCACAGTCTAGTCCAACTTAACTGAACGCAACCATCTGGTACAATTATAGCTATTCTGAACTATGCAGTTTATGAAAACTATGCAGCCCCTTCAGCAACTGAAGAATTTGAAAGTAAATTAAAACAAAATATAATTTTACATTAAAAAAGTTTTAAACTTAATTAAAATAAAACATGTCTTAAATTTAAATAAGTAAACTGTCATGATTATTGCTGCCAAAAAAAAGTTAAACACATTTGGACAGTGAAGGAATGTCAGGATTCTTGCTCAGAAAAAGGATCAACATGCTCTGAAGTCAGAGCACAAAAAGCTTTTTTGTAACAAAATATCGATTTCTGCTGTCCCTGTATCGATACATTATTAGCAAACAAAATATCACGATACTACACAGTATCGATTTTTTTTTCCCCACCCCTACTAGATTTGTAGTTAAATATTTATCTGGACCACGATTGCTCTTCGAGTGTCAGTTGACAGCTCCAGTCTAACATGTTAATGTGATGAAACTTCTTCTCAGAGAAAACCAGTGTGTCTTGCTGAGTAGGAGCAGTACATGACTAAGCATGGGTTTTGTAGGTTTCCCACGCCAGATGACTCTCACAGGATCCACCATGTGCCTGGAAACGTGTGCTCTTTGGACTGAAATGTGACCTGAGAGTGTTTGTGTTTTAAAAGGAAATCTATTGCATACTGGTGGGGGGGTGGGGTGGGGGGGGGGAATATTTATCCATACAGGGACACCAAATTAATAATATTTCCATCCGTCCATCCATCCTCTTCCACTTATCCAATTCAGGGTATTGATATTTTGATAAATAAATCTGAAATTGAATTGACTCAACTGAAAAAAACATCCAACAGCGTACACACACCTTCCAATTCAGACCAAACTAAAGGCACATTCGCATTGAGTAAAAATAGGACCGCAACCTCCTTGCGTTTATAAACTCTCTTATAAGAATATTTATGACAAGTTTTAGTGCCAGTGTTGGTATTCTTAACAATATAATTTTGCAGCAAAAAATAAATAAATAACTGAAGTGATATGACTTTCTTATTGGATACAAACAATACTGCCAAAGTTTAACTTTTAAGGACAGAATTTGAAAAAAGGTGATAACTCAGCAAAATGGTTTTATGTCATATTATGGATGCAGTATTGTGATATTATCATATTGTGTTGTGTCTGGTGATTCTTACCACTTTTGAAACTATTCTTTTTAACTAGTCGTTTCAGTGGTTTTTTTTCCCTTTCCTTGTCTTGAACTGCAGACTTTATTTATTCCTTCCTTTCCCTCTTTATTGTGCTCTGCATGACTATAAATCAACATAATTCATTGCTGCTGCCTACGGCGTGTGGTACAAAGGTCTTGCATAACATGCTGTCCCACACATATTTTTTTCTGTTTTATCTTTGAGTTTTAAAATTAAGTGATGTTTTGTACCTAAATGCTTTCCTTCTGACAGCAGTCTTTATTGCATTTTTCAGGGCAGTCTTTCACACTTTTTACTCTATAAAACTCACTCATCTATCAGATAAACTGAGCATTCCTTCTCTGTGATTGGACTGTTGCACGCCAGTGCTGATTCTACTATTTCCTATAATAACATGCCAATTAGTTTCTATTAACTAGCAATTGTCATTGCTTGCTTAATACCTGTTTCATAATACTCTTTTGTTCATTGTCTCCAGGCTGGGCAGCAGCACTACTGCCGTTCCAACTTTGCTCAATTGACTTAAAAACTTTAGCCGCTTCCTCAAAGCCATTTGTCTTAACTCCTGCCAAAAAGAAGGAAAAAGAACTTTGGTGTTTGCATCCTGTAAACACATGCTGACATCAAATACATATACCGATGGGTTTGTAGAAGCCTGGGTAACTGAATGCTTTTTGATGTGTTGTCCAATAGGGGTCTCTGTGTTTGTGTCGGTTGATAAACCGTTGTTGGTCACTGGCATTTAGGGCTAGATTGTGCGAACATGCTTGTTTGATCATCCCTCTGGCTATTTTTGCTCTGCAAACTGGATCTGGTGATGCTGTCTCTAGATCAGTCTAACATGGAGAAAGGCTGGATGTGCTGATGATTGTTGTGATTTAATGGGGAGCTGCCGTGTCAACTTCAGAGGCAAGATCCAATATTATCCCAAATCTTATAAAACATCTGCCAACTCATAGAAACCTCATGATGCATGCTAAAGATTAGGCATGGAGCTCAAAGATGGACACGCTATTCCGTTTTCCAGATTCACATGGGCCCCAAATACCTTAAGCACCTCAGTTTGCTAACTGGAAATTACTTTGTTACAGGATTTGGAGCTCATTCTTACACTGAAAAATGATGGTTTCCAGCAAATCCCTAATGATATGTTGATAAATAGATTTTCTTTCCATACTTTGAAGTTCAAGTTTTATGTGACATTCTCTTAAATACAACAGATGGTTTTTCTAGATAATACTTTATGTAGTTATAATCTCTTCTATTAGATGCTAGTCCAAAATGTCTTTTATGTGGGATAAAAGATGTTCCAACTGTCAGCTAACTGTTGGCTCAATGCTAAAGACATGTTTTGTTTTTGGTTTGAAAGTATGAAGTTCATAGGAAAAAATTCAACATAATTTTCACAATTTAAAAAAAAACTCACATATTGTGCTCCATTGGATAAACAGTGCACACAAAAAAATACACAAATGCTGACTCATCTCATTTGACATAAGTAAAAGAAATTAACCTAGCTTGCTCAGATCAACCCCGACCCCAGATCAACTTCCCAGTTCCTTTTATTTCTCCCATTTATACAAACGCCAGCACACTGTGCACAGAGCGAAGGCTCTGTAGTCACAATGAAGGATCCCTATGATGGTGGCAGGCACTGAAAAAGTCTGGATGACTAATCATAGTTAGATACCACTCCTTATATTTGGGTGAACTTGTTGAGGCTCCATTAGTCGGGGTACCTCCAGCCAGAGAGTCTCCTCTTATGAACAGTCATTTCGTAATTTCACTCCTTTTTAATATATTTATTTATTTATTGTCTTTGGAAATCTCCCTTTTTTATCAAGTCCTTTATTTTCAAAAAAGCCAAAGGCGAGATTTTTATCTTTTTATGATACTAAAAACTTGGCAGTTTACGCTCCATTTCTGTGCCAAGATGGTGTTTTGTCTTGAACTGGAAAGTTGATTTAGATTCTCCAGTACTGAACACATTGAGTGGTTTTATTGTTGTGTCGCTTGCTTTGAAAAGACACTAGACTTCACAAATCACGCAGCAGCATTATTGTTTCTTTCTGTTCCTCCCGCACTTCTTAGTGAGTTGCTAGGTTACATACTCTTGCCTTTGTTCTGTTAATCAGAAGCATTTACAGATTAGGATAGATTCTTGCCCAGTTGAATTAACAAGATTATCGGCCCTAGGCCAGAAGACGTATTTACATGTGTTCTTGGACCTGAACACATAGTGTTGGATTCCACCAGGATTATGCAACACACTTAAGGCAACATCCTGTGAAGCAGAATGTGTTTGACTACAAAGGAGGCATGTGGTTATAAAGCAGTCTGTGGGTTGGAAGCACATGTCTCTGTTTATGTTCACCAGCCCCTGAGCTAGCAGCTTTCAGCTCTTTAACAGGCCGATAACACTTTGCCCAAGGGTCCTGATGTAAGTAATATTTTACTTTTACAAGTCACAAAAAACAGCTTCTCTGTAAACCTTGAGCTACTACTTGATAATTTGGGACAGGTAGTGGTCCAAAGCAAGGCCTCTGAGATTACTGCAATGGCTTTGTTTTCATTGGATGACAGTCACAGTGGAAGGATTGCAGTAATCTGGTTCAGACAGGGAGCCAACACTGATAGTCTTAGACTCAATGGTTTGATGGAAGGCTCTTTGATATAGCTGTTGTTATGACTGCCGTTCCTAGTTTTTCATTTTTCTTGGCGATATTTTTTTAGTAAATTGTTTTGAAATTGTGGTCCACCGTCAGATAGGATTTAACTTTGGAGGAGACTCCTAACTTCACATGTTTTATCTCTCAGAACATGAAAGCAAAGTCTCCTGGGAGTTTCCATGCTAGACCTTTTATTGGGTATTCGTTTTCAGAAATCGTTTCATCAAAGTAAAAAAATAGATTCACACGCACCAATGCTCCCTCAGGGATACTTGATTTGGCAAAAGTTTGACTCTGCAAGCTTCATTCATGCATTTCCAAACCAACGGGGATTTCTTTTATTTGTTGATGTAAGAATAATAGTAATGGGTGCTCTAGACATGAATCCATGAGAATTAGTTTGGTCTGGACACATGAAGGGCTTCTGAAGGAAAAGGAAGCGAAAAGAAGGAAAGTAAAGCCAATCAACAACGTTCGATTGTGTGTGAAACAATGTGGGCGACATTCCACTGAAAACAACAAAGGCAACACATTCCTCTTTTTAATTGAATACCCTCATATGACCCTGAAGGGGTTAGAAAACACATTCATATCCAGAAGCTTCCAGCTCTTTACAAAGCTGTAAATTCTTTATCTTCGCATTGACAGCTTTTAAATTCGAAATGTTCTCATCGGAATATTTGTTTTTGTGATCAGGAAATAGTTTATGTGATATTAGTCTTTCCATTATAGCTGCTGTGAGTAATGTTTTTGTTGAAATCTTTATTGCCCACTTGAAATTATCTTTTGTAGATTTCTGTGTCTTTATAATTAACCTGCAGGTAATAATAATATTTTAATAGCTGATGCAACAGAGATGCAAGCCCATGCAGGTAGCTAGCCCCTTATTATAAATAATGATTTTTATTTTTAATGTCACCACTGGTATGCCCATTATCAACAAGTATTTTACCTAATATGTCCATTTGATTTTGTATTTTGCTCAAATGGTCAAACGAAGAATTCCCTTGGGTCACAGAGGAGTTAGGAGTGTCTTCTAACAATGACACTTATTAGAGCCACAGATGTGCATGAATCAAAGTCCTTGGCTTGGGTGCAGACACTGCCAAACTGAAAAGCAGGATAATGAGGATACCAAATCCTTTACATTTTCTACAGTTCAGAACTTTCTGTAGCCAGAAGTCAAACATGTAATTGATATTAATGTGCATGAATCCCAAAAGGCAATTGATTTAATTGATTGATTGATTAATTGATTTACCCTTGGAGACACTGGTTTCCACCGGGGATTTTTGACCTACTGAAGGCCAATAAAATTAAATATGGGATTTATTGGATTTGGCAAAAAAGCTTAATATACACGTACAGTTCTAAACATTTTTTTCATTGTTTCTTTTTTTCATGAAATTATGATAGTTTGTGTGTATTCCACTGAAATCATAAAATACCACCTGTAAGGACATTATAAGTCAGCATAGAAAGTTTTTTTTTTTTAATTTATTTTAAAGAATAATGGCCTGTGTTGTTTTTGTCTGTCTAGTCCACTGACCATGAAATGTTGCTGTCTTGAACCAAACCAGGGAATGCTATTTTTAATGTGCTGTAACCTGGGATTGCTATTCAGTAACGCTAATCCCCTGGGAAGGATAATCTCTTATGCACAACACTACAGTATACAAAGTATTGTAAGACCTGGAAATTTCATTCTCAACTGTATAAAGGATGAAAATGCCATTAGCTAATAGTGCGATCATTTAGCTGTCCTCTAGTTGTAAAATCTCTCACAAAAGAATCTTTTGTGTTATAAAATATTTATTTGGTGTGGTTTTGGAATCGATTTAATCTTACTGTTTAAGTTAAGCATGAACACGAAGAGCCAAGACAATTTTCTGGCGAGGTAACTTTACCCTGAATCAAAGTGACTCCAACTACTACTGGCAGTCAATGAAGAAAATGTTGTACATTGATAGCCGTCTGCTTGACTAAACCAATTAACATTTGGGGAATTATTTGATTTATTCCTGAGTTAGATGTGACCATTCTAAACACTCTGTAAATTTTATAACAGATTACAAGGAGAAATAGCTAGCCTGGCTGTCTATAGAGGGAACAAAATGCACGTAGGAGGATCACAGAACCTCATTCTATAACATGTTGTATCTTGTTTCCAACTGCAAGACCATTTATGGGATTGTTATCGCAGTGTGCGTGTGTGCGGGCATGTCATTATGACACAGTGTGGTCCTAGACACATCTATGCACACTGGTGCATAAACACACAGATGCACACTGGTTGCTCTTTTTGTCTGTATGTCCATAAACTATACAGCAGTGCAAATTAAGTTTAAAGATAACGAGATCCAACTCATGAACACTATTGTGGGGTGCCATTTTCCAACAATTTTTTTTATTTGTTAGGTATTTGTAAGAAAAATAATGCAAATACAAGTCTGCATATTGCACAGCAGGTATTGTGCAGGTTAATCAAATACAATATAACAAACTGGCTCTATTCCCTGCTTGCAGATTAAGTTTGAGATTGAGTTTGCCTGTGTCTCACTTACACAACTTACACAAGAGGAATTACGCTTTTAAAGGAACATGTTGTCATTTTTTTCTAAACCTTACCAAGCAGATGTTAGTGACTAATCCTAACCTGCGAGTAAAAACGACATCGAACAGTGAGTGGGGGAGAAAAGTAAAACCAAGGTCCAAATTTTGGTCTCCTGGCACATAATCCTGCATCTTATGCATCCCTACCCTGCATTGTATGTCTGTAAAGAGTGTCTAGGCACAACACATGTTTTAGAAAGAAACTTTTAACTCTTAGAATAGACCTTTGTCCGATTCATGTTTAATTCAAGAAATATTAGTTCTTTGTGCAGAGCAGGTCCGTTACAGTGTGGGTTTGTGAACCATCTGTTTGCACTGTAAGGCAGACTTTTAGGCCTCACACTCAGGCTTCACTCATTGCTTTTGTGCTGTCAACACCAGACACACAATGGCCTGTTCATAAGTGCTGCTGCCGTATGGAATAGTGGCAGTGAATAGCTAAATGTCAGCAAAGTGAAAAATTCTCTGCCACTTTCCTTTCACCGCTTATCTCTTTATCTGCCTCTCCTGAACACCAAACATCACGCCTCTCGTAGAAATGAGGCCTACTGTCGGCCCACTCATTGACACACAGCAGTCCATTTCTTTTGTAAGAGGTCCAGGTTCCCAAACTAGCCAAGAAGCTGACAGAAAGATCCAGCCAGGCCAGATACTCTACATCGCCATGCTTTTTCTTTTCCCCACAGCTGTGCAAACAAATGTGAAAGAAATTCTCAGGAAATTTAATCTTGTAATTGTTTTGGCTTTTAAAAGAGCATTCTAAAGAGGTCTCCTCATTTTACACCAACTGTCTGCCAGCGTTTGTGGGAATAAATAGATTTTAAGTAGGCTTGGTCCTAAAAGTCTCGCAACAGCAGATTTTTGGAGTAGGAGGTAATTATTTCAACACTGGAGTTGCACTAAAGATAAGATTATCTATAAGATTGCTTATATTTTATCTATCTGTCTATTTGTCTGTCTGTGAAAAAATGCATGTATGTGTTTGTCATTGACCAGTTTTACACATAAAAGTAGCTCAAAAAGCTTAAGAGCTTTAAAATAGAATCCAGAATCTCTTGCAGTAAAGAACAACCATCACTTCTCACAGTAACTGAAACGAAATGTCACATCTGAGATTAATACATATCTGGTGCAATATTTGTCCAAGTAAATGCATGTTTTATGATGTACAGTAGTTGTTCACACGCAAGCTGGCAGCTTTTTTTCCTCAGAGGGTCTGACCAACTATTACCCGATAAATCCCCTGTCCCACCACATTAGCCTGCCAGAGCCACTTGGCTGGGATGACTGCAGCTTATGTCAAGCTTGTTAGCGTTTAGCGTTGTTGACTTGAGAGGGACTTGATATATGTATAAGTCTTTGTGCACCTCTCCACACAATCTATCCAGTTCAAAGAAAGATTTAAAAGGTGTGCTGATAAGTGTTGCTTTTTGGTTTTCAGCAGTGAATGCCACTAAACACAATTTTTGGTGCACTTTTTTTTTTCATTCTTAATTTTTCTTTTAACCTGAAGCCCTCTTTACATGTTATATGTTGCTAACTCAATTCTTTTACTCCCATCTGCAGGCTGTGACAGGAAGATGTTTTGGTGAGAAGGATTTCCGAGGAGGTTTGGAGAATGGAATACTACTGTGCGAGTAAGTTGTGACTATATTTGTTATTGTTGTTGTTTTGGGGTTTTTTTCTTATAATCTAGTAGCAGAGTGTTACACATCTCTGGTTTGTACGTTTATTATTCTTGAATAGTTTTCAATGATTAGTCATCTTACCAATTCATTGTAATGTTTTTGTAATTTAATTGTACATATGCTGTTTGGTTTAATACTGTATTTGTTTCGGTATCATGATGCTCTGGTTGGTTAAATGAATTTTGAAGAGGGAGTGTAAATGTAAAATAATCACACACTATTTAAAGCGAATAGAAAGAACATTAGCAGTCAAGCAGGTTTTTGTTTCAAGTACTTTGAAGTGTGGTCCAGTGATCAGAAAGACTGGCGTCCGGTTCAATTGTCGTCTAGTTTGACTCTTGAACTGGTATACCCACTCATATTGAGTCGAGGTGCTGAAACGAGACTGAAAGCACTCACATGCACTTGCGCTTTCCTCTTCCACGTTCCAGTTGCTGCCGGTGTTGCACGAACGCAGCGTTTGTGCTGTCTTTATTGTGAATACAGATATCAGAGCCAATTTACCAGTGTGCCCACTGGTTTGGGGATTTCCGGGAAATCATGGAATATTTAGACGTGCAGTAGTACTGTAAGTCTCAAAAATAAAAGCCTGACATTGCTTTCTAAGTGACTGACAAAAGGGGGGAAAATTGCAACCAAGTAAATAAAGACTAATTTAGCCATTTGTGCTGGATTAAAAGTGGCAATGCAAGTATTGCTATGGCATCATAAGATTTCCCTATTAAGTCCTGAGATAAAGTGACAGATGCTGTCGGAGAAAAAGTCGTGCAATGTCCGGGATAATCTTGTAAGTAAATGGCTACAGATTGACTGTAGCCACTGTCGCAGATTGATTACAGACTGGGGATCATTAAAACAGTGCGTTTATAGAGGTCATTGGCAAGAGCTGTGATCAAAATTGTGAGTCCTTGGTTACTGGAGCATGTGACATCCTCTTGGCCCCAAAACTGTGCAACCAGTCAAGTAATTCATTTACTTATAATTCAGGTAGAGAAGAGACCTGATTGAATCATACAGTTTAAATGCTCTCCAACCGCTTCCTCATTTTCCTGATATTCAAAGAATTAGGAAATGTCCCTGTACACACTCATAAGATTATTTGTTTATGTGTCTAGATTTCTTTTGACTGTGCCTTTGTTTTGATAATAGATGACACGTCTCTCACAGTTCAACCATGTTAATGGCTGAAAATGAAATTTTCAGGAGACACGAGTGGGCCTCTTTTCCCAGCATATAAGTTTGAATAATTCCATCAAAGCCACGGTGGGATTTGAAAACCATTTCCCCCAAAACATGTTTATAAACAAAGTCTTACATTTTAAAAAAAGCAGACAAACATTCACATTCCAGGCAATTTTCAGAGTGAAAATATTGTCTTCTCTGATGCCATTACTCATTCTCCCCACCTACACATCTTAATATATTGGCATGTAGGTAGGATTAAGAACTGCCTTCTCCTGGGCTCGTTCAGAATTATTCTTGGAAATATACAGTGTAGCAGGAAATCTTCAACTAAACGTAGGAGTACATGAGGCATGCTGAGGGAAAGAGAGTTCACTGAAAAGGTAAATTACAGCACTTCATCTCAAAATACCTGCTGAATTACTATGAACATCATAAGACTGTTGATATCTAATACCTCGTATCCAAGGGCGGATTTTTCCTTTTTAGAGGAGAATCATTACAGCGCTTCCTCTGATGAAAACACGCACAAAAGATGAAACTGGAGACAGAGAGGAAGGGAGAGAGAGGCGGGAATGCTGAAACTGCTTGTTCATGGCTGATAAGCGGGCAGAGTTTGAGGAATGCAATGTACTGTACACTTCCCGCCAAAAAGTTTTTGCATCGGCGTGGGTCTGATGAGAGATGACAGCACCAGGACAAACCTACTCATGTGTGCTTCCCTGTGATATAACATTTATTGGAAGTAGTTAACAGGTCCCAGTGGGTGAAAGGAGCACAAACGATTCTCCACTGTGATTTAGGCTGCGTCGTCGTTATAGACGTTCCAGACGCCACAGGGGAGTTTTTAGAAATGTTTCTGTATCCCTTTAGATTCCCCTTTCTTTTCTCTGTAGAGACACCCACAGTTTAAACCTATTCATGTATTTTGCCTGCAGTTATTTCATTCTGCTCTAGCGACGTTTCAACTTTGAAACGCATGCTTTGAAGTATTGAAGTCAACTTGTCATTAAAAGAAGTTTTAAAGCCACAACTCTTCTTTTTTTTATGCGTCTTTTGTCAGGTTGCTGAGCTCAATTAGACCTGGACTGGTGAAGAAAATCAACAGACTTCCAACACCGATTGCTGGCCTAGTAAGTGTTTTGGAATCATTCTTTAGACTGATTTACAGCATTTTAACCAAAACTGAAGACGAGAAGATGTTATTCTTGAATATTTTAACCATTTTATTGTTTGCTCCTTTTTCTATCATTGCTTCAAAGCTGTCTAATATCAAAACTTGCTGTCATATTCAAAGTCTTTAGACTACAGGCCACATTTAATTATACATTCATACATCACTTTTTCCCATATGTTTCAAGATCTTTATCTTCCCCTCATTCTCAGGCATCCTTAGAATCACCAGTCAGCTTAATATAAATTTCTTGGAATTGTAGGAGGAAGCTGGGGTAGGCCACAGTTACCACTAAACACTCTGCCACCCACTTTGCTGATTAAAGTAAAGATATGAAACACATTTTCCGTAAAATAACAGCTTGTAAGAAAATGGCTTTTCTTCCATTCATCACCCCTCTCCCTCGCCCAAGTACTGTTGTGTCATTGTGGAATTTGGGTGAGCTGATACAATCTCTCAGGGGAAAAACGTGTTGTTAAGTCTGCTTTTCAAAAGTTGCTGAGTAGCAGTAGTAGTAGAATTCAGTATCCTAAAGTTATGGATGTGAATTAGATGAAGTTTCTGTTACATTAAGTTGTTTCTTTGGTTTGTATTAAGATGGTGATTATGTTTGTTGCTGGCTGTGGTGCACAACAGCCAAAGTGTGCATTAGCAGTCGCGTGTAACACTCAGCACTTAACAGCTTACTTATTGTACAGTTCTGCAGTGAACCAGATAATCTTGAGAGCCCTTGGCTATGAAATATACTGGATCACTGCAGGAACACAAAAAATCCACTTGAGGATTTTATATGTCCCAAAGTCATTTACTGCCTCGACATTATTATTGGTGAGATGCATCAAAACCAAAAGGATTTTTCAAAGATGTAGATGATAGAAACCTATTCCTGCTCCCAAAACCTCACATGGAAGTTGTTCATTGTTGTCTGTGGTTTTACTGAAGAATCCCAAGTTTGTGTCTTGCTTTGAATGAGATTCTGTGAATTGAAGTTGATCCGGACACTGATACTTTCCAGCTGAGTACAGTGCAATACAGTAGAGTTCTTTCATAACGACCTTAGACCTTAATCTGGATGAAGTGGCCTTTCAGGACCAGCACTCGCATGTAAACATAGTCACAGTGAAAGTTGATAGCATGTACTTCCATCTCTCTTCCCTTCATGAATAGCTTGTCAGTGTATAACTTCAGGCTGTCTTTGTATTTCTTTCATATTCACGTTTAATTTAACACCTTTTTTTGTAAACATAGAACACCAAGAACTAAAAAAAGTGACAATTAAAACGATATTTTATTAGAGTCATTCTGAAAATGCATATGATTTATTTTGATCCTTTGGCAAATATCACTGTATTTAAGAAATAGGCAGTCTATTCTTGTATTGATAAGAAAACAACTGATGCTTTGCCCTGTTTTGTGTCATTGTGAAAGCTTTGCATCATCAGTTATTTAACTGTACTTTACACTGATGTGTTTTAGCAAAGAAAACTACTCTGGCAGAATGTTTCCTTGATAAAAGGGAATTTCTGAATTAAATGTGATGATTGTCTATGATAGCAGTTTAGAGCAGAAGTTCTGGTACTTCAGCAACAAAAAATACGTAGTTATTTAGATCACAACATCACAGATGAGGCATGGAGGCTGTGGTTGGGGCGGAATGGCTGCTCTTGTCTCATTGTGCCACTAATAGCCGCCATTGAGTGCTCTGACTTTTAAAGAGCGTTGGATAATTACGCTGTCTTCACTGTTTTCTACCATAAATAGGTGCAGAGTGGATATATTTTATCCACTCAGCTCATGGTTGTTTTTTTCAGGGTCCAAAGATGCTTTTCTGCTGAGCATCAAACCAACAGTATCTGATGGAGTTTTTACTTTTCATTTCCTGTCTTATTTTTCTCAACAGTGAACAGGAAAAAAAGCTGTAACACAAGGGATATTATAAATTAGCATTTTTAAGCTTATTTGACGCCTTTTGATGATATAAACCACAATCTGTAATCTGAAGATTTTTTGGTTATTAATCTATTTATGACCGTTTACACGGTTTATTATAAATACCAGGACACTCACATAAAACACCTGCAGAAGCTGCTCACTTCATGGACTCCACTTCATGGCTGAGTTTCTGTGGTTCCTAAACACTTCCACTTTGCAATAACATAACTCATAGTTTATTGTGGAATACTTAGAAGAAGGAGTTTCAATAGCAGGCTCTAATTGAGACTGTTTGTACAAACAGCTAAAGAGGTGTTGCCCATTACTTTTGTCCACATAGTGTATCTCTGGTGGCATGGTGATGCTATAGCTAGAACTGTTGCATCACTGTGTCCACTTGTGGCTACTCCATGTCCCAAAGTTATAAATAAAAAGAAATCTAATTAGCCTCAGGTGTAGACACTTAAAGGTCAAAAAACACAGCACAACCATTACTAATTAGCTCAAAGGGACAATCAGTAACCCATTGACTGCCTGTTTATACTAGTAGCTAGAGGATAATATATAATAAAAGTTGAAACAAGAAAACAAAAAACGCGGCTGGATGTATATGTTCTGAATAAAGTGACTCGTTATGCTTACAAAGTTTCATAGCTTTTAAGTTCCTGTGGCCTTGCAGGGATTTTTCTTCCTCTTGGCTTTGATTAGTGAGGTGAGAAATACATAAACAAGGGTCTGCTGTTATCTGGACCATCGTAATAAAACATAGCCTACTCCCCCTTCCTCTTCCTGTTTGAGGGCTAATGCGAAAACGAGTCTCTGTGGAGTTTAGGCTGTTTTATAATCACAGCAGCTACCTCAGTGTTTTGGCAGGTCGAGCTGTATAGGTCAGTGTTCGCTGGTTGTGGCAGATTCTTATCCCAGGCATCTCTGGGTTGACTGGCATGCTCATGTCTTATAGTGTGTTAATAGACATGCAACGGTGATCTCCTGGCAAGATGAGTAGTGTTAATTAATTAATATGAATAGTAGTAATTAATCTGCTTGAACAGGTGTTTCATTAGACATGACATTTATTAGATCGAGTGTTTTATATTATTTTTAATAATGCAAGTGGGGGAAAAAAACAACACTAGTATGTTACATAAATGCCTTCCAATTTGAACTTTACATATTTTGCATATCAATTTTAAAAATTCTATGACTCATTTTTGAAAAAACATAAAAGTGTATGCTGTCAACTCAAAATTTCATCTTGATCAAGTTGAAGACTTTCTTTTTTCAGTTTGAAGCAAAATTAATTATCCTGTTGTCATTAGAATATCTGTAAACCTGATTTACCACTGCAGCAAAAAATGAGCCATATTAAACTTTGCAGCATTAGAATAATTTATATGACTGATAGCTCTGAAAAATGCATTTCATATTTGGATAGCTGAGGTGATCTGTGGGTGGCTTACCAAGTCTTTTGCAGTGTTTTTCTTGAAAGGGACAAAAACAATTGTCCAACATCAGGCCTTAAACTCTGGTCTGCTTCCCTGAGAAAGTTGTTGTTCTAATTAGGACATTAATCAAATTCCAGTGAAGGTTAAGTCTGAAGAAATCCAAACATATAAAACTAATTTGACCTTTACGTCTCGGAATATGTGACCAATGTGTTAGCTAAAGAACATATGTTCTGATGTTTGTAAAATTAATTTACATTCCATTCTAATTCATGCTAATTTCACCACAATGCCGAGATTTTGAGAATGGACAGAGTGGATAGGGGCTTTATTTCTGAGTCTACCTCCAGACATCAAGTCCTCCTCCAAACACATTCAGCTGTTAGTCATTTCTTTGTGGTAGACACCCAGTTTCCTGTGGCAAGGACCTGCATATCAGAACAAAGTTATACTCCCTTCCTTAAAAATGCACACACACACACTCTTTCTGAGCTCTACCACCTGAGCTACAGGGTGGCTATAGCTCAGGTGGTAGAGCAGGTCATCCACTGATCGGAAGGTTGGTGGTTCGATTTCTGGCTTAACCTAGTCTACATGCCAAATATCCTTGGGCAAGATACTAACCCCAAATTGCTCTCCGATGCATCCATCGGAGTATGAATGTGTGTGAATGTTAGCTATGAAGCACTTAGAAAGATGTGCTTGTGCGAATGGGTGTGAATGGGTGAATGCACAAGTTGTGTAAAGCGCTTTGAGTGCTCAGATGAGTAGAAAAGCGCTATATAAGAACCAGTCCATTTACCATTTCCAAATACCCACTAAATTACCCCTTTATCTATCATGTTAGTTGCTAACAAATGAGCCAGATAAATCCTTTTGTTATTGTTATTTAGTCTGGTTCCAGACTACATGATATTAGAACTAAACAGAGAAAAATGTGGGATGAAACTGCTTAATTGGAAACAAGATTAAGTTCCTCTTTCACACTACCATATCCCCTGCCGCCCCTGACTATAGATGGATGGACTATAAATAGATAATTGACAAGATGAGACACGGTTTATAGAAATACTGTGTATGTATGTGTCTGTATTTACCAACCAGGTTAAATCATTAATTGCATTATTCTGTAACCACAACATTTCGCCTGCAGCAGAAATGTGTGTTACTTTGTGTTATGCACAACATTGAAGTCACAAATCTACAGTTTACTTGCCAAGTGGGAGTATCAGCAGTGCTTGCAGCAGCCATTATCTTTGCTTATAGGTTAACACACACCTGTAAAAATGTGATTATGCATTCCTCTAGTCAAAGGGTCATTCAGCAGTTTAGGGTGATACAGCCTACAAAAATAATGCATAACTGCTGTGATTTTCTGAGCTGTCTTTTTTCCATCTTGTTTGTGAGCAAGAGAGCTCTCTGCTCTGGCTGCAGCTCTATAAAAACATTGCAGAACCAACTGTCAACCTGAAAGTGCATGGGTAAAATGTTGATAATTATTTTAACCACTTTCTATGCTGCCAACTTGCAAGCACAGCAACATCTAGTCAAGTAGTTGTACACTTCCCTTGTTTGCAATGCTTTTTGCGTCTATGCAACAGTTTATCTTGTGATTTACTTGAGTTGGGTAATGCAATCATTGTTTATTCAGCTCAGCTTATCATATGTAAATCTAGCAAAGGATATTACAATGTTTGTCATTGTTAATTATTGTAAAGGTGATAATTAATCATATCTATGTATGCTTCTTGGTTCTTTTTTTAAAGATCTGTATTGTATTTGGTCTCATATTCAACTTTCTGCAATTTCAGATGTTAGGCAACAGCTCAGAGTAGACTCATTATGTCTGCTTAAAGATATTATTTGAGACTAAGATCCAAGTTTTTGTGTGAGAAAAATAAAACATGTTGCCTTCCCTGTGTTACATCAGTATGATGATCATATTCTTAGAGTATGTTTCACAAAAATTCTAATTATCCTCCTTTGTGAGTTGGATGATTCCTTGTTCCAAGTGTTAACTCATTTCTTGTGTCTGGAAAATAAATACTAGTATTAATCAAATGCAGCTGATGTGAAAACCCTTTGTTTTGAAGTTTAATATGACCTTGATCGGCTTAATCCTGCGGCAGGTGAGTCATTTCAGAAGTAAAATTTCTCAAAAAGACCTTGCTGGTCCTGTTAGAGAGATATCCTAGCGTAAGTCTGTATATCTTTGGGTGGGGTTGCCTCACCAGGAGAGCAGAGATGGCACTGTCCCAAAAACACAGGAAGCTGCAGGGTGGATTTGGAGGGGTAGTTTGCTACAGTTGGAAAAGGATCGTGAGAACAAGTGCATGCAAGTGTGCATGTTTGTCATTGTACCCATGCATGTTTTTTTTGTTTTTTTAATTTTACACTTGGTAGTGTGAATATTCCAAAAAGAGTTTATTTAAAGCAGCATTTTGTGCAAGCGCATGTATACAAGCACAGTGTGTTTGTGTTTGGCATGTGAGAGGGAGAGAGTGTGTTTGGGACAATTGGGGTGGAGAGGAAATGGTGACACCCTGAGAGAGAAAGGGAGAAAAGGGTTTAGGTTGTGGCCCTCTGAAAGACTGAGAGACATAGAAACAAAGAGAGCGGGAGAACCTGGGAACTGGAGAGGAGAGACTGGCTCAGGTTGCGTCCAACAAAGAGTTTGTCAGAGAGCAAAGGAGAGCGAGGGAGAAGGACTAAGACAATGGGCAGAGTAAAACATTGAGGAGAGAAGGAAGGAAGGATTCGAGAAGAAGCCGATAAACAAGAAGCAGGAAATATTTGAACAGAGGAACCCGTCAAGAGCGAAAGCTGGAGTAATCTGAGAGATGAGATGTACGAAAGCTGGGCACAAAATCTGATGGTGTCACATTTCTGTTGAGCAGGTATCCTGATTTTTGTGGCGAGACTCCTTGTTTGTGTGTGTTTCTGTGCAGGATAGAAAGTATCTGGTCATTTCAGTTTGTTTGGCTGACAGAGACCTTGGAAATGTTTGTGGGACAGGGTTCATGTGGGATAATTTAAGAGAATGTTGACATTTTCTCTCTTTAGCTGTTAGTGTGCAAAGATGTTTCTACCAGGAGTTCAGTCTATTTAATTGAAAAGAAAATATAAAATTGGGGTTGGGGGGGGGGGGGGGGGGAGATTACTATGCCAATGAAAATAAATGAAGTAGACATACTCAGAAGGGCTAGAACTGTGTCAACAGAATCACTTTTAACACTTTACTATTGATTTATATATTCATTCCCTTTATTTTTAGATGAACTTTGATTTGATGAAATAATGAGCCAGGCAACATGTTGATTTAAATGTTTAAGTCAATAAGTGATCTGTCTCCTCTGTGTGACTCGCATGTTTCGAGTAGTTCAGTGCATATTCATGTTAAATGATATGGTCCTTCTTGCAGAGTTTGCATTTAGAATAGAATAATAGAATAATAAAATTCTGTAATTATAATAGAAAGTGTATATTAGTTGAGGTCTGATGTAGCTTTTTTAGCTGTCTCCTAGTATTTATCCCAATGAAATTGTGCTTTCGCTCTACAGGACAACCTCAGTGTGTTTTTGCGTGGCTGTGAGGAGTTAGGACTGAAGGGCTCCCAGCTCTTTGACCCTGGAGACCTGCAGGACACATCAACACGCCCCACGGCCAAGTAAGACTCGACCACTTGAGTTATGTTCCACAGATAATATCTACCATTTGAACAAGTTGAGTCCTGCAGAGTTGACTGTGTAGATTTGACCATATATACTGTATGTAGAAAAGTCTAATGTGATGCTTTCCAGATGGTAAAACATAGATACACGGGTGACAAAAAAGAGCCTAAAAGTTAGTTGATGAATTTTAATCAGTTTGCTTAGTTTGTGAATGTCTTAGAATTTACTGTTTTTTGCGCTCTGTTTGTTGACACTGTTACTGTGGCACTAACTAAAGGTGACAGTTTAAAAGAAAACTTACTAATGTGAGCTTTAAATTATTTATAGCTTTGACATTTATTTACACAAGACTCTCTCTACATCTCTCTACAAAACAGTGAGGGTGCTGTTCTTTCATAGTAAAGTGAAGCTTTGGTGAATGAAATTTTCTTAAATGTTTCTCTGCTTCAGAAGGTAAATATCTCCACATTTACCTTTGGAGATATTTTTCTCTGTTGTTATAGGACAGTTGTTTAAACTTTTTTTTTTTTAATTATTCTTATCACATTTAAATTGAGGTTTAAATTTTCAAACAAGACAAAAAAAAAACTATTTCCTAAAATTCTTTGTTGGAAATGCTCTATATCACTAGATGGTGATGGTGAACACTTTTAGCCTGCTTGTCTCAAACACTGGTTGTGCATTTCTTTGTCTCACTTTGTCAGTAACCCGTCTGTCATAAGACAATCAAGCAGTTCACTGAAACACAAATAAGTAGACGGGAGTCAATGGAAGTTTGCATGAGCCTGTGCCAGTGAAGCAACAATGGCATATCTGTGAGACACAATTGGTCTCTGTCCAAATAAAACACAAGGGTGTGCATCACACACTGAACCATGACTCCTACTTTGTTGCTTGGTAACAAAGCCAACTGCATCTAGCTTTTCATACTGTATATGTGTTTGTGTGAATATGTGGGTGTTTCGGTGTCTTTGGCATGCACTGTCTGCTGGCTGTGTATTACCAAGGTTTCATTCACAGAAGGGTTTTAAAGGTGCTTTTGGAGATGGGGCAATGCATTTCTATTTTGTTTGCGTCTCTGTTTATTTATTCTTGATTCGGCATGTGCACATATCTACAAGTATAATAATTTAGTTAATGTAAGAAAGGTCTAAAATTGCCAATCAAGATTGTTAGATGAAGAGGGAAATATAAGTGTCATTTTCATAACACTGTTTAGAAAAATGTAGGTATATATCGAAACAAAGAACAGGGGCCCAGGATAGAGCCTTGGGTAACAACACAATTAAATTAGGCGACTCATTAGCATTCATAGTGAACCTGTACCTAATATGCCACAGGGTGATTTTTTTTTTTTTCTCTTTCTGTCATTGAGTGTTTAATAGCATCTCCAAAAACATGCAGGCAGTAGTATATTAAAAATGATGCAATCTGGATTCATATTCACTCAATGCACCATTGCTTCTATTGACATGTTAAAATGGAACTTTCATTGTACAAGTAGCCCTGCACTTCATCTGGTGCTTATGTAACTCTCTCACATATAGAAGGTTATTTCCTACACCTTTACTCTTCTAGAAAACTTTGGACAGCCAGACAAACAAACAGATTGTAGTGCACTGTGAGCTGAGGAATAGAATATCTACTATTCCCGTTGATGGTCATGGCTCATTTTCCAGGATAAGCAATGGTTTGCCAGGTAGTGGAGATGAGAGGAGATGACAGCTGTGTTTCTGTTCAGCAGTCTAGTGGATTTCACAGAAAATTTTGAAATGCTGTAAAATATAAAACACAGGTTAAATCTTTACCTCAGTTGCATTATCCGTAAATATACTGATTATGGCTAAGTTAATGCTACTGGCAGTAATTATGGAAACCATTTAATGCTTTCATCAAAAATAAATAAACATTAACTCATAAGCAGAAAGAATAATGTTACTATCATCACATAACATAGAGCTAATAGAGGGAAATGTCTTGGTAGTTATGTCTAACCAAAAATTTAGTGTAAATAATAAATTATGACTTTCAAAGCCAGATTATAAAATCTAATCACATGAGAGAATTTTTTCAGAAATAACTAGCTAGCCAATTTGTAAAGGTGTTTTCAAATGTTTTGGTTTTTTCAGCCATAAGTTACTTTATATCAGTTTTTACAAATTTGATATTGAACTACTGTATATACCTATGCTTAATATACATTTGACATATGTAAGAGAAAAGAATAAGCAGCAATATCATTACTAGTTTATCTGTTTTGAGCCTTTACATTAAAGACAAACATGCAGGAAAAAAATGTAAGAATATGACAGCTGTTTACATTAGCTTGGGCCTCTTAATATGATCTAATACCTTGTGGAATGTCTATTTGTCCTTTGATTGTGCACTTACTAGCTAACAGCAGAGAAAAGGTACTTGTCTCCATGTTTATTTAGTCAACTGACAGAATGAGAGGATGATGAGGGAGGGGTTGCTGTTCATGCTCTCAAGCTCATTTCACCTTCTCCACCTTTATTTGTTTCTCATGTACCTGCTGCCATTCAAAGCCCAACTTTGAGTGTCACTTGCATGTTGAACGATTTTAATTTTCCCAAATTAAAGGTTATTATTCTTAATTTTAAAAAACTGTAACATTTAAGCTAAATATGAGTTTCCCATAATTAATTGTTTTTAAGTTGACCTTTTATACATTTTTTTAAATATCTTTATGGACAATGTAAAATGTTGTGAAATGACCTTATGCTGATATGATATACATTAGTTATTTTTATTGACCTTGATACTAAGATATAATAACTATTCTGGCTTTTCCCAAGTCGCTAATGTTTAATCAAGCATCAATTTTAACAATTTATTGATCCTGTGATCCTCTCATGCTGCACTGATCCAGGTACAAAGATTGTGGCAGGACATAATTGCAGTCAACTCTAGTTTAAGAATACTTTTAAATGTTTTTGTTGCCTGTTTTTTTTTTCTTTTTCTTTTTGTTATCAAAAAGAAAAAAAAAAATTTTATCCATTGTTAGATTTTTTTTTTTTTTTTTTTGCCATTCATCAGGCTTCACGTGTCTTTCACAGCTTAAGAAAAGGCAGATTGTGGATTTTATGTGATTGAGACTATTTAAGAAAACAAAGTCTCACACTTCCTGTATGTGTCTGTGTTTTAGCCTTTGTTTTCTCTGTCTTTGTTTTCCACCTCTCAGCCTAGAAATTTGTATTTCTACAACATGAGTGCATTTTAGTCAGGTTTGCAATTGCTTCATTCCACTTCCCATTTATAGCTTACGTGGTAATCCGCAAGATTCACATCATTTCATTTTGGCAGCGTCTGTGGTGCTAAGTGGCCTCCGCTGTGGTGTTCTCTTAGAGATGCTCCACCTCCCAGAGATCAGTTGGCAGTCAACTCGCTAGGCTACCACTATAGCACGTGTCTCTTCTATCTACTACAAAAGTATTTCTCTTTGTGAATTCTGGACTCACCATTTTAAATGTCAGTGTTTCTTTCCTTTCTATTTCAGCAGTTATTCAGTTGCTAAGACTGTTAACAAAAGGTTTTGCCAAAATGTTCGCTTTCTGTGCGTGGGCTACAGTCACTGCAGATTCTTATATTTCACAAAGTTTAGTTTTTTCTGCTGTTTCACATAGATATGTGGGAGATGGCACATCTTGAAGTTGTCTGCTGTTATCTTTATGTAAGGCACTTCACTGAATAGAACCAGAAGTCTCACTACCTCCTCTGTCTGTCTCTCTCTGTGTTTCATTCTCCAGGGGAAGTGACGGCAGTCGAAAGCTCAAGAATGTAAGTGATACTGTCAGGTTACAGTGGGATAATTTGTTTGTGTGCTAAATACATGTTTGGAAAGAAAGTGTTATTCTGGTGCTCTGTTTCTCTTTTTGCTTTCACTATCCATGATTTCAGTGGCTCTTACTAATCCGTGATCCACCTCTGTGTTTTCCTGTTAAAAAGTTGTTCCTCTTTTCTACGTTCTTGTCCCTGGGGCTGGATCACTGGGGTTCTTTCTCTATATTGTGGGGCATTTACCTTTACATAAAGTACCTTGACACAACTCTTACTGTGAAATGGTGTTAAATATCTAGTTTCTATTCTGTCTGTATTATCCTTTATTACCTTTCCACTTTACCCTATTTATGTGCATCCGTTCATGCATCTTACTTTGTTTGTTTTAGATGGTATGTTGGTTTTTCATATTTTTTGCTTAGTGTTTTCTTTCACCTTTGAAGTCAACTATTTCTACATATTCTGTGAGTCTTGATTGATTTCAGGCGTCTTTATTCTTGCCCCTCTTACAGCCTTTTAATTATTTAGAGGCCCGTTATAGTCACTGTCTGCTCAAGTCAGCACCTTCCTATCCTTTTTCTAATAATGCTGCTTTAAGAAGTAGAACACACAATGCTGGCCCTGCCTACTCTGCAGTCAAAGCAGTTCTACTCGCGCTCTCTCTCTCGCTATGTCCTCCCCTCCTCTCTCTGTGATGCTGCTGTGCACTGTACAAGTTAATGTGTCGAGCTGCAGCACTGGTCAGGCCTGTTAGCTCATTTAGCTGACTAAACATGGGGGACTCCAGCATTTGCAGCGGTGGCAAATGGCTAACATATTCCCAGCAGCCAACACTTTTGCAAGGAACCTTCTGCTGTGATGTGCTGTAGATTCAGGACTAAGGACTAGGATTTGACAGCAGCTGTCTCTGCAACACATCAAATATTGAGAGGTGACGAAACTGCATCGAGAGGAATTTGCTGATGTGATGACAAAGATGTTGTTTAGCAAACAGCAGATGGGACGTTACCATTTTTAAAAGAGGTATGCCTGGATAAGATACTGCTGAATCTGCTGTGTTCATGAGACTGTTATTTAGCAGGTAAAAGTGTGAAGAAGAAGGCCTGATTATGCATAGTGATGACTGTTAGATATATAAAACAAAATCTGTATCTGTATGCATGTGTGCATGCACTGGATAGTGCTGAGGTCCTGACATAATAGGTGGATTTTTGACTTCGTTCATGACCCTGCAGTGCGTGGCTTTAAGTGTGTTTGCACATGAACCAAAAAGGTGAATGTTGTTTTCCAGTGGAACTTTCTTGACAGGTCTGTCCACGTGTGCACTGACAGGCAGCTGCTGAAATTGACAAGGCAAAGCGTGTGTGGCGCTATGCATTATTCTGCTGTCACGTCGTTTATTTTCATTCCCGACTGTCGAAACTCTGCTGAGATGTACTCAAAGTTTGCCTTTAAAATTCTTTAAGAATGCTCTTCGTTAAGTATTGGTTGGTTTAGTGCTGCACGTGTAAATCATACAGACAGAGTTTTGGAATGTGATTGTGGAGTTTGGGATTGATAAGGGTGTGTTTACAGCACAATAGTAAGCGAGTGAAACACATTTGGTGCTGACCCAGTTCCAGTGGGAGTTGGCATGAATCTGCTATTGTGGTGACACAGAAACTCCATATTCTGCTGCTGAGAGAGCTGCAGTATGCAGCTAATGAAGCTTAACCTCAGCAGCTGTATTGTCACAGCTTCACCTCTGTAGTGTCAGGATATTAGATAAAAAAAATCTCACGTGGTTCTGAAAATATGGCTTATGAAACTAAAATTGTATAATAGAGTCAATGATTGATCGATGGAACTGTCCCCAGTTGCAGCTCAATGATGTTTCACCCTTTAATAAGGCTAAAAGTTTAACATATTTTCACCGTCCAACACAGCTTCACATAAAAGGTCTCATTTAGCTTTGTGCTTATTCTGATCAGCAGACTGGTTCTTTTGCACTCCCTCCAACTGCGTTTGAATGGCAGAAGTTGTTTACACTGACAGTATGACTGAAATAAACACATTAAGCCTTGCTGAGCTTTCTTATCAAAGCGCTCCCTGTGGACAGCTCGTTGACATGGACACAGTAAATATAGCTGGGAGCTCTTTGCCAACAGTGTTAAAGGTGCAGCTCTGTGTGATTTCCCTTTGGCCGGAGTCGGTGTGTAAATTTTGCATTTTAGACATTTAGCTGACAAAAGAACTTCAGTTCGTTGGTTCCTCAACCACAGTCAGTTACTTTGGGGCATTTGTTACAACCAGTGGTGCCAAAACAAAAGTAGAGGCTCTTTCAGCTGCTCATTCAGCTGCTGTTAATGTGTTTCAGAGAGTTAAGAATGACCGGGTAACTGATATACTCAGCACTAAGCTAGCTAACAGGCAATTATAAATCACTGTGACCACAGAAAGGTGGCTATATGTCAGCAAGAGAAGTGCCTGTGACCAGTTTCGGTGTCTGAACAGTGCCTCAGTGTTGTTGTGTTTCTTCCAGCTGCGTTTGCTAACTTATCACTTCTTTGGAAGAGGCTGAGCTGCAATTACCAGGAAACTAGCTGGCACTGTTTTACAAAAAGGGAAAAGTGAAAGCAAGAGAGTGGGTGTTTTGTTGTAGTTTTTTCTTTGTTTTTTTCTTTTTCCTTCAATGCATCCAATATTATTTATAGCTATTTGACTGCTTTGCTGCATGAACATACCAGAGATACACCTGTGTAGCATATTTTGAGTTGACAGGCTAATGAACAATGTGAATCCAGGGTATCATTTTGAAGACTTGGGATGCCAGTGGGCCGGAGGCTGCTGCCCAGACTGCTTTTTCTCTGCTGGTGACGATTAGGATTAGAGCAGGGCGATATGACCAAAAATATTTATCACGATATACATTTGAAAATTTGCGATAACGATATAACTGACGATATAACTGGCACTAGACAAAATACTTTACAACTCCACAACTTTATTAGTGCAAAAAAAAAAAAACATCAATGTATTTTCACTTAAACAAGCAGCTGTTTTAGGTGAATTAAAGTTATATAAAAATTTAACAGTGCAAATGCAAATTCCTTGCTGACAGTTTAACCAAAAGGCATTTCCAGTGGAAATTGGCCGACATATCCTTAGCATAACCATGTATAATATCCACAAAACGTAAAAAGAGGTTATACACACACAGTACCGTAATATTATGTTGAAGCACAGTACGTATCACTCCGCCAGGCTCCTGCCTGCGATAGCCGTAATGCGCTGACAATCCATCAAGCAGTCCGGGTTCGTAGCTTAGCAAAGTCATACTAAAACATTTGACAGATTTTCGAGCGCCGTGTACCACATAAAATTGTTTCGAGGTCAGTAAACACAACCAGAATTCATACATAAGGCACACGGGATTATAAGGGGCACTGTCGATTTTCAGAAAAATCAAAGGATTGATTTTAAGTGTGCCGTATTTTCCAAACAACATGGTAATAACGACGGCCCGCTAGCATGCTCTACCAAAAGTAGTGCTTTGTTGTGTGTCTGACGGACGAAAGCTAAACCAGTTCCACACCACTGAAGTTGCAGCATTTTTATAAACCAGTTCTGGTTCATCCATTTCATTCAACAATTTGCTTTCGCCGCCATGCTTTTTCCGACGTGAGCGTATGAAAACAAAGGCACTGCGCATGCGCGTTTAACCCATATTCTATCGCGATATTTCATTTTTCTATCGTTGCCCAAAATTATACCGGTATTACCGTGAACGGTATGATATGGCCCAGCCCTAATTAGGATTTGAAAACTAATTTTTAATGTTATTTTTTTTAATTAATAAGTTTAATATTGTTGGTGATGTAAGGCTGACTGGAATTAAGACAGAGTGCTTTGAGTTGGTATTGAAATGTGATCAAGTAGCTCTTTAGTTTTAAAAGGCTAATTTGTTTCATGCTTTTCTTTTATGGGAAAGATCAGCTGATATTTTTTCATGATTTTTGTCTGCATTTCTTCTTTTCTTCAGGTTTTAATTACTATCTACTGGTTGGGTCGTGCTGCCAATAGCTGTACATCCTACAACGGGCCCACGTTGGACCTGAAAGAGTTTGAGGGCCTGCTGTCACAGATGCGAAAGGTTGGATAACTCATGTTTATGCCAGCGATAAAAATATAATGGAAATCTCAAGTACATGGATAATATAGTCAGCACTTGCTTTCCCCCCCATTATGTCTCTCTTAGTAACCAGAGCTGTAAAGTGTAATAGGTAGGGAGACCATATGCTATATTAAATATTTGATCCCTGCAGTAATTCATTTCTACAGCCAAAGTGACCTGAGGCATGACACACAGCTTCTGCAGAATCACTTATTTTGGAACTGAGATTCAGTAAATGTGTGTTTGTTCGCTGTACTAACATTTCTGAGAAAACACCTTTCACCCGAGATCCAGTCAAGAAAATTGAATTTAACCTACCTTTTACCTTTTTAATGAGACCAAGAAGAAGGAGAAAAGTTAGAAATGGCAAACCCTCAAGACACATACATGCATACACCCTCTGTGACAGTCATCCGTAGCCATGATGTCAGTTCTGTGCAATTTATTCCACTATGTGACGTCCTATTGCTATTCTTTAAACTGGGAAATTGCTGCCAATTCAGCAAAAATACTTTCCCAGATGTTCACGCGTTGCAGACGGACGACACAAAGCCATAATTCCACAAAGCAAAAAAAAACTTTGATAAAATGAAGGAAAGCTCATCATGTGCAGGTGCATGAAATTCCAGAGTGACTATTCACTTCCCGCCACACTTCCAACAGTTACTAAATGGAAGCTGGACCTTACAAAAACTGATGATTGAAAAGCACTAAGCAGGTAAATGTGAGCTCAGCTGCACTCTTATTTACTTTTTGTAAAAAGCTTAGTTTAAGTGCTTGTGTTAAAGGGTGAGTTACGAGGGAGATGCATATTTTCTTACTTAACTGGTATAGTGGTATATAAGTTATAACATATTGGTTTAAATTGTGTAAAAGTGAAAGAAACAAATCACACATGACTCCTGCTGCTGTAGAACCTGTTTTATAAGCATAACAAAGACATTTAGGAGAGTTTGGGAGTTGCATAACAGATGGTAGAGGGGTCATGGGCAGGAAGTCTTTTGGTAGACAGGAAAGGCCTTTCCCCACCTTCCATTAGCTGCAACAACACATTAAAGCTGTGGACAGAGAAAGGGAGGGGTCACTAAGGTGAAGAGAAAATGATGAAGAGTGATGTAGGCAGAAGAAGAGAGAGGTTATTGGAAAAATAGATGTGGGCAGAGTGGAGACTTGCAGCATGACGGCTATAGTGGACACAAAGGCCACACAACACAAGTTTGGGGGACTTCAGTGACGACTGATGGAATATGCAGCGAAAATTCCTAATTCATTTTAGGGTGTTTGATAACTTTCATTACTCTCCACCATTTGTTACCTCTCTTTTTTGTGCTCATGCATTTTGTAAAATGTGTGTATGCATTCTCAGGAGACAGAAGAGGCAGAGAGCCCTAAACGCAGCATCCGGGACAGTGGCTACATTGACTGCTGGGACTCTGAGCGCAGCGACTCTCTCTCTCCGCCACGCCACGGGCGCGAGGATTCATTCGACAGCCTGGACTCCTTCGGATCACGCTCAAGACAAACCCCGTCACCAGACGTCCTGGTCGCCCGCGGCAGCAGTGATGGTAGGAAAATAAATCGAGTCTATACACTCTTCGATTCACACTGAACTGCTAGTTTTAGTTGACTGTGAAAGACTGGTTACAATGGCCACCCTTTAAATCACAATTTGCAGGTTAAGTATGTTCAGTAGCCATTGTGTTGTTTTAGCAATAGCTGTTTTTCCTGCGAGTGAGAAGTAAGTCTTTGTGCAGGTTGGGCAAGGTGCACAGATGCAACATATAGATAAATGAGGTTTATTGTGCTTTGAATGCTACTGTATGAAGGCTTGTTGTTCTGGCTGTGTTTTTGCAGGACAACGCCCAGTTCAAGTCAAAGGCTGTTTGAGAGAATGACATGAATAATCTCTGTACTGTTTTGAAGTCAATTAATGGCTCTTGTTATATTTAAGCCATGGTAATATACATTGTAAAAGGACTTCAGTGGTGGCTGGGCTCAGTTCCAGTGTCTGTTAACTCTCTTAGACCAAGGGCTACAATCGCACCACATTAAAGCTCTCCGTGTTCTTCACCTTATCTGACGTCAATCTGCAGTGTCAGAAAACATCCTAGAGTCTAGTTTCAATAACAAATCTGTCCCCATTTGTTTCTTGTTTCAAACATATTTCAGTTATGTAATATTAGCATATGCTCCAACAAGCAAGCAGGTGATGTAACACCAAAGGCATTTCATTTATTCATCTTTTTGGAAGGGAAAATTCAAAATTTATGAAAAGATGAAGTTGGCAAGGCAGCAGCAGCCACACACCTTCTGTTTTGTCCTTTCTTTTGTTTAGAAATTTTGAAAAGTGCTTCTTGTTACAGTACAAATTAGAGCCTGTCCTTATGAAGAAGTAAGCAGGGAGACTTTAAGCTGTAGTTTAAACAGTGAAACACTTCAACCCTTCTTATTCAGGGAAAGCTCTATGAAATCTTAGTCCTTAATTCCCCTAAAAATGCACAATGCAGTAGATTTATTTTATAACTCTATTTCTTTATTAACTCTGTTGCTTATCTAGTTAAATCTAGTATGAATGAAAATAGTCTCAGCTATCATACTTGTCCCAGCTCGCAGTCTTAAGGTGTTTGCATCTTTCCTCATACCATTGCCATCTGCACAAAAGTATCTCTGTGCTTGATGTTTGAACCTTTTGTCCTTAGTTACGGCTTTTTGATGTGTTTCTTTAAGCGTGCACTCAGATGAGTGACAGCACCAAAGACTAAGGAAGGAATGACATATCTCTATACAGTATGTGAGACAAAGAAGAGGAAGAGTTGTGGTTTCATGAGCTTTCAGTGGTTTTGATCTGACACTTGACTGGTATGTCAAGGATTATGAAACTAACAGCTCTTGGTTTTGAGAACAGAAGATATTGTTACATATAATGTATGTATATATGTAAAAATATGCTCTTTGTAATTATTTGGAAGGCATCAAATAGAGATTAAATATGTATACTTTTAAATTTGTCACATTAATTTCTGTCTTTGTCTCTAGATTTCCCTCAACGTGTTTACATTGCTTTGTTGTTTATTACGAAAAATGCTTACTACTGTATATGTGCAGTTTAAGACATCCGACATGGTAGCATGGCACTTGCAAGACCAGCATAAGCTGCAAAACCTTTGAAGTGGCTTTGTGCTGATGTCAGAAATTGAGTTAAAAATACATTTTGGTCTCACATGAGTATTTTATAATGCCAAACTGGCCACATGCTTTCATCGAAAGCTGCTAATTGCTAGACTGTTTGCGGATTTGAAGGTATAAAATTTTAATGGTAGACTATAAAAGAGATTACTGCGTTCGTCACACAGTGTAATGTACTTCTCATTGCTGAGCTGAATGTGGGAAAAAGCTGAGAAAAACTGAGGAAAAGCATCCTGTCTGATTATGTTTTTGTTTTGAGGGAAGTGCAAAAGGAAACTGTTGTCCCTTGTTGTCATCAACAGTCAAACTATAGTGCTTTAGGGAAAAATCTGCAATGTATCCCGTTTTTTTTAAAGTGTTTACTTTATTGTTGTAGATAAGTAGCTTTCATTTTTGGTTGTAGAAGCAATATTTGCTATTTTAAAAAAGTGCCAGGATGATGGTATCCAAAACATCCTAAATATGGGCCAATAAACAAGCTTTAGCCAGTCTACTGAAAGCTGACCCCTTACCATGTTTCTCTTTATTTTTTTAAACCTTTTTTTCAAGTTTAACGTAGGTTGTACTGCCTGCTGTCATTTTGTCTATTAAAAAATATGGACTGTGTAGGCTTGGTGGGGTGCCAGGCGGGTGGAAAACCTTTTATTAGCGATCTTGTTAACCACATGCACACACATGCACGTGCAGCTTGAAAGAGTTAAGAGAACCAGGCAAATGTTTATTGTTGTTGTCTGTCTACTCATGTTTGCTAATAAAGGTAGGCAAGATAAGTCAAGTCAAGACAAGTCACTATATACTTTTAATAGATCCCTTAAAGTTCCACAAGAAACTGCTACGTTCTCTTCATGCTTGAAGTGGGAATTAAACATACAATAAGCAACACCAGCCTGATGACCCCCAAATCTGACAATAACTCAAGTTTTTCCGGCAGTGACCCAAAATTAGCTTTTCAAGGGTATTCCACTATTACGCAAAAATAAACTTGATGGAATAAATGGGCTCTGTTTTCTTAAAAATAGCCTCGGGTGACCTCTCTTGTTTATACTACAGAAGCATTGCCTAATCAATTTTTCCACCGACACATGTAACCCACAGCTGATTAGTCACACTGTCAAACTGCTGACACCTACATATCATCCAAAGATTGAAAAGAACGAAGAGAGTTGATAGCTGATGAACTGAGGAGGCAGATTGGAGTTTAGCATACCGCTACCTGTGGTGGAATTTCCTTTTAAGTTTTGATAAGTTTATTTTATTTCAGAAGCAGTTTGTGATTCATACATGCTTTCAAAAGCTACATATTTAACATCACAATCTTGTGATATTTATTATTCCTGGTTATCAAAATATCAGTGATCAAATGAGACCCACAGGTACAAACTAGATATTTTTAACCCAGGGGGCTTTGAGTACCTCTAGGACAAAAGAATCCTTTTGTTAACATCCATACAAACTTGACTCCAGCAGGTTTTCCCTGCCCTGACCTTTAGACAAAGCCTTTTCTCTGTTCAGCACTGAAAACTGACTTCACCCTGACAGAAATTAGGAAGTTTGATTCAATCGAGAAATTCAATATTGGCAATGCCCTTTTGTTTGGGCTATGTGTGGAGATGGATACGGTTTGGATAAATGAGGCACTTTTGTGGGCTTCTATAGTAAAATTGTCCTTCTCACTTTCTCTGTTTACAGGGCAGCGCCCACTGCCACTCACAAGCCGTTTGAAAGAATGATTGAATGATGTAATTGAGGTAGTTTTAAAGGTCTCGTAGAAAATATCTCTCCAAAGTGTCTGAAAACTATGTTTTCAGACTCCTGGCTTCCTACATAATCAATGGAAAATCATCATAAACTGAAAGCATAGCTTTTTTCTCATACTGCCACATAAACAGTTTACGATTGTAAGAATGATATTGTCTGTATTCAAACTTGGAATCTTTTTTTAATTTGTGTTTTAATTTTAGTTTGCATAGAAGTGAAAAAGGACATCTTATATAAAGGCAACAACTGTTAATTTTGTAAACTAAAATGTAGAGTGTAACTAGCGCTTGTACGGACACGTATAGCTGGGGACCCGGCAGCTCAGTAGTCATTCCTGTTGTTCTTCTTTGAAGTTCCCTTGAAGGCTTGTGCCTCGGATGTCTGGATAGTTGGTGCATTATAATGTAAAGTCTCAGCAGTGTACGGTGTATGTGGTCAGTGTTTCTGATCACATTCAAGTGGTCAGAAAAACAAGCACGTGCACAGACACCCACATGGACACTCGCACTCACCATCTGATGATAAAAATCACTCCACAATAGCGGACTCACAGACGAATATAACAAAGCTGACGTTTGTTCACATTCATTGGCTGTCTTGGTATGGACCAGAGGTTCTTCAGAACCTGTAATAATGATGTACTTTCATCAGCAACTGATGTGCTTCCATGCACTGGAAATAATACATACTACGTATTAGTTACTTATTTACTACTATTGGTATTAATAGTAGTACATTTGTGTTATTTCTTCTAGTTTTTCTTTTTGCATTGTACAGTTATAATAAATGCTACGTTTTTCTAGTTAGCAACACATTGTTGAATTAATTATTTCTCACATTGTTCTTACATTTTGTCTTTTCATACTTGGGGTTTTGGACATTCGTTACAACTTTTCAGTTACTGCGATCGTTATTGAACTAGACTTTGTAACCTTTTCTTTCGTAATGCAGTATAACTAGATGATGATGATGACAATTGATGTCACTGTATTTTTCTAAAATCTTGGTACACTATGGACCTGACCCATGATACATTTTCTCTCAAGCTTCACTATTACCATATGTGCACAGGGAGCACATCATCCTGTGAAAAACATATGTTGTTCCTTAAAGATGGATCGACTTGGATGGTAGAGTCCCTCATGTTTCCATTGCATGGGTTAAGAGCCATAATTGAACCCTTCGTTGTTAGAAGTGCAGATTTCTCCAAGTCTTTTTTTGGACCTTGATCTGTCAATCTTTGAAACCACATAAAAAGCCTTTTGATAGAAAAAGAAGCTTTTCACAAGTTCAAATGTGACAGCTGCTTCTAAGTGTATGTCCACAAAAATAAGTGAAGCTTTTATGACTTAGATCTGGTTAAAATTCTGGGTTTGTACTCTGAATATATATACATTGAGTCATAAATTTATAGGTCATAGTCTGAGTACACATGCAGTCAAAGGGAGGGGACAGTAGCACATGTGCTGAACATCTTTGAGAGGAATTTTTAGCGACCTTGAATAAAGCAAGGCTGCAGTTATCTGTTTGCTGTGGGTTTTAACATATCTAGGCTATGGTTTGCAAAAAATTGCCAAGTAATCGTGGATGTGACTGATATATCTTCAGTAAATCACTGGAACTGTAAACATGTGACCTGCTGAATGAGACTGAGTTTCATTTCTTTCTTCTATATGTTCTTAGAGGATCACAGTGGGCCATCGCACTGAGGAATTTAGGACCCCAAGTAGGGAAAGTCCTTAAGCAATGAACTTCTGCAAAGCCAGGTGTTACCACTGATATTACAAAGCTAACATTATGTTTAAAATCTGATTCACACAGGAAGAATTTACTCCGTGCCTAACTGCATGCTAATATTTAGTCAACACAAGCTGCACAATGCAAGTTTTGTGATGATTTATGTCACCTGCTTTGTTTCATAAAAACAGGCTTGCATCTGATTTATGCTCTGTGGCAAGAATGCACTGCATATAATAACACTATTAGACCACTGTAATTTTGTTATGCGTATATGATGGTTTAAAGAAATAAATCTGGGCTTTCTGCCACGAGACTCCTCAATCAACAGTTTTTCCTCTGATCTTATTTTTGGTTTAATCTCTTATGTCTCCCTCTTGTTCTCCCTCTGTCTCTCTCTTGCAATGACTCAGCAAGATACAGTTTTCTTGGACACTTAAAATGAAGTCATTTTTTATCATTTTTTGAACACATTGCAATTGAAAAGGGGCTTTAATATAACACATACTTGTGTTTACATGATTTGTCACAAGAGTAAATGGGCTTACAACTGGGTGCTTTGTAGAGTATATCTGAGTCTCTGATTACTTCTACCACACTTTGAGTTTTGTTGTTTTTAGCTTATTTTTTCTCAGCATTAAGGTAAAGGAAATCAGTATGAGCAGGTAGCATTGTTCCTGCCATTTTGCTTAATTTCAGAACTTTTAATCAGCGTTTCTGTCATGACCAATGCAAAAAAAGTGGTTACGTTTTTCCCATGCAAAATACTTTTTGACAGACATTGCTGTGTAGTCTCTAAAGACACACAGTGCATGTATAACATGTAGTATAGTCTGTTTCTTCCATATGGGTTAAAAAATACCATTTTGATGAAAAATGTGTCCTCTGGTGCCAGTGAATACTTCTGTTCGTCTCTGTTCGTCTCATTAGGCCGTGGCAGCGACTCGGAGTCTGACGGCGCTCCTCACCGGAAGATGCCAGACGTTCGTAAGGATGACATGCTGGCACGACGGACGTCTGTCAGCGAGCTACGAACCGCCGTACCCTTTAACCAGTACCTGCCCAACAAGAGCAACCAGAGTGGATATCTGCCAACGCCACTACGCAAAAAGAGCAACGACAAAGAGGAGGGAGGACACAAGAGCTGGAGTACCGCCACTTCACCTGTAGGGGGTGACAGACCTCTTAGGTAGGTGTAACACTAGAGAGTGCTTTTGTGACTTGGCTATCAAAAAGGCATTTAGTTTAGCCTAACTGAAAATATCATATAATATTATATGTATGGAATACTAAAAGGTTTCTGTTGTTTGTGTGTAGAACTTATAACAGCATATGTGTCGATATATACAATTGTTGTTAAGTTGGGCACAATCCAAAACAAGAAACAAAGAAGTCTAATAGCTTAATGAACAGATTATCAGCAGGACATGTTACACCACTGTGGCTGACACTGATTGGTGCAGATAAACCCTAAAGCTTGTTTAAAAAGTTCTGGCTGAAAGCGCACAGTTCTGGGTGCGGATGGAAGAAGTTTGACTGCCCAGAAATCCTGTTAAAACAGTTTTTTTTGTTTTTTTGATGGCTGAGATTAGTAGATGTGGATGTAGACCATGAAATAATTGAAAGTAATTACTTTAGTACAGAACTGATAAAACTGACCAGTGTGAAAGACAGATATTAAAACAAATCAGCTGTTGGAGATTTTTCAATGTTGTAAAATGTTTTGTGTGTGTGTGTGTGCGTGTGAGTGATGTTTAGGGGGGGTGTTTGTTTGTTTGGTTTTTTTTTTACAGTAACTGGCAAGATTAGGTGTTATGTCAAATTGCATATGCCTGTAATAAAACCTCTCAGCTTTTGATTATTTTTCTAGTATTGTACAGATGTGAGTGGCTAATAGAGGCCAGATGTGGGTTTTCATTGGCTCTAATTCTGACTGAAACAAATGTCTGAAGCAGATTTAAAACAAAAGGTCTTTTTGAAATAGTCTGGCATGACACCATGCAAATTTCATCACAAGTTTCAGATTTCCGCTTGCTCAGCGGATTCCTTGATGTGCTTTGATTGTCTCTTGTAGCATCGGACGTTGCTTGTTTGCTATTGACTAGATTGAGTTTGGTGTTTAGGGACGTATACTAGGGGTGCAACAATACACAAAATTCACGGTTCGGTTCGGTTCGATACTTTGGTGTCACGGTTCGATATTTTTTCGATACAAAAAAATGTTCATGCTTTTTTAATTTGTCATTTATTAAAATTATAAATATATATTTTAACTCAAAAGTACAGTTTTTAAATGTAATGTTGCTGAAACAACAAAATAATAAAAAAATATATCTATCTGCTTGAGAAGTCACTCATCTTTGGAAAAGAGAGTTTATTACAGAGAAATGTCTCTTTCCAAAATAAAAGCTATACTATACGCTTCTTCTGGGCTATATTCTCAGCAGCATATTAAACATATCAGGTCCCCATAAGGAGAATCATGTGCTAACGGCTGTCTAAATGACTCGGGTAAAGTTTGTAGCATGCATGCTTGTTGTTTTTGTCTTTGCACTAGGATGATGTCGGCGTAAATGTGCAGTCATATTCGTTGTGTTCCCACTAGTGCTGTCAGCGTTAATCTGAAATGACGTTAACGCCACAACAGGCAAATCTCCGTTAACGGGTTACAGCGGATCGCCCCGTGCTTGGGGCTGGACGGCGTCAACACATTAACGAGCTAACTGCGCTAACGCACTAGTTCCCACCAATGTAATTGAGCATTGCGTGGCACATCCGACATACTGTTTTACTTTTGTCCATGACGCGCTTACCTTCAGGGTCATGCTTCACAATGAAAAAACCAAATTAGTTCCAAACGCCAGATCTGAATGAGGATGGGGGAGGTTCAATTTGCCATGTTGCAACGAGCTTAGCTTCTGTCTTGCTAGCTTGTGCTGCGCTCAGTGGATCTGTGCTTGATAGTGCAGCCTAGGCGGAGTAGTCGAACGCAGATCCACTGAGCTCTCAACACAGACAGCATCGTCAGAAGAAAAGTTGATGAAATAAATTAAAAATTTTGTATTGTTCGATACATATGCGTACTGAACCGAAAGCACTGTATCGAACGGTTCAATACCGATGCGAGTATTGTTGCACCCCTAACGTATACTTGTGGCAAAAATAACAATCGCAATTATTTTGGTCAGTATTTTGATTACTTAACATGATAATGACTTCGTAGAAGAAAAATAATCTTTATTTGTTGTTCCTTGTTGGACTCCTGGAAAGTACATTTCTTCCAAACAGCTGAATTGGTTTAATTTTTCTCACAAATCAAAGTTTTCGTTTCTGTTATCTTGGCTCAACTGAACTGAACCTGCCACAGCTTGCTTGGATTCAGAGAAGGACCCAAATGTGCTGCTGCAAAGGAAAGAGGATTTATAGCAATTTATAAGAGTAATGTTGGGCTGTGTTTCATATATTTATATATTTAATTTGGCTTCAATGACAGGAATCTCCAAGAGATTATACGTGTTTAATTAAAATTTTACCCAACAATGTTTGCATTTTTACAGCAGCTCCTTCACTTGTTAGATATACTCTTGGGAAGTGTGTTGAGCTTGTATGTATCACCCAATTGGTTATTTCCCTAAATTTCATCCATCAAAGCTCACATATTGATTTTGCATTTATTCTTTTCCTCTTTCCCTCCTTCTCCATCTCTTTACTTCACCTCTTATTATTTTATGTCATGGTGTGTCCTTCACTCTTTCTTTCCCCAACCCTCCCCACATCTGTTTGTGCTTCATGTCTTATGACCATCATGTTGTGATTATCCTCATGTGACTAATTTTACTCCCAATGTAATTACGTATTCCTCTCCTACTTGTGTGTTGCATGAATGGGTGATGCCTCAGTCTAAATGAGGTCTGTAGCTTAGAAATCCCTCCTGGAGAATCCCCTAGTCCATCCCCCGCCCTGCCCCTTGAACCCTGTACACAGATTCAAAAGGAGAACCACATTAAAAAGGACAAGCACGAAGGGAGGCAGTCTGCATCTCCGCCTTGCATTGAGATCCATACAGCAGGCAAAAGAAGGAGAAGTGAGCCTCTGCCCAGTAGTCTCCCCCAGCCCCAAGCAGAGCCCCCAAGAGAGACTGTAATTCATCTGATGGTCACCTCTGAGCAAAGGTCTTAACCTTCACTCATATTTTCTCAATACCAGATATCAACATCCCCACTCCTTTTTGTCATTACTATTTGTTTATGTTTTGTTTTTGTTTTTTTATTTGACCCGTCAAGTTTATTTTTGTGCTTTTACACATTGTTTCTCTGATTTTTAAGCAAAAATTTATTTTATATGTGTAAAGTTTTTAGGTGGCTGCAGAGAGCTCTGTGCAGTGTCACAGCTAAGGGGGGGGGGTCAGAAAAGTAAATAAAGTAAAATTACCACGCCACTATCCATATGTGCTTTAAGCTAACAGCTCCAAGGTAAATGAAAAACTAATAGCATGACACTGTTGTTATACACTCCAGTTTGATAATAATATATAAACAGTATTTGGAGTTGTTTGGGGTCAGAATAGGCATTTTGGGTGGTAGTGCAATAACTTTATGGATGGTATGGATTTTCTGACAGATCTGATAGAAATGTATACATTTTCTGTAAAAATCTGACCATTTGATTGACAGTTATTCCTGCTATGTTTGGAAAATCAATCACCAAATGAGCAAAATTGAAATTGGTTTTTCAATACTGATGATTTTTCTTTTGGCTCTGCCTAAAACCTCCCGGCGAATGCCAACAATTGGTTTTTGCAGGAAGAAACTTTGTTGCAAGTCCATGATAGAAGAGTTTAGTGCTCAATGTGTAGAGATCTTTATTATTGTTGGTCATGAGTAGAGTCAGCAGTAATATTTCAGCTGAACTTTTGTTTTTTAAAAGGTTAACTTATTCTACATCAAGTAGTGCTGTGTTTCATGTGCAAGTTTTGATATATTTGACTCTAATCCTCTTGAATGCCACAGAAAACACTGAAAAATTGACCTTGCTTATTTTAGCTGTAGCGTATCTGTCCAAAACCAATGTTCGTGATAGTCACGATACTCAACAAACATCTCTAAGAACAGTTTTCTTTGGGACCGTGTACATGGTAGAAAACTTTTCCAGCTGGTGTTTAATTTTGCTTTTTGGCATTGCTTTTATCAGATCATCTTTTCCACTGCTCCTTTTATCCAGTCTTGGGTAACAGTAAGTTAGCAAGAGGGTCACATCTTATTTAAACCAGTTTCAGACACACTGGAATGCACTTGCAGCCTTTTGCTTATAGAATTTCAGAAAGTCTGTACGCAGCAGGACATCCCAAAGTCTCAAATTATACATTTGGTGTCAGGAAACAAGGTGAGGATTATGAGCTGTCAAAGAACAATGCCGTTGTATATTTTACAGCTCACACAAATCCAATGTGATTGCAGTGCTCCTTGAAAAATGTCAGTTTAGGTCTCTTATGTAATTTCGCAGTCCGGACTTATCCGGTGTTATTTCCTAGTCAAACCGACGTTTCGTTCACAGTGCTGTTGGAGAGTCATGCCTCCAGTTTCCAGCATTGTCTTCTGGCACAGATGTTGTGACATTGATTGAATATTGAGAATGTTAAGGGAGTGAATCCTCAATAGAAATGTCCGAGACAAAGGGGATTTGTAGGATATTTGATATGGAGTCCCCCATCTTGCATATTTCCTGAATAAACCCAAGGCTAGAATTTTTTTTCAATTTCAGCTAATTGGTTTTTGCAATGTTGACACATCCTTTTTAAGAGCTTTTGCTGTCTCACTCAATTAGTTGAGTAGAGCAGATACCCAGTACCATGTTTTTTTAGCTGTTTTTGTAGTTGCAGTATTGACCAAATCTGTTTAACATCTAAAGTATCAGAAATCTGTTGTTCTCTAGATTTTTTTCAATCAAGCATAAATTTTGATCAAGTGAAAGAGAGAACAAAATGCTTTCCAGTTATATCACAATATATTTCCATCAAATCTGCAATCATTTGCTAGGAGCAAAGCTGCATGCACAACTGAAACATGGACGCACATAAATATACATATATATGTATACATAATATGCATGCACACAAGAATGTACTGTATGTGTCCACACACAAACAAACATTCACAGAGAACATGAACATTCGACCCACCCTCAGGATGTAAGGAAATGAGGCCTTCTTCCTTCCCTGACCCTGAGCAGGCTGGGACTGAAGCCTGGCCTTTTCACTGCCGGCAGCTGGCCAGTCTCTCCCTCCCTACCATGTATTCTGGGAATTTACAGTCCAATAATAAGCCTCCCAGAAAGTAGCTGTTCATCACAGAATGACAAACAGCAGACTGTTTTGGGAATTTTGCTTTGACTTTGTCTGCTCTGAAGGAATTTGTGACCATGCGCTATTTTCATAGATTTATGTCTTTTAAAAAAAAAACTAGGCTTCTCCAGAGGAATGCTGTCTTATGATGTAGGATAATAACCAGGCAGGAAAACGGTTTAGTTTGCTTTGCTTTCTGCAGTACTCCAGCTCGCTCGTGCTCAGAAGAATTCTTCCACCATTCGTCGACTCTAGCAGCAAATGCCACGGCCGCCTCAGTGTTTCAAACGAGCCCCATCAACACAGCTGGGAAGCATTCACCTGTGACACACCAGGAGGATGTCGCAATAAGGAAAGGAGTTGCTGGTTCTCTGGTAGCTGCAGATGCAAAAGGAGATGATAAACAGGCTTGTCAAATGCCGACCTCACCCAAATGTATCGACACCCTGAGTACGTCTAGCTTCCTTCCTGTGCCCACTGCCATGGCAACCGCATCAACAGAAACGACTGATACGTGCCGGCAGAAGGGAAAGCCACAGACTGAAAGGGATGATCCACATGAAGGCACGTCTTGGGTGGACAGCAGTCTTCCAGCAAAGTGAGCTCACTCCAACAGCTACACTGTTATTTAATGAAACTTTGCTGCATTAAGCTAAAACGGCTTAATTCACTTCAAAGTGAAGGGATCTTCTATTTCCATGATCCCTTTGAATTTTCTATATCAGCATGTGATCTTGACGTGAGACTGCAGTGCTTCTCTGTGGATGATGAATGTCACTATCTGAAGACTGCATGACCTTTTTTACCTGTTTTACATGAATGCAAATTGATAGTGCCAGCTAAAATCTGTTGTTGAAAAGGGCTGCATGGAAAGTCTGAAAAGTTGACTTTTTCTCTTATCCTTGCTTTTTTGTTACTGATTAATTTGGGAAAGTAGAAACATTTGAGAATGTGCTTTTTGATTAACTGTGCATGACTTTAGTTGGCAGCTTTTGAGCTGTTCAGGGATTTCAAGTTAGGAAACAACTTCAGTGCATTCTGAAGTAAATTTGATCCAGTTTGAACCAAAATCGATGAGTAATTCTTCAGTCTATATCTTTGAATCCAAATCTAGATTGGCCCAACTACTCTTAAGCAATCACACAGTGATAGTTCAAAGTGTGCCAATGAAGCTGTGAAGCTGGCTTTAAAGCATATTCCCAGCCACACATCTATCTACCCCAAAACATATGGCAAATAGATGTTTTACTAGGACATACCATATGACAAATACCATTTTTAGCAAACAATCTGTCTGGTCTTGATTTAGTCTTTTTTTTCCATCTTGTGAGATTCAAACCACAGGCCACACTGTCTCTCACACCCCTCCAACATCACAGAGACAGCTCTGTATGAAGACCTTTGTGGTTAAGGCCAAACCTACAAGTGGTGGTCACAGACACAAAGACAGCTGCATCCTTGATGTTACCCTTGTGCTGTCTAATAAAACATACATTTCCTTTTTTCTTTCTTTTTTCAATAGTTTAGTGTCAACTGCATTCTAAGATCATGGCCATATAATGTGTGTTTTTTTTTAATTATCTTTATTTTATGCCAGCAGTGCTTTTAGTGCTGCAGTAAATTTGTGTTCTGGATAAGACTGCCCCCTTGTGTCTGGTTTGAGGTTTGTCATTTAACCTAGGAGCTAACACAACCAAAAGTCACCACACATATTTGTTTCAAGCATTAGTAATCAAATTAAGCTGGTGCGTAGTCACAAACTAACTCATTATCAGCTGCAAACATGGCTTTTTAATATTTGCACGCGTGGATGAGATGTTTCTCTCTTCAGAGTGTTGTGTTCATTTGTGATTGTGTTTTCCCTCCACGCTTTCTGACTTCTGTAGATTCAGCCACACAGATTGTGTGTCAGATGATCCGCAGTAAGTTGTCTTTTTACCCCTCACAGGCTCAGCTGCCTGGCATTGCTCTGCAGTACAAAATCCAGCTGGCTCAATAAGTCATTAAATCATTTGTTCATTGTTGGAAATAGGTCATGGAAGTGGGGAAATCTGCCAGAAATTGAAGGAATTTAGAAAAATGTCGCCACTGACAGCAATTTATATTTATAAAAGTTCAATTTTTTTCCCTTATTAATTTCATATTGACAATCTTGTGTTAAAAAATGCTGCATTGTGCTGTCATTTAACCATAATATGCTCTTACCAGGGTACGGATCATGGGAAGTGGCCCATAGAACCTCAAACTTTACTGGAATCGATACCCTAATGTCATAAATCATTCCTTTAATTCATCTTTTGGGGCAATTTTGACATGGCATGTTAAACACCACATAGTCTAAAGAAATGTGGAATGGAACCAAAATGTTTTCTGCAATGACAGTAATTTATCTGATTTCTGTTTTCGTAGATGTATTAGTGGGAATCAGTGCAGCCGGTCAGTGCTGATGTATGACAGCATTTGTTACAAGGCGATCTTATGTGACGACTTTTTTCTGCATGGAAAACATAAATGTCTCACAAATAAGCAGATTTTCCTGCTTGCAGTTAAATGATTTGTGGTGGACATTTTTGGCTGTGCGCTTCAACAGTGTCAAACAGTGTCCCTGGCTCTTTGGCTTATCATGGAAAATATGGCTTCAATAAACCTAGTGCTTTTTTTGCCTTTGCCTGGCAACAATCCATTTCTCTCAAACTTATTCAATGTGCCTGCTGCCAAGGATGTGGAGAGGACTTGCTAAACTCATCCTCAGTCCTTCTGCGAGCCAGCTGCATGTGTCATGTTAAGCAGCCATTTCTACCAGCCTGCCAACACCCAGTCCCTTTAATCCCATACACAACAGCTAAAAGTGCAGCGTGATGACAGGGGATTGCTTAAGTGCAGTTGCCCCTTGGTGTGAAAATACTCTCCTGCTGCAATGTTCTTTAATGCACACACTGCTCAGTGAGAACCAAAAAGCATTTGTGAGTGAGCACCATCTAACTGCCACTCTTTTCAACTTTTATAACTGTAAGCCAAGCGATACCTTTGAAAATGACCTGTTGCCAGCACGAAAAAGTACTAAAAATAGACAGGTGCTATATTCATATAGTTAAGACAGTTGCCATTGCTCTTAGGCTTTCTAATTCTGTGATGAACATGCATTGTTGCTGCATGCCTCTAACAATAAAGCTGTACTTTCTGTCTCATCTGTAATGTAAAACTGTTTCGCCATTGCAGAACAAATGTAAAGAGAAATGTAAACTGCCTTTAATGAGTCAATGATTGTATGAACATCATACTGATTGTTGCATCTGATAAACTCAGATTGAAACTGATATTAAATGTATTTAAATGTGTTTTGAAACATATTGAATCCATCAAAAGAGCAAAGACGCAGACATTTTTTGTTTGATCTTCCGAGGGAACGATGGGCTGGATAAAATCTTAGTTCTGCTTACTAAACGAGCATGAAGTTTCCTTTAAAAACATGTTTCCATGGAACAATGATTTTGTTTTTGGTATCTCTCTGAGATACTGGCACCAGTTTATTTACCTTTCCTCATTATGATAAATTGACGTAGTTTGTGAACGATGTGGTTTGTTTGATACATTCTGTTTGGACTGTTCCATGGTATACATGGTAAAGCTAATTTTCTCTGTTTATTTGACATTAACCATTTCAGTGGCACCGGTAGTATAGTGGATTACACACTCGCCTTATAAGCAAAGAAAAATCCCAGTTTTACGGGAAGAGAGAGAAATCCCTTTTGGGTTCCTTCAGGAAGGGCATCTGGTGTAAAAAGAAATCTGCCAGATCAAACACGTAGGCCTACTTGCTATGGTGACCTCTTATGATTAAGTGAGCAGCCAAAAGTAGCTTTTATTCAACATTAAACATGTTACTTCTTCAAAGTTGCATTGAAAGTATAGAATATGTTAAAGCAGTTTTTTTTTATATTGTGTTCCAGTGACAAAATGAAAACACCATTACAGTAGTAGTACATCATGTACTATAGAATCACTAGTAGTATAGCTAATAAGCCCCATTTGATTTAAATAATTACTGCTTGTTTTTTCCCCTTGCCTGCAGGAGTGTGAGTATGATCGACATGCGTGGTGAGGAAGAAGCCACGTTACAGCCGCACAGTCAGGTGCGTCATGAGCGGATGCATAACCAGTACAACAAAATGAAGGAAGAGGAGGACCACTGGCAGGATGTGAGTGTCTCAGACATTAGATCGCTCACTCTGTATCTTTGGGTCTTTGTTTTATGGGACTGACATTTATTTGCATGCAGTTTGTCACATCTTTGCATTACTTTCATTATTCCTTTTTAACTGCTATGGTTTTACTGCCTGTGGCCTGTTATACAAGCGCCTTCTAAAGTCATTTTAGCTGTGCCCCAGTAAAATAACAGGGAGCTCAAAGTGCTGCTGAACCAGGACATACTTTGAATCTGTCTGTATGGGTGTCAGGACCTGGCCCGATGGAAAAGTCGGAGGAGGAGTATTTCCCAGGATCTGATCAAAAAGGAGGAGGAAAGGAAGATGATGGAGCGCCTGATGTCAGGAGACACCTATACCTCTCAGAGGAGAAGAAGCATCAAGACCTATAGGGAGATAGTAGAGGACAAGTAAGTTACATCCTACTGAGAACTGCTTTAATGAGTATACCACAGGAACGCCAACAGCTCTTTGCGCAGTATGATATCAGAAGTAAAGAAAAACTGGGTCATTCTCAGAGAAGAGAATTGTATGTCCCCTGTCATTGCTGTCAGCGGGCACAAAGGTGAATGCAGCTCCTCCTGGAGTTCACTTTAAATAGGTCTCCTTCAGAAATGAAAAGGAAGAGCAGATTGTGTGAGTGATTGTGAAATGACTAGAAGAAACTGATCTTTTGCAGTGAAGAAAAAAAAGGTTTCTCGAGTTTGACAGCAACCAGTCAGCCTTTGGTAGCAATTACAACTGATTTCTGTATCTGTCTTTTTAGACAAAGCTTGGCTAAAGCAAGAGTAGGTTCAAATAATTGTTATATCAACTGCTTTACCTCTGCTATGCTTTCTCTTCTTTCTAAGGGAGCGTCGTGAGGAGGATCTACGGCAGGCATACAAGAAAGCCAAAAATCCTGAGGAGGCGACTGCCATTCTCCAACGTTACGCCCAGCGTTTCTCCATAAGCGAAACAGTCCTCGAACGCCTGCAGCTGCCAAAGTTGTTGGACCGCAGCATATCCGCGGACCCCTCCTTCCCCACCTCACCTTTCCCGCTCTCCCTCTCCCTGTCAGCCTCTCCCACGACACCAGACCCTTTCGATTCTGACTTCAATGGGCCCATGAGGTATCTGCGCCAGCAGTCTGCCCCGACTCCAAAGTTTACTTCTACATTTGAGGCTCGAATCGAGGAGTTTCCCAAAGAACCGTCCTCACACCAGCGGTCTCAGATACGCTCTCGCTCCTCTGAACCGCCATCAACCCGAGCCCTGTCACCCAAACCGGTGCCTTTGCTGATGCCCAAGCCTTATTTCCAGGCCCGACCTGCAGGAGGTGAAACTTGGAACAACAAGGTATGATTGACTCAGGCGAAGGAGGTCACATATTGACTTACCTAGATATATCTGAATGTGAGAACACAGATGTCAGTATATTTTTTTCATTGCACCACAATTCACACGTGGAAACATTTAAGATTAAGGCATAAGGTGGCAACAATTAAAATGTTCATAGTGGTCTACTCCAAATGCTGAGTCCTGTTTTTAGCTGTTTTTGCACATGAACAATATCAGGAGGATCAGTCCAAAGCATTGGCAGATGTTACTCTCTGTCACACGTGGGACACAGCAGGAAATAATCCCATTCATGTGTGATCTGTTCTCACTATTAGATATACCCAGTTTGTTTTAGGCTAGGATGCTGCCTGGGTATAGAAGGAAGTGCACATGACTCCCACTTTCTTAGTGTCTGTTCATCGAACATGTACATGAACATATTGGACTACGACTATGCACTAAGCAGCTGACAATCCAGCTGCTTTCAACATTTGCGTTCTCATTTGCACTGCCTGCTGGTATTGTCACAGGAAACTTCAGGGCTGCTGTGGATATACAGTATAGTGCTTCTTGTTCAGGTTGTGTACACAGCGATTCTAAAGCTTTATTCCTATATACAAAAAAGAAGATAAGATCTTGTTAGTCTAACGGTGATTAAGGCCTTGACCATTTCAAATGTGGTTACTTGCAAGTGTCGGTTTCCCTCCTTGTGGGTAAATTCCTCTCCGGGTCTCTTGGCATTTACATTAGAATACCACAGAACTGCCATGGTGATGAGCCGGCTGGTTTGTAGGAAAATGTAAGACATTCCCTCCCCGAAGAAGCATGTAATGTTTCAATTTAGCTCGAAGTACTCTCAACGGGATCCATTTCCTTCTAGAAAAAAATTACAAATGGGAATTTTCATGATGGGATCTTATGTTTTGGTGTGGAAAAGAGGGAGGGTAAGATTATTATCAGACCAAATGGAACAAAGCACTTTTCTGGAATTCCTTGTCAGGAGTCTGAGCAAAGCCTGGGTTTCAATGGAGCCCTCTGTTCCCTATTGACTTAAGAAGTTGACAAGTAGGACCCTCTCAATGTGAAGTGGGCTCCCGACGGACAAAGAGAGCCCACACAGGCTGCAAGGAGAGGGATGAGAAGGTGGAGGCAGAGAGGGGGAGACTGAGCCTGCATTCACCCATCTTTACCACCGTGTCTTGAGTTACCGCTCACTAGGAGCTCTTCGCACATATATTAGTGCCTCTTGTTCATAGAGGGCAGTGTGGTCTTGTGAGCTGGATGAATAGCTAATTACTAACTGAGAAGAGAGGTTCATAATGACCACAAATGAGGCCACTGGGTTTTTTGGCGTGGTTTATTTTACATTTTTATTCACAGTCACTGTTGTTCAGGATTTCTATATTTATCCATGTAATGAATGAAGAATAAATTGGACAATAAGCGCCTTCTTATCTAGAAATGAGTGGTTCAATACTGTAATCTTACCTTGAAATTGCATATGTTATGATTTAGAGCAAAATAAATAAAATTGAATGGTATAGCCATATCTTCCAGCTTGCTTTCTTAACATTAATGCATGTTGAAGCCATTTATTGAAAAGCGAAGGGTATAAACACTACACACAGAAAATTAAATATTAAGCTCTTTCTCTTTTTACCTAGGTGGATGGTTTGCTGCGAGTAAATGGTGACGTTGGAAGCGACGATGTTCCCACCACACCTGAGAGTCAAGGGAGGGACTCGCCTCCTCATTTTCAGGCATCCCCTTCCCAAAGCAAAAACAGCACTGTAGATGGTGCTGTAGATGCTCCCTTGTCAGAAACCTCACTCCCTCACAGTACCCACACCTCTGCTAGGGAAAGAAGTCCAGTGCCAACAAAGGCAAAGGAGACACGAGATGTTACAGAGATAGCTTCTGAGGACACTCAGGAGGTCCAGGTGGAGAAAGTCACTGAGTCAACACCACCCAGCCGGCCCACCTCACTCCCATCAGTGAGAATTCCAATGTTTTATAGTTATTTACATTTTTGTTTGTCTTTTAAAGAAGCATGGTTAGTGGGTATTTTACTCCAAGCCCAGTTTTCTGGGTGCAGGATATTTTGCCTCTCTCAATAATGTCAATACTTGCCCTGTAATCTGTTCCTTGCCATGCATTATATCATGCATCTTGCAATGATTTTGCCCAAATTTAGTTGAGATTAAACTCTTAAAGTCTGAAATATAACGTTTCGTTTGTACTTCTTACACAACATAGGCCCTTTGATCTGCAGAATTTAGTTTAGCATTCAGAAAGAAATCCATGTGTGACCCCTACAGGAGCTGCAGAAGCCACAGGAAAGCTTTGGAAAGACTGGAGACCAGACAGCAGCTGCTTCAGAGGAAGAAAAGCCAAATGCTGTAGCTCATCAAAACCCACCTGCAGGTAGTAGTATGCTGACACCTTGTGGTTACTTTTAGAACAAACACATGTTGCTGAAGTTCATGCAACACTGTGCAACTATATTAGTAGATTTTATGTCTTTTTTCAGAAGCCAAACAAGAACAACAAATGCCGAAACCATCTAGTGAAGACCTCTCTAATCTTGTCCAGTCTGGGGTTGATATACAGTCATATCAGCCAGTAGGTGATATCAAAACTCAAATTATGAGCCGTCTGTCTAGTAGATGTCTAGTGGCTAACATGCACTCATAACACAGTTCCCCCCCCCTCAATCCAAGGACTTCCCGCTATACACAGACTACACAACTACCATCACAACGGTGCAATCCTTAATTTGTAAATATATAACAATATTTTTTTTTTTTTTTCCCGATTTGTATATTTGTACATTTTAAATTTTGAATACTGTTCGTATGTATATAGTGCTGCAGACCTGTGCACCTCACCCCCTTTCTTTTCCTACATATCTGCACTGTGTAGGAGATGCTCTGTATCTCATTGTACATGTGTATACTGACAATAAAAGGCGTTCTATTCTATAATCTTAAATCTACCTGCAGGCCAATGATCCCTGCTCCCAGGAGCTCTTACAGAGGTCAGAGATGTCATCAAGCTCAGCTCCACCAGGATCATCTGGTTATTACCAGCAATGGGAAACAAAAGCAGGTATGTGCATGTTTAACACCCAGACATCTGGCTTATTTACCATACTTATTGTTTTGGATGCTTGATCAGCAACTCCTTGTTGGTGCCTGTTTTTCTTTGTGCCTTTCAATATGTCACTTTGTTTTGCTGCTATGATTAAAGGGGCATTCAAAGGTTTGCGATCATGATGAGACTTGTTTTAGCAAAGCCTCGCCTCACTTATCATATCGCTATAGTATGTCCCATTTTATTTCATAAAGGAGATGGACATGCAATCCAACAAAACATCAAGCAAAAAAAATCTGCCTTACTTTATTGTTTTTTTTTTTTCTTATTTGTTTTTATTCATAATTTGTATAACCAAACTGGAATAAATTTTTATGTGGGGAAAAAGTGTTGCTCTTTAAGGGCTTTTTTTATTTTATTTTAATTTTAGTTCTTTTTATACCAGTTTTACAGTTTCCGCTTATCAGTCCTACAGTATCACAGGAGGAATTCTGCAATCTGCACCCTCTCCACCTCCTGGTTTTGACATCTATCCCTTATTCTTTCCTCCTTTCTTTCCCTTTCTCCCCTAATTCCCTCTTTTCCTTCCACCTGCACATTTTTATTTTATTTCGCTATAGAGCTTGCAAACAGTGTCAGGTCTTCGTTGGCAACCAGCAGCCCTAAATTACGCTGGGAGTTCTTCGCTCCGCAAGGTAAACTCCCTCCACTCGTGGCGATCACATTTCCGCCCTTGAGCGCTGGTGCACAGGGCTTCCCTGCCGTTTCTCCAAGGGCTAGACCCCAGACCCATCTCTTGTTTATTCCTTCATTTCCAACGTTTTTGTGAACGAACAGTGACGTTTTCTGTGTTTTAAATGTGTTTTGAAGTTTCTCATTCTTAGTATTACTGGCTCATCAGTGTCTTGTTGTTGTAAAAGATGTTCTCATCGTGTTTACAGAAGCTCTTAATGAGAAGAAGTGCCCTTTGACAATGTATTAAAAGAAGATTATACACATTTTTGACCTGCTTAACTTTTAGTTTCATGCTTGCCTCAGTGTGCTTCACATTATGGGGGCTTTTCCACCAAAAGCTCTAACATCTGGTGTGTATTAGAGCTCTATTAAAGTTGTGATCAGCATTAATCAGTACCCACTGCAGTGGGAAAGCCAGATGTTGGGTAGGGGAGAAATATATTCTCACAGAACTGTAGTTACAGCCTGTAACTAACAGAAATTAATTTAATTGTGTAAGGTTTATCTGTTGTTTTAATCATTCCAACATTTGACTTTTATTTATAAGTTGTTGTGGACTCCTTTTGCGTAGCAGTCTTTCTGCATAAACAAGTGTGAATTTCAAAAAAATAATCTCCAAAAGTTGATTCTGTTCATCTGGACGTAGCGTTTTGTGGGAGAAACGTTTCGTCACTCATCCAAGTGACGTCTTCAGTCTCAGCTGACTGCAGGTTTCCCCAATCTTATAAACAGTACATTTGCATAATGACTGAAACCAGCCTGCTGAAGGAAGAAAGGGCTGGGAGGTCAGTTCCTTCATCATAATTATGCAAATTCTCATGACCATTGATCATCATGGGGCGACCGTGGCTCAGGGGGTTGGGAAGCGTATCTGTAACCGGAAGGTCGCCGGTTCAATCCCCAGGCTCTCTGTCCTGGTCGTTGTGTCCTTGGGCAAGACACTTCACCCTACCGCCTACTGGTGTTGGCCAGAGGGGCCGATGGCGCGATATGGCAGCCTCGCTTCTGTCAGTCTGCCCCAGGGCAGCTGTGGCTACAACCGTAGCTTGCCTCCACCAGTGTGTGAATGTGAGAGTGAATGAATAGTGGCATTGGCTTTGGGTGCCTTGAAAAGCACTATATAAATCCAATCCATTATTATTATTATCAAAGACCACTGATCAATGGCCATGAGTTCCATTCACAGAGAGTTGGGGATTGGCTGCAATCACAGCATTGTAAGATGCTGAAAGATGCACCCTTGGGCCCCCTCCTCGATTCAGAGGTCGTTCCCTTTTCACGTAAATGGCCTCCTTGAGTCCACGCTCAAACCACCGTTCCTCCCTGTTCAGGATGTGTTCATCCTCATCATTGAAAGAGTGTCCACTGGCCTGTAGGTGTAAATAGACTGCAGAGTCCTGGCCAGACGAGGTCAAAAAAAATAATGTTCAGCTGTTTTCCACACACTGGTTAAACCTACAAAACCTGACCTAGTAAGAGGCAACGTTTCAATTTATATCAACATTTTCTAACTAGAAAGACAAAATAAAACCCTTGAACCTTTGACAAATTATTAATTTACTGACTATGATTGGTGCTCTTGGTGGACTCAGCTCTGTCTTTGTTTTCTTTCATGCCCATTTTACTCCTCAGGAAATCAGCACTTGGCGTGTTGTCTTTTTCCTCAATACCCGAGTGACTTAGTTTGATCCCCTCTGTCCAAATATCTCATTTGCTTTAACTGCTGTTTCCTTTCTCTGCAGAAGAGGCGGAAAAGGATCACCGTGGAAATGTGAGTAAATTCACAAAAAACATTTTTACTGCTTATCCCCTCCTGCAGTACTATGGGTACACCAGTAGTTTAGCTTAATGTTGTAAAAATAAAATTATGCGGAAGGGAGGGAATACACAAAATATAACAGGTAAGAGTGAAAAAAGGTGTTTTAGACTTTAACAGAAACGCAAAGCAAGAAAACCATTAATATGACTGCATGTGAATCTTTCAGTTTTATTATTCAGTGCTCACATACTGTCATATTTTAGGCGCCTCAGCTAATTATTATAGGACACACAAAGCTGTTTATGTAGCATGCCAGATGATGATGCTGTAGTCGATGGCTGAGACTGCTTTTATTTTATTTTCATTTAAGCTCATCTCTCTCTTTCTCTGTCTCTTCTCTCCTTAGTAGGAGTCCTTTGGCTAGCATTGGAGTAGTGCTGTTGTGGTAGACCAACTATTTCTGTCTCCTCCCTTCTCTTCTTCTACTTTTTTTTTTGTGGTGGATGTGTGTGCACTTTGGTGTTGATCTGTGCGTGAATGGGTTGTGGTTGGATGTGAATGTGTGCATGGATATTTGTATATGGTGATATGTGTGTGGGTGTGTGTGTGTGTGTGTGTTGGGGTCTATCAGGTGTCAGTTCCGGTGTTACCCCAGGCCAAGCGGGGAGACCGCTGGTCTTGGGACCCGGATGAGGAGCGAAAGCGTCAGGAAAGGTGGCAGCAAGAGCAGGAGCGCATGCTGCAGGTACACAGTATACCTAAAAGAGTCGAGCATGGTGCATGAGGCTGCAAAGTTAGGGGTTAGCTTTCTTATACAGAACAACATACCTACAGTGTGCTATAATGACATATTGTGTTTTAGCAGCACAAACCAGTTTTGTGGAAAGACATGACAGGTTGTGGTCAGTCTCGGCCCCTGAGGATTTAATGACATTTAATTGTGAGACCTCAGACTCATTGCTACAAATGAGGTGATTTAACAAAAATAATAATAAATTGCAGCCGGTGTGGAAAGCAGATGTTGTTACTGAATTTTGCTATTAAAGATTATTTCTAATATGATTTTCTGGAAAGCTTTTTTTTTTTTTTGTAACTGGAACTAAACATGAATCCAGACCACACTGCTGCACAGCTGCACAGTCACTGACTTGCTCCGCTTACAATCGGATGTATTAACCACATTTCATTGCTGCTCGCAAAGCTTGCCTCCATATTTGTTTTGTATTGAACACATCCTCCTGTAAAGGCAAACTCACCCCCATCCCCCCCAAGCTGCGTCTGTGCACACTTTAACCATTAGGTGGCGATTTTGTGCAGTGGAAGAACCTCTGTTTTGGTTTTATTCCCTCACTGTCTCCATCTCAAGCCACAGACAGAGGCAAGGACTCTGTCCAAAGCTGCTGCTGTTGCTGCTGCCCAAGTCACCCTCTCTCTCCTCGATTTATAACAGGTGCATCTCAAGTCCACACACTTGTCAACATTTAATGGAGTTGCAGTGTCCATTATTTATCAAGCTCATCTACAGTGTTGTCTTGAAAAAAGACGAAGCAGTGACGAAAGCCGATTTCCCTTCTTTCCAGTTGTTGCAGGATGGTTTGAGATGAGATGCGCTGAAATGGATGAATGTCTGGTGCATCAGTGTACTCATTACTTCCTTCTAGCCTCCTTGTGTCTGTGTTGTCTATGTGGCTCAGTCTTGATCTGCTGTGCGTCTTGTTTAATTTTCCTCTTTTTGAATATCTGATCTTTAAATGGCGCCTTCTTTTTGGGGTTCTTACACAACTCTAAAAGGTTAAAAAGGTAATCTGAGAAAATACGTTTGTGTTTTTTCTGCTTTTATTGGATATAACCAGTTATAAACCATACTCCAAACCAAAGAACATTTAGATGGAGTTTTGAAAATTGTGTAGGAACCCACTGTTTGAGAGCTTCTGCATGATATGCTTTCTGCTTTTGTCTGCACTGCCTGCTTTTGGTCTCCTTTGTTTGCTTTTTGTTCCTAACAAGCAGATATAAAATCTGTTTTTAGGCATAGCAGTGGATAGGAAGCTAAATTTGCCTTCACATATGTCTGTACATCAAGTTTCATATAGTTAAAGTGCATAATGAGGGTATTCTGCATGGAAATGTTGTAGCGTGTGCCTGTTATTGCAGCTCTCTGCCTTCGTGGACCAAGTTAAAACATTATCACAAGCAGAGAATTTTTAGCATTTGGTTGGCCTTTTGAAAAGTCTCTCAGTACTCTGTTGATGTCGGATATGTCTGCGCATTGCCTTTGTTTTCCAACTGCAGACAGTTTAGTCTTCCTCTCTGCTGTGCTGCATGTCATGTGTTGTGTTGCCATGGTAACAGGAGAAGTACCAGCGTGAGCAGGAGAAACTGAAGGAGGAGTGGGAGAAAGCACAGAAGGAGGTGGCAGAGGAGGAGAGGAAGTACCACGAGGAGGTGTGTGTGTGTGGGTGTGTTTTTTGCTTGACAGCACCTGTGATGGGTTTTTCTACTTAACAATATCAACTGAATTACATATAATATGTGTGTGTGTGTGTGAATTTGAAGTTTAAACCACTAAATTATCGTTTAAAATTAATCTATTTTCATATTAAAACAGGAGCGTCGGATACTGGAGGAAACGGTGACGCCTCTGACGCCCCGCTCTTCCGCCCTGACCTCCCCCAGTCGAGGTGAACTCTCCTCCCTCCCAACTGATCCTCAGGACGCTATCGTTCGTTCTCTGGCTGACTGGGAACGTAAACAGGAACTGCTGGAGAGGCAATCGGTGAATAGCGCATTGATCATAATATGAGCTGTGTACTGTCACACTGTATAAATTCACCCTCATATGAACAGTGGCCAGAACACCTGCATGTGGCATGTTTTTTGTTTTGTTCTGTTAATAAAGTATTTTCGTTTTTCGTTTCGAGTTCAGGTTAAAAAAAAAAAAAGGTGGAATTTACAATTTACAATATAGTGTATACATGAATATGTTTATGATGCTCCTTGATGCATGCACAAAATTACATTATTAAATTTGGTCTGACAGTATGTGGCTGTAAACAAGCCACAACCACATATAGAGCACTTCACTGGATTTTAATAGCATATATGATAAGTATGATAAGTATAAGTTATTGCTAAATTCATTACTTTTTAACTGGCTCAAGTTATTTTTGAAAGTCACTTAAGAGGACATGGAGGCTGGTCAGCTAACAGTTTGCTGTTTCTTACCTGCTGACACAGAGGGAGAGCACAGAGAGCGTGGATCTGAAACGGAGAGAAAATGACCGGACTAGTGACATCAGCACCGCTGATGACAGCATGAAAACAGCCAGAAGGTTAGTTAAGGTGTCTCCATTAAGTAAATGTTCCAATGTTTTTCAAATAATAAGTTCTTAATCCACAGTAGCACTTAATGAGGCTTAAATGTTAGAATACTGCTCTATATTTGCTTTCTTTGTTTTGTTTTTTGCAAATGAGTTAAAAGGTTCAGTTTTAAACTGAGAGCCACTTTTGATTTTGATACTTTAGGTAAAGGTAAATCAGCTTAGAAGAGAACTGCTCTCAGGTTAAAATGATGAACTACTAAATGATAAAATGAACAGTGAGACTGATCCGCCTGTTTCTGTGTGATGAAACAAATCCTGCAGGTTATGGCCATGACAGTATTTTGTTTTGTGTCTTTGTCTGAATTCTGTGTATTTTTGACAGTTGACCAATCATTTCAACACATTTCTCTCTCTCTGCTGTCATCAGCTCAATGAGTCAGAGCAGCAGTCAGGCGGAGAAATTTGGTCACAGCCTACAGAATGGCCAAAAGGTTCCTCCAGTGCTGGCCAAGTCTTCAACTCCAGTTAAGAAACAACAAGAACTCCCAGCAGACGGCAGCAAACCTCCAGGAGGACGAAGGTGTGTGAGAGCGAACAAGGCTTCAGTGTAGCTTCTGCCACAGTTCCTGAATATTATTCTCTAATAGTTTCCATTTGTTTTCCTCTTCTAAATAGAGGTGGGTTAAAAGCATGCATGCACATTAATGCAGTTTCTTCTCCTGACACATATAGTCTCCAAATATGCCATGTGTTCATGTTGCAGTGTGATTCTTTAACATTATTTTATCCTCTCATGTCCATTGTCTTTAGTTTTAAAAAAAATCTGCTTTTTAAAAAAATATATATATATATATATTTTAACTATGTTATAAATGCATATTTTAAATAATCACACCAGAAACCAGCAGGTTTCTATTGTGTTGGAGCAAAAGCTCCTGTTATGCTGTTTGGCCACCAGGTGGCATCTTATACCTGCATTTTGCTTCATAGTCTTCCAGCACTTGAAGCAGCGTTATTGTTGCCATGACCGAAGTGTTATAAACCTTATCAGGAGAATCATATACTATAGTAACACATAACAATACATTTTAATGGATGAAGTAATGCTGGATCTATCCAAACATCACAGAGCAGATTTGACTGTTGTTCTGTCTTGGATTGGCTCGTGTCTGACTCTGACAGCCAATAGTGTCGCTGTAACTGCGAGTCATCGTCATGTTGCATGTTGCTGTCCATTTCCAGGAGTGGCCCTATTGATAATAACATGGGCCGCAGCTCATCAAAAAACCCTGCAGCATGCCCACCACCCTCTGACGCACTGCCTCCAGCACCCAACAGGTATTGCATCACAAATGGCCCACATGGAGGAAAGGGAGCTTGTGACTCACTTCTGCATTGTCATTTTCTGCTTTGCTGCTTGCATTTCTCCACCCAGCTCATAACATGTACCAGCAGCATTTACCCTCTAACCTGTCTGGTATTTGAATAGAACCAAAGAACGGTGGAGTCGAGGAGAAGTAACAGTTTATTCATTCATTTTATGTAGTTTTGTTTTTTATGTTTCATCGTCGTAAAATGAGCACATTCACATAAACAGCTCCAAATGATCCATTATCCAGCTTTAAGAAATTATGTTTTCTTTCAGTTAACATGTTTTTAGAATGCAGTTAACAGCACGCAGAGGAGACCAAAAACATACATGCACACCATGATGTCAGCAAACAGCCTCTGCTGAACATCAGTGAAAGCACAAGACAGCACATACATGAATCTCTGCCACAGATAACTGCCTGCAGAATCTATAGGGAATGAATAAGACTTGTGGCTTTCTGGTTTCTGTTTGCAGTTTTATTGGAAAATCGTGTTTGAGCAGGCTTAAGTTACACACAGGTGAGCAGTCCTTGTAGAGTTCAAAAGAGGGGATGCATTTGCTGAAAACACATTTGCTGTCTGATGATAATGTTGTTTTTTCAAATGTGTTTCCATTCAAAGACAGTGACTGATAGAAGGAACAGAGAGTCTGGATCTCTTGGCTACACCAAAACCCCTGAAATATTAGCTTTTCCCCAGGAGCTAAGTCAGCATACTAGTCAATGAATTTTCAATATTTTAAATATACAGACTCACAAGTTAGCAGGGGTCAAAAAGAGCACCACAAAACATAAGAGTGGAATCTACTTCACTACCACACTTTTTTCACCCTTTGATTGAAAGAAAGATAGAATCTGGTCTTCTGATGAGGATATTTATGCTTTGAGAATTATTTTTTTCTTTCTGTCTTTTCTAATTTTCCAGAATGAAAACAACATGAAAAAATAAACTGGTTATTAACTGGTTCCTTTTTTATTGTCAAAGTAGCTTAACTGGTGGTAATTAAACAGATGAGTGTTTAATATTGGTGATTTTCCTTCTATGTGTCTTCCTACTTCTCTCTCTCTCTCCTATAGGTCTGTCAGTGGGAAGAAGCTGTGTTCCAGCTGTGGTCAGCCATTAGGGAAAGGGGCTGCCATGATCATAGAGACCCTCAGCCTCTATTTCCACATCCACTGCTTTAAGGTTGATGAAAGAGAGACAGCTCATCTTTGTCATTCTCTGTTTTGTGTATTATCCAGATTAGATTAGATAAAATGAGTAGCAGTGTTAAAAGATAAGAGTGGTTAAATTATTGTTGTTTTTCTTCATTTTTTTACTTCAGACAATAGTCTACAAATATTTCAGGTCAAGTCAAGTGCAAACGATTTTTAAATCATCAAACACGTGTAAGAGTATCAGTTGAATCGATGAGGCTTTGCTTCAAACACTGCCTGGTTACCTCTGCTCTCTGATTAAATTTATGTACAGCACTTACAATGACAGGTCACAGGACATTTTAAAATTAGCTGTGTTCCGTATTCAGCCTGAACTTGGAAAAGGACAGCCTGTATAAATAAAGGATTTAATAATAATCAGTCACCCATCTGTATGTGATCTGTCTTTAAAAATGTCCACCTTTAGTAGAAATAATTGGTTTGAGTCTCAGTACCACAGAAAGTGAAGGTTTGAAAGCCAAAAAGATTTAATGAAGTCTTTCATGGGGTTTGTTGACACTTAGAAACACTTAGGGGAACACCAGGCTTCTCCTTTAAGATACAACAGTTGGTAACAACATTTGCAATTTCCCTCTGTCTCTCTCTTCAGTGTGGCGTGTGTAAAGGACAGTTAGGCGATACAACCACAGGGACGGATGTCCGAATAAAAAACGGCCTCCTCAACTGCCACCAGTGCTACATCCGCTCCCGCTGTGAGTCCTCCTGAACCCTCCCCTATGTCTTCCTCCTCTGTCTCCCCCTACATTGTATCTATAGCTGTGTCCCAAAACGTCGGCTGCATCCTCCGGAGGCTGCATTTGAAGGCCGATTACGTCACAGCCAGGCGACGAAGGCTGTCCCAATTCGTCGACTCCTTCAAATGCGTCCTTCATTTCCCCGAATTTGAAGGATGGGTCGGGTGTGTCCTTCGTGGCCCGCCATATCCCAGAATTCATAGCGCGGCCCAGCCAAATTTCAGCTGCCAACAATGGCGGCCGCTACTAAGTTTTAAAATTACTCTTATTAATCTTTCTGGGCCACAAAATAAACTTTTAACATATTTTAAGGCGAGAAAGTAGCGGTGTAAATTACAAATATCTGCTTGGTTTATCAAGACATCGCATATTTGCAAAAGTGTGCCAACGTTTTCGGAGGCGTCTGTTACCCACCAGCTCGATAGCAAGCCGGGGGATTCAATGGTCACTCCAGCTGGCGAGAGCAGCAGACTCCCGGCTTCATCGTTTTCAGACCCCCACTCTTTCGCTACTCAGGTTAAACATGATATATAAGTCACTCGGATAACTTAAAAATGTAATTGTTTACCTTTTTCTGTGTTTTATTTGTTCTGGAGTAAATCGGTTTGGCTGAGATCAAAGTCATTAGATTATTAGATTAAATAAAAGTTTATTAATCCATCGGGTGGGTTCCTCCGTACGGAAGAGGATTAGGGCCACTAGAAAACAAATCTGAGAAAAAAGTCAGAATTCTGAGAAAAAAGTCAGAATTCTGAGAAAAGAGTCAGAATTCTGAGAAAAAAGTCAGAATTCTGACTTTTTCATCAAAAAAAATTTTTTTTTCAGAATTATTACTTTTTTCCCCCAGAATTCTGACTTTTTTTCTCAGAATTCCGACTTTAATCTCAGAATTCTGACTAATCTCAGAATTCTGACTTTAATCTCAGAATTCTGACGTTTTTTCTCAGAATTCAGGAAAAGAAGAAAAAAAAAAGACGTGCCCACTTTTTTTTCTTCCCAGTGGCCCTAATCCTCTTCCGTACCTCTGGGATTTTCACACAGCTGCATAAACGTTAAACAGAAAACTGGTTAAACAGAAGTGTGAGACGGTCGAGAATTTACGCCAGTGTCCTGTTATATTTTAGATAGCAAGGAGCAGACGGCCGAGTTTATTAAACTCCACCGACATAAATAGCTAAAAATAACCAGAAATAAATAACTATCTTTTTACATCATCCTCACAAAACAGAAAGTTTCATCTTTGTATAAAATTAGAAAAAAAAAGGAAAGGTATTCTTCTCCCTTATTGTTTGCTAATGTTGGCCATATGTCTTATTTTCAATGATGAATAAATGCAGATTTTAATAATGTGAGCAGCAGCAGTAAATACGGCTCTCATGAACCAGGTAGAAAAACAAACCAAATTTATTTTGATTTATTGTTTTCAAAGTAAACTTGACACTATTTTATGCTAAAACTTTTCAGTGTGTTTCAAAACTTAGACTCTTTATTGCAGCGTAACTGTGAGGCTGATAGGACAAGTGTATTTTAATATGAAAATCCTCGCCAGCGCAGCTTAATACAGGTGCACCAGATGCAGTGAAGCTGAAACGGGCAGAAGGAGGAAATGGGGGTGTTGCACTCAGAAGAGGAAGACAGTAACTTTCTGTCCCTTTCACCTTTACTGCACAACAGCAAAACTTTTTCAAACAACACAGCTCGTGTTTCAGTAACCTCTCAACAGCCGTTATCATTCGGGGATCAGTAAACCGCGAAATCAAATCAGGGCCTCTATCAGAAGACTCCTGAGTCTTTATCTCAAATTAAGAAGGTCTTCTTTCATTAAAGCTCCATGTCCTTGAACATGAAGTCCCAGAAAAACAATTGTGGTTTATAAAAATTGTCAATTTGATTCTCTTTCCCCTCTTTTCCTTTCCTGTCAAGCTGCCGGACAGCCAACCACATTGTGACGCTCGACTGACAAGCACAAGGTTCAAAGGAAGAACCCCCCCCCCCATCCCTGTTTTAACCTGATTATCTGCAAATCACGTCCTTCGCAGCGTGTCAGAATCTTTGCATCTTCTGCAGTTCGATAACCATTCAAGATTCATCATGTGGCCCAAATGTGGGGGGAAAAAAAATCTTCATATGTGTGTCATCTGATGCATGAGTGAAATCTGGATTTGATTGGTCCTCATGCCACCACAGACTGTGTTTCATCGCGCAGCAGCGAGAAAAAAAGACTGCTCTGAGGCGGCAGCCATGTTGAAAAGAAAACACATGTGCAGATGCTTCAAACACAGGTAGATGATGTTGATGCCCTGTACTGTCTGAATGAACACACAAAAACAAACAAGGTGTTCAAAAATGTGAATTATTGCCAGTATATTATATCACTTTTTATCGTTTAAGAGAGATTTTCTTAATTTGGAGGGATAAGCATCCAAAAACTGGAAAGAATAGATTATGTGGTAAGGCAGCTAGGCAGACAGAGAGCCTAAACAGGTTTAATCCAAAACACATTAATAAATGTATCCTCCTTCAGTTAAGTGATAAATTACAGCAAACAGATATAGAAAGTGCAATAAAGGTGACTATTTAGACTCAAATACAATATAGAGCAAGCCACTATTTTTATCCTTTGGCCCTTGCAGTGACCTCCAGTGTCTCTTTTTCTTTACAGAATAAAATTAGCTTTGAGTATAAAGACATAGTATGGATGTAGGTTCATCATTAGGGCAATAACAGGACTTAAAAGCTGGTTTTGTGCTTTTGGGTCACAGCAGGTTGCTCCTCTTCCAAACTATCAGCTTGGAAAGTCAAGACTTCAATGTGCCTTAGGAAAGCAAGGTGATGCAGGAAAAAACACCAGCTGTATGATGGTGTTTTATTTCTCCTTTATTTTATGTTGTTTTATTTTATTTTGTTGGAGGGATCTGGCCAAATTTTCAACTGCAGACAAGAAGGCTGCAGCTCTCCCTCACATCACGCTTTATTTTAGTTGATAAGTACTGTTTATTTTCACTTAAATTTGATTTCATAATTCCCCCGCCTCCCTTCCTCTGTGGTTTGCAGTGCTATAAAAAATGCAAAGACTGGAATAAAATTAAATAAAGCGTGTGATGTCTACTTGGTAAAAGACAGATTATGTATACTGCAGGGGAAAATTTCATTTAATTTGGATGTTTTATTCTAGAGTGATATAGACTTCTCTATGCTTTTAATTGAGGTAATTTTGATAATGGCTCAATGATAGAATTCATTTATACCTTGAAAATTTAAAAAAAAAAATCACTAATACACGTTATTACTAGGTAAAGAGCAAAAATACTATAAACATATACCAGCAGCAGCTGCACCTGTGCAATATTTGGTTGGATGAAAACTAAAGATTTGTGGCGCTGGCTGCACATTTTCAGTCACTTGCTTCTTTTTTAAGGTGTATGAGAAGAGCTCTTCCTGTTATGTGTTGTGGATGTAATGAAAAAAAAGTGCACGTTTAAGCCTAAAACCAAATGATTTGCTGTATGAAAGCAAACTAGCAAACAGCCTCCTTTTTCTCCTCCTGAACTGTGTCCTATAGCCAAGCTTCCCCTCTGGGGTCATCTCTTGATCTACAGTATTTTTAAACTTCTGTTATGATTGTGTATTTTTTTTTTTCTCAATTTAGTTAACGAATAATTGTCAAGCCCAGTCTCTTATAGCGGGATCTTTGAGACGGAGCTCTATATTCAGACGGTCTTCTTATCGCAGGATAGTTGGGGAATGAAACCTTTTACGTCTGTTCTGTATTTATTGTAATATTCACCTGAGCACTATGCGAAATATAGATTAATTTGATGTTTAAATGCATTTGCATTTATAGCATACTGTATGTTTATAAATAAAATGTTATACATTAACGCCCTGCTTCTGTCTGGTCATTTTGCAATAAAAATAAAGAATAAAAGTAAATAAATGCTTTAAAATGTACATTTAGTGAGATGCCAGTTTGTTAAAAGTGTCACAAAGCGAAACTCTTCAGGTTTGGAATCATGAATAAACGGACAAATATTATGCTCAGTCATTTCACCTGTAATCACAGCGTATTTTTTGTCCTTTTTATGTGTCATGTGACTCCAAGAACAAAAAGGCTGACCGTAACCAATTTTCGAGTGTTATTTAAAGATTTACATAGAAATTGTTTAAAATGTGTCTTCCTATTGATAAACTATCAAATAATATAATAGCTCATTCTAACCCAGTGAGAATAGAAACCTCTTTTTTTTTTCCATGTGCGTTTTTATGACAGCACCATAAATTTCTAATGATAAAACACAAAAAACCCGTCTGTAGCTTAATGATGTTTTCAGGTGATAATAAAATAATACTCAAGTTGGGTCGGAATAAACCGAGAATAACGACTCCGAACATTTATTTGGCCTAAAATTCAAAGACGTGCCTATTAAGGTCCTGAGTTTTTGATTAGAGTGCATTTTTAAAATGTGACTTCATAAAATTAAAACATTTACCTCGACGGACTCTCTGGCTTATACACGAAACGAATTCTTTGTTCAACAAACGGATTCCCGTAGTATTTTTGATCTCACCTAAAATCTCGTAGCGATTATTCCCAAATTGTGCCTCGAGTCAGAAAACTGGATTCCACGGATGTTTGTTAATAAAAGAAAAAGTGTCAGCCAGTTTATTTAACTCATTATTTACCATTTTAAAAATAAACCTGATTGAGTTTCATTTCTTGAAAAATAATTAATTTGTGTATTTTAGTGTAGTTTAATTTCAAGTTCGTATACAATATTTCCCCCGAATTTAAACATTGCCTTTTAATAAGAGTTAGTTTCTTGGAGAAAGATTGACTGACTTTGTTTGTTTGTTTGTTTGTTTGTTTTTAAAGAAACATCCTGGTTTCATAAATTAAACTAAAGGCCGGATTACCTTCTCCCATTCTTTTTCTTTTTCCCAAAAGTCAATCGGAAAGAACGAATTCTGAAACGCCGCAGTGCTGTCCGTGGTGCTGAAATCTTCGCCCTTTTCAAACCATAGTGACAAAATATGTTTTTTCAAAATTGTTCAAGAATCGTATACTACAAAAAAAAAGAATAATAACCGATCATTTCCACGATTTCTTTCCCAAAGAAAAACATGACAAAAACAATATGGACTATTAATTTTTTTTTATCATCAACAATCATTTCAATGGTACACCTGGAAAACTATGTGCACATGTAGAAATATTTCCTTCTTAAATATAAGCATTCATTACCTACATATAAATAACTTTCAGATCCTGGACAAAACATGTTACATAATGCTCACAAAATGGGAGGGAAATCATTGTAAAATCAGACAAAGAGACAACATGCAAATTATATAGAAATAAATACAATGTTTGCATCCATTCCCCTTTTTTACCCAAAATAAATTCTTCCGAGGGAATTTTGTAAAACATCAAAAAGACTTGTATGATCGATCTACGAGGGAGTATGGCCTATGGTTCAACTATAGGAGACAATAATACGTATTAACACTATACAATTTTGAGCCACAAAAACATTGCCGTAGAAAGACACACAAAACATACAGATTTCCTGTCAGAGGTGAACATTGCAGTAAGTTTGTGCCTTTTTTCTTGAGGAAATAATTGTGTTTATATCGATAATTTAAAGAAACTAAACTCTCAGCAGCCTTAGAAACCAAAACACAGCTGTAAGAGGCCACTTCCACACAGCAGGTTGTGTCTGCAGAGAACAAAACAGCAAAATGCGTCAGCGTCTTGTTGGATATTGGTTGTTTCATACCATATGTTTGTGGAAAGCATCCTCAGTCGTGGAGATTCAACGTCTCTGAACGAAACAAAGCATCTGATGAACACTGACATTTAATGTGACTAAACGAGGCTCCTTTGCTCACTGATGGCACTACGCCTTTCCAGCGCGGCGACGTTTGTTTATGCTCCAAATCTGAACAAAATATATTCATCTTAACAAGTCAAGTGATCCAATTTTAAGTATTTATTTCACGCTTAATGTGTTTTTAATTAATGCATGAATAATGGATGTTTAGATAACATTGGTGCACGTAGAAAAAGACCTTTTCTGTCTTATTTCTCAGTGTATTTCGTCCCGAGACATGCTTGAAAAGATTTTACACAACTTGCACTTGTTTGTAGAAAATAACTTTTTTTTTATTATAAGACGATCTGACTTGTCAAGATGGATATGTTTGCCGCAAACTGCCAGCTGGCCACAAGAAACGACGCAAGGCGTAAAATTAAAAGATAACAGTAGTAATCTTTTTTTCCTAACTGCTTTTTGTTGTCCTTAAGTCAGTCTTGGGCGATTGCTTTTCAGTCTCCAGAGAAGGAGGAAACGTATCTCTCTTCCCCTGCTCTGCTTCTCTTTCCCCGATGTGAAGCTTCATTAGAACATGCTGGTCTTTACTAACGTAGCTTTGGCTCCGTTCTGTCTTTGCAAAGACGACAATACGCTGGCGAAGGGCCCGCCCAATGAGTCCGGGATAGAGGTGATGGTCCCCGGTGCGGTGGCCCAGCCTTGGCTTGGTGCTGTCACTCCCATGCCGGTGGACACGGAGGTCTTCACTTGGTCCGCTTGTCCGTTCCCGGTGGTGTTGACTTGGCCTGCGGTAGGGCTCGGCCCGCCGCAGTTGGAGGTGGGCACGGGGTTCGGGCCCGGTCCTCCTGTGCTGTCAGGGTCGGTGGTTTTGGTCTCTTTGCTGTCTTCATCTCTCGAATCGGACTTTTTTCCAGAACTGGACTTGGCTGCCGCTGCAGCCGCTGCTGCAGCCCGCTCCTGCTTGCGGAATTTGGCACGTCGGTTTTGGAACCATACCTGTTTAGTTGTGAAAAGGTGGAAGTAGAAACGTTTAACGACCGTGACTTAAATTTCTAGAAGACTGACAAAACAAAGGGCGACAGAGAAGTTGAGTTCTCTAAATAATTTTAGTCATATAAAGACGTTTTAATATCTGAAAGCCTCAAAAGAAAGACGTTGTCTATTTTGCCAATGTGTACACAGCAGTAGTACTCAGCACTTCGCATTGTGAAAGCAGTTCAACTTTTGCTTAAAATCTAGTGATAATGATTGATTAGACCCAGTATTTTGAAATAGTTCTCATTTGCATCCACCAGTGCGTAACTGTGCGTAAAGGGAGTCGGTGGTTATGTACCTGCACTCTGGCTTCAGTCAGATCGATTTTGAGTGCCAGCTCCTCTCTAGTGTAGATGTCCGGGTAGTGTGTTTCAGCAAAAACCCGCTCCAGCTCCTTCAGCTGTGCGCTGGTGAAAGTGGTCCGGATGCGCCTCTGCTTTCTCTTCTCGTTCAGCCCCCCGTGATCCGTGAAGAGTTTGTATGGAACTGTAAATGAAATGTCATGGTTACACGTGCAGTGGTCTTATCGGTGCAGTAATGGGGAGATATGGGGGTGTGTAAATGTGATGTTGTCAAATGGAAGTAAATTGAAATTCAATATTTTGTTTAAAATCCGGTTAAGGACGCTGGGCTAAAGCTTCCAATTGTATTATGCCTTTGATTACCTTTGAATTAGTTCAGAACTGATAACGTTGCAGACCTGTGATGGGGTTAATTGTAATGTTAAACTAATTGTTCTCCTCAGATTGAGGCTCAAGTTTGAAAACTTGTCATAATGTTCCCATCCGCCCCGCTTGTTGCTACTGTAACTCCAATTCGGTGTCAATAATGAGCTTTAGTCTTTGGTTATCTAATTATTTTCGAAGCTTTATGTCTCATCGCAAAGTAAATAAATTATGCCTATCATTTTGGCAGCTTAAGATAATTCTGTTGGCGGTTTTGGGTGTGACTGGGATAGTATAACCCCGTAACCGAATTACCGCTTGCCTGCAATCGCTTCTAACGTGATAAATTCTTTCATTTGTGTAAGCAAATTTCGTTTCGTAAATACTAAACACATTTCCATTTTCAAATGCAATCAAGGCGTCCTATAATACACCGGGTTGTGGCTCTGGAGCCGCTGCTTACCTGCGGCGTACGGGCTGCTCTGGTGGTCCCGCAGGGTCCCCAGACTGCAGGACCCCGGCGTGAGAGACGGACAGCCGGAGGTGGCCCCAAAAGTGGTCCTGATGGGATTGTACTGAAACCCACTGGCTTGACTGCACGAACTGAAGTCCGCATAGGCCGATGCCAAGCTCGAAGTGTCCATCCCGGCCATACATGACTCGTAGGCAGAGGAATTTAGGTAAGAATACTCCATTTTATACATTTGAGAAGGCTCGGTAGAGTTAGAAAGCTGCACTTCCCTGGAAAAAATGGCAAACAAAAGCACCCAAAAAATGGGTCTGAAAGAAAAAAATAATAAAAACAAAAATGAGGAGGACGCGCGGTCTGAGTTTGGGGGGAAAGATTACTTGTTTGGTTTGAACTGATTGGGAAAAAAAGGCTGGACGGTGGGTAGATGTTCACTGCTCAGCGCCTGCTCCAAAACTGGCCTCCTTTATAGGAACCTAGCCCTGTTTTATGAAAAGCCCCCTAAGAGCCGCCTAGCCCGAGGTCTCTAGAGCATATAGTCCTCATAATAAACTTGGCTCTTTCCGCTTGGACAATAGCAAAGCGTTTGGTCTTATTGCTAGCGCTTTTTTACATGACAATAACTCATCAGTCTATTGGGCTGGCACTGGGGGCCCGGGCTGTCCAACCTCCCTATCATTGATCCCCTGCATCTCTAATTAGAATTTAATACCTCGCCATTACGCACCCCTCCACCACCACCGCCGCCGCCGCCCACCCCTCTACCCATCCACCCCACTCCTCTCCAACCACCATCTTGCCCTTTAATTCAATCACACCACTTGGAAATAATGAAAGTTGGGTGACGATTCTCCCTGATCCAATTTTCTCCAAGCTTTTAAGCCTTTTAAGCGACCGTATACCTTGGGCAGGATTTCACATAGTATTCCCCCTCTACCTCTTCTTTCTGCCCGTCTGCTCCGACTATTTTCACTGATCCTGACTCTGGTCTTCTGCAGTGAAGCCAAACGTGTCGGCTTTTATCTCTTATAACCATCTATATTTTTATTAGGGCTAAACAATTTGTTACAAAAGCACCTGGTTTAATTTTTTTAATTACCTGTTTGTATCAACTTTAGAGAAAAAGAAACGAGATATGCATTCACGTATATGATTTTTAAACTGAATGTGTGCTACCTGCACGCAGTATCGCCTGTCTGGATTTCTTCGGGTTTTATTTAACACAAAACTCTTAGACACAGCTCGATTTTAAATCCGGACAGTATCATTTGTGGTTCACGACTTTGTTGCTGTTATTAAGGGGGGAGGTAGAAAGAAAGATAGAAATTGTCTCCATGGGCTCAAAGCCCAACGTGTTGGAATTTATGCGCGGTAATAAACGTATTTTCCGGCTTCGATTTCATACTAAATTTCGCCTTTTCTGCCAACATTTTTCCAAATCTTTTCCTACACAGCTGCAGTATAATCTCCCCGAAACTTCCGGGTGTATTTTTATGATTCAAATGAGTTTGTAATTGTCTTTATTACTTTCATTATTCCGTTTATTTGGCAAATAACATCTTTCTAATGAAAGTAACGAACTGGCGAGGCAGTCATCGGACCTCTCAGGCTCACAATATTGGCTGAGTGGTTAATTTGGTTTGCGTAATAAGGTGAACCATTTTGTATGGCTCTTACACTCTCGATGCGTTTCTTCTTCCTCTTTTTTTTCCACTGGACCGAGTTCAAGTCCTCTGTTGAAGCAGCGAGTTTTCCCTTTCAAATGATCGAAACACAAAAAGAAGAAAAAGCAATTACGGTGCATTTATTAAATTTAGCACATAAGTGTTTGATTATTGAATTTATTATTCTGTTCATGTTTGGGTGATTGATATGAGTAGTGGCCCTACATCGAAGTGTTACAATAATATTCTTATAATAATCTGAGGATAAAATGATCAATAGAGTATGTTAGTATTTTCTATTATTATTATTATATTGAGGCTATCAGCTTGGACATTACATATTACAAAATTTTGTCTTAAAACCTATAAAACGTCATCATGAGATTTTTATGGATCTTTGTTTCTTGTAACTGTAGTACCTCGGAGATATTTGATTTTGTCATGATATTGAGTTTTATATACAATAATTTTTATGGGCTGATATAAAAACAATGTAGACGTTTACTAGAAAATGCTAGCAGGTCAATATCTGAAGACATAAAGATTTCATATTCTAAATAGCTGCACTAAATAAAAAAAAGGTATATTACCTATAGCTATATATTCTTATAGACTGTGCACCATTTATACCTCCATGACATAAAATATACGATTTTATTTTTTTAATTGCTGCCTTTTAGTAAAAATATTGACTTGCTTTGTTATTTAAACTGAAACAGAGGTGAATATGAGGCTGAATGTGGCACCGAACACAACAAGGTGCAGCTCCCGCTAAATAAAAAGAAAACAAAAATAGAAAACCTGCTTGCTTTCTGCCATCAATTATTTTTCTCCACAATTGCTGACGTGTTGCAGTGTGTTTCTCCCTTTTCTTCCTTGTGTACATTGTCTTCCCAGGGATCAATGAGAACAGAAAAAAGTTAATTCTTTCTTGACACAACCCGGTCCCTATTATGTAAATGTTTTCTTTTTTTATTTTCTCTTTCTACACACGAGCTGGGACCCAAAAGTTGTACCAAATGGTTAATTTGATTATTGAAACCAAAGAGCCAAATGGTTCACCGTCCTCCCTCCACGCGTCTGGCAGCGAGAAAAGAAACCATCTCTGGGAATTAATCTAATAACGCTCAAAGAAACGAGAAGTCTTTTCTGATATTTCGCCGAGGCAAATACAATTATAGCTTTTAGCCATCGGTTTCTTTCACTGAAGCTGCTCTTTATTCTTGTGGTCTATAGTCCCTCCGCCATAGACCAGCTATTGAAACGCCTCCTTTTTTTATAGTTTCAACATCTTTTAATTCTTTCAGCTGGTTCGGCTGGCACCCAAAGCCGCAGTTTGATTTTGTTTTGATGTGAGAATATAAAATCTGAAAGGAGAAAATCTGCAATGTGAGTTGACTTCAATGACTTTTGAAAAGATTTTGCAAGATGCAAGACGTGCAGTCAGCTTTTATGTGGATGCACAGGGTCTCTTGGCTGCAGGTTGAAACACTCTCCATACAAAGCACCTTTTCCAAACACAGTGAGTGCGGAAGAAACAGTGATTTACACTAACATAATTGTCCTTTAATTCGTAATTACGGTGCAAATAAAGGGCCTCAACCATATGTATTCACTTAAATAAATCAGGAAAACGCGATGTGTGCAAGACCTTAAATTCCCTTGGCAAGTGCCGGACAATAGAAGGGATATGGGAGGAACTCCTCTCCATTTAGTGCACACTATCGTTGCTCAGCAATATAGGAATGCGGGTCGACAGGAGGGACAAAAAGTGGAACAAAATGCCATTGTCTCTGGATGGATTGGATGGATCCACTCCCCTGAAAAGGCAAAGTAACAGAGGAGGATAAAGAGAGAGAGAGAGAAAGATGGGAGGGTCCCGCTGTCACATTTCACCTACAATGTCTCACTCCTCCGCCCGAGGAAATCCTACGCTTATCAAAACGGTTATTAATAAGGCCGCGTGTTGCAGGGGAGGGGCTCTGGAGCAGATAAAAAATTCATTTTGGGGACGATTCCTCATGGCAATTTAGTCTGATGTCTCAATTTGACGGGATGGATAGAAGGTCTCCCTCTAGTTGCAAAATGCGTGAAAAATATCTGAGAAAAACGATTACAAGATGAGAAAGGAGGCTTTGCTACATCTTTACACTAATAATTCGGGTTATTATTAATGGGCGGCAATTATTCTGTAATAAATCACGTTCGTGTTGGATATTTTGTCTAGGTGTACTTCCTTTTCATCATGTAAAACTGAACATCGCAAAATATGTTAACTCAAAAGGATGGGTTGGGGTGGAGGGGGGGGGGGGGGGGGGGGATCAAACATCAGACTTTAAGGTGTTCCAGGCTGGTGCGTAAAAGGCGCATCGCGTTTCCAAGCGCACAGATGGAAAGTGACATCTGGGAAAGAGGCAAAATTCAATTAGAAGCTGGTGTCTTTCTCCATGTCTGCAGAAAAAAACGTTCAGCCAGCACAAAAGACGCCAGGGATACAGCCTGCTGCGAGCAGGCTCAGCCTCGTGTTGTTGTTTGTGTATTTTGTATTTTTATGTGCCTTTACAGCTTGTTAAAATATATGAAATAAAATCACCAGAGGTCACGGAGATCGTCAGATACAGTAAAGGAGAGGAAGGGAGGGGGGGAAAAAATCAACTTAGCGCCATTTCATCTCGCCTTTATGGGTTTATAATGATCACGTAATAAATTGTGAATGTAACTGTTTTGAATTCGTGGACTACAGGTTGTGTTGTGTGTAATTTTTCCCTCTTATCTTACGTTAACTGTCTTCCAGATGCTGCAGCCAGCTCCAGCAGAGCACAGCTCGTCTCCTCTGGCCTCTCTGGCCCCTCTGAGCCTTTATCTGCTCTTCCCAAGTGACCAAGAGACCAGCCAGTGGATTAACATAAAAATCTTATTCCAGTGGATAAGATTAGGAAACATATTACCCTCAAACGCGGCCTTGGCACGGGCGAGAGCCAGGCAAGGAATCAATTACTAAATTACTCCAACCTCTAAGTCGACATTAACGCAGAGAAATGCCATCGACCGGTCCTGAAATAAGATTTCGCAAAGATGTGATCATTAAATCTCTTGCCAGTGTTCAAGAATTTGATTCATAAAATCGTCTGAAATGAGATGGAATTAAATTCTTATCGGAGCTCTTGTCATCGTTTCATCCCGCGCTGTTTAACGTTGGTCAATGGCCTTCATGAGATTTTCCCTGTAAATAAACTTGGTAATTGAATCCGCCTCTCCACGACACATTGTTTGGTTGTTATTAATTTATTGCAGCCATGCAGGCGGATGGATGGGGTATGCAGGCCGGAGTCAGGCTTAGAGTCAGAGTCAGGTCCCAGATAAATGTTTTAAGTCACAGACGCCGAACCACGTTGTGATTTAGACTCAGTTAAACTGCAACAAGCTTTTTTGGGGAGGGGGGCAATCTGAAAAATCATCTGTCATTTTTTTTTCTGGCCTCCTGCTTTTCCCCCCAGTGGGGTCAAAGCATATTTTATTTAGCATAGTCTACTGGCATTAACCCCCTTCCAACCCCCGCATTAGCAATTGACAATTATTAGCCTGAGCCTCATAAATCAGCTGCGTGACCCGTTATTATTGTTGAATTGAATAGCTGTTGGGGAAGTGAGGGTCAGTGTCATTAACTTGCCTCCCCTCTCACCCTCCGCACCCACCCCTCCTCTATCCTACACCACCCTCGGGCCCCCTGAAGGCATTTGGCTCTCTATACAAGGACCTGCTTGCTAATAATGCCGTGTGGTCGGCCTAAAAGCTTAATCACACATGCATTAAGCAGCAGACAGGGGCCTTTTGTGCGCACGTAGGTTTACTGGAATTAAGCGATTAATGGTCATCTGAGCGGCAGGCGACAAGGCGGCGCATCGAGGATGATGGAGCGGTTTTTAATGTCAAAAAAGGGAAGAGAGAAGGAGCGGAGGCGGCAGGGTGAAAGGAAGGAAAGAGGGAGGGAGGGCTGGGCAGCAATTACAGTAGGCCGTGTCTCCCAATCCATCATAAAACGTCAAGGTCATTGTGCGTTATATTGATTATTAGACTATACAACGCTTTGTAATGTTTATTACACACCCCTGCTTCGACATTACAATATGCAAAAATGCCGCATGTAAACACCTGCTATCAATTTCTAAAGCTGCTCATTTGTTTAGCCTCGTGCCCCGTTCTCAATTTCATATTCTTTTGATGCGCTCAGACTAAACACGTGGCCCCAGTTGTACATTAGACTCTTTATTTTGCCCCCAGACTCCATCTGCATAAATCACCAGGCAGCTCGTATGAATTATTATTTCCATATAGTCAAAAGAGTCCCAAACAAGAGACAATAACCCTGCATGCACAAAAACAGGTCTTCTCAAATCTATTGTTTCTGGTACATCTGAGGTCACAAATGGTAATGAACTTATCAATATCACAAGCTGTCAGGGTGCTATATTGTTACTGCTGTAACAAAACTTCAAACAGTGTCTTTCACAAACATTTTGTAAGACAGATTAAATAACCATTTATTTAAGCTGATGCACAGCCATCACCTGATCATGCAGATGATTTGAGGTAGTTTTAGTGTGCAGGTGTGTTTGACTGAAATCTGAACAGCTTCAGTCAACCCTTATTAACAACTAATGAACACCATACTTTTAAACCCCCACAGTCGTGTAGGTTAAATTACAATGGCTACTTTACAATTCATTCATACACAAACAATGTTTGAAGTTTATTACTGCATAGTAAAAAGTCTAAATCTACCATGGCTGGTGTTTTTAAGCAAGTTTCTCTCCACTTTTTCCTCTGAGATGAGGTACTATATAGTTTTAATTTTACAAAGTCCTTTTTTTCAGTTTTAAAACAAAAGCTTTGAAATAACAATAAAACAAATAGATCTAAACTTATATGCAAAGAAAGCTAAACATAAGAGCAGAAATATTGAAGAAGCTGTGCTCAATGGTTTGTTTCCACATTTTTTATAATTACTCAGTTGAAGACGTTTACCACATGGGGTGGACATTACAGTAGCTCCCATTAGTATCACCCATAATAAAGATGGTATCACGATATAGCCGTTTTATAATTCTCAATACATGAAAATCTATTATGATAAATAAGGAGTAGGATCATATCACTTTAGTTAATTAGCGCTCTAATTTATTTTCCATTGTCATGCCCGCCATCACTCATTTTCCTCCTGTGAGCTACTTCTTCACTAGAAGTTACTTAACTTCAGTTCACTTTAGATTTAGATTAGATAACCACACTATCTATTTTCCACTAAAGCAGTTCCAGCGCCCAATCTAAAAGTTGTTCCATTGACACGCAGTGGCAAAAAGCTGGCACTGGCATGGCTAGCACAAAATTGCCAGGCCCAAATTTGAAGTCACTGTTTTCAGTGGCTTTAGAAGCTGAAACAACAAGAAACTCACCAATGGAGATGCATTCTGCAGATTCAGCATCTGCACCACATAGTATACCGCTTGTGCTTCATAATACACTCTAAGAAATAAAACATGGGCTTTGTAAAAATTAATTCATAGTTTTATGTTCAATATACTTAAAATTGTTAATCTTATGGGTATAATTAATATTTTTAAATTTGATTTAATTAATTCTAAACCGCTTTAATGTTAAATAATATTGATATTTCCAATTTATTGAACACATTTAATTAAATCCAAAGAGCCTTTTCCACATCCTTTCTGAGCATGCGCAGAGAATGAAAAAAAATCTTCGCGCATACGCGTTGACCTTCTTTATCTATGCCACAGTGTGCTTTGGCCACATGTCTGGAAAGAGGGATTAATCACGATTCATCCGTTGGAGTTAAGGTAATTTCTTCCTATTTTTAATAGAATATAATTTAACTAGTACTTTGTGATAATATATGGCGTATATTTTTCTGGTAAATATGTGGGCCGTATGTGTTCTGTAGGTTAGCATTTTGCTAGCATTGGAAACATTCATTTGCATTGTCGATGTTACTGCACATCTGAATATTGTCCCATTTGCGTTTAAAATTTCTTTCGAACTCTTAATAGCACACTTATTTTATTTGTTTTATTGCACTATCAAGTTAGGAGAACGTTAGCCCGAACAAGAATTGGGATACATGTGCAGTGATTGTTGACGAGTCCATACTCGTCTGCTTCACTGAAGAGAACCGCGAACTGCGTAGTTTGCATATATATATACTTGCCCCCAAAAATAAAATCAAGTATGCTCTGCTTGGTTAGTGCTTGTTTGTGCCATTAAAATTAACATTTGTGCTGCTACGGTTTTCCAGTTATTAATGTTTTACTTTTTCGCGATGACGTCACGGGCGTCAAGCACGCTCCCCGTGCTTACGGGCGCGAGTGAGCGTCCGGGTGATGTAGACGTCGTAGGAAACGCTGGCTCGCACCCGAGCATTTTGTGGCATGTTTTGACCTATTTTGGGCCATTTTCGTGTTGCTTGGGGGGGGGATGAACTCTGAATGACCTATTAAATAAAAGTGTAATATCTTTGACACCTAGCGATACAAACGATGATTTTACCAGCACAAACCGACACAAACGGAGCGCTAACCACTTGATTTTATTTTTGGGGGCAAGTGGGTCAAGTTCAGACTGGGCTGCTCCGGTATATAATGGTAAACGTGCCAGGAACAGATTTATGAAATGAGTAATAGAAATTTTGGAGCATTTGAAATTCAACTTGTATTATTAATACATTTTAAAAGAAACAGGATTGTTCTTAAGTTTAGACCATCTCTGTGCTACCCCTTTGCATGTGTCTCACTGTACACGATTAATTTTTTCTGCTTTTCTTTTTCTCTCAGGTTGCTAGTTGTGGAATTTGGAGCTGCGGAGATTTGAGCTGTGCTCCAAAAGTGCATGTTGAAGGTACCTAATGCTTTCATATTATTTACTTTTTCTTTAATACGCAATTTTACATTTTGAATTCTCTTATTTGGTCTTTTAGGTTATGAATGTGGTGTTGTAAGCTTTGCTCTTTAAGTGTATCTAAAAGGTACCAAATTCTAAAACACTTGAGACTTAAACACTCCATTCTTGGTCTGAGACACTCATATCCGTGCATTTACAGTCATTGTCCTTGTACTTTCAAAACATGGGGTGGTCTTAGGACTCATCTAAGTCGTGCACATGTTGCTAAGCCCTCTCACACTGTAGAACATGTTATTTTGACTTGTTCTTCTTGTCCTGAAAGCCACATATCAACAAGCAGAGAATACTTCCTCCATATTAATAAACATCTCAAGAGGTTGGAGACAGTAGATTGTGTTTATCAAAATTGTTCTTTCAAAACTAATGTGTATGGTACTTTCCAGACACACAAGAGTAGAAAACATTCTTCATGCACGCTAAGAGATTTCAAAACTGAAAGTGAAAAGAACTGAATTTACAAGTAAGAATGATCTTTCTGAGGAGTCTGCAGATGAAGGGCCCTCTGACTTGCATCGTGAAGCTGGTGTAGTTAGTGAAAATTTGGAGGAAGCTGTAGTTAAAAACCTTGCCTTGGTTTTGTTAAAGTTGGAGGTCTTTTCACATGTACCAACATCAGCAATTGACAATTTACTCGAGGGGCTACATTTTCTATTCACTACTTCTGCTATACCCTTAACAAATAGCTTAACTTTGGCCGTTCTCAAGGAGCATAATATTGAGGTTAGTGCATCGCTAGTGAATGAGTTGTGCACTGCATTATACACTGGAAATCCACTACTTAGAAGTATTGCAAAAGGAGGATCACTCGAAACAACATTTAAGCGCAAGAAGTTTTACTATGAAAAGTTTAATGTTGTTGAGCCAGAGGAATATGTTCTAGAGGAAAATGTTCTAGAGGGGGAAAAAAAACCCTTTCAATATATTCCACTGCTAAAGTTATTGGAGCAGTTACTTCAATGTGAAGATATTGTCGGAAAGCTAGTTGAAAACTATAAAAGGAGTCATTCAAATTCACAACTGCTTACATGTTTTCAGGACGGTGAGAATCAGAAAAACAATTTTTTTTTTTTCAAGTGAAGAGCTCAGAATTTCATTATGCCTATATATTGATGATTTTGAAGTGTGCAACCCACTAGGAACATCTCGCAAAAAACATAAACTTTGTGCGGTTTATTGGATTCTGGGCAACTTGCCTTCTGGTTGCAGCTCAGCCCTTTCTTCAATCTACTTGGCACTGTTGTGTAAAAGTGAATTAATTAAATCTTTTGGTTATGAAAAAGTACTTGAGCCTCTGCTGCGTGATTTAGTCAGACTTGAGAAGCAAGGTTTATTTGTGCCCCTCATTGGTTCGGTTATCAAGGGTACCGTTCAGTGTGTCGTTGCTGATAATCTGGGGGCCCATGGGCTTGGAGGATTTGTGGAGAATTTTTCAGCTAATTATTTTTGTCGTTTCTGTACAGCCCAGCTTTCTGATATAAATACGTGTGAGGTAAAGACAGGATCATTTGAACGAAGAACAAAGGAAAATCATCGGCTTCATATCAAGACTGCTCAAGAACAAGGTGTGAACTGTTTAGGTGTAAGAAAATCGTGTGTTTTAACGGATAACCTCTCGTATTTTAATGTTGTTACTGGTTACCCTCCCGACATTGTGCACGATTTCTTTGAAGGAATCGTTCCTGTCGAGTTGGCCCAGTGTATTGACCTTCTCGTGTCAAAAAAGTATTTTTCTCTCGAACAACTGAACAATCGTATTCGTTCTTTTCCTTACAAGGAAGGAGATAAAACTAATCGCCCCACTGTGTTATCAAAAGCTGTAAGTAAGAAGAAGAGACGTTCTCTTGGGGGTAACGCACACGAAAACTGGTGTCTTATTCGCTTGCTTCCTTTTATCATTGGACCAAATGTCCCTGCTGATGAACCAGCCTGGCTGGTTATTTTAGACTTAAAAAATATTGTCGAGCTTGTAGTAGCTCCTGTTCACAGTCTTCAATCTGTTGCATATTTGGAATGTAAGGTCTCAGAGCACCGAAAGCGTTACCAACAACTATTTCCTAACCAAAAACTGATGCCTAAACACCACTTTATTGAGCACTATGCAGAAATGATCAAATGTTTTGGTCCTCTTGTCTCGTTATGGACGATGAGATTTGAGGCCAAGCATAGTTTCTTCAAACAGGCTGTTCGGAACATCAAAAGCTTCAGAAACATAGCCGGCTCTTTAGCTCGTAAACATCAGTTAATGGTTGCATATAGAATGCTTTGTCCTGATGATGAAAACTCTACAGATGTTACTCGCGTGACAGAAGTGCCGTTGGATGTCCTTAAAGACAATGTTGTGAAAAGTATCTCTAACAAACATCCAGACGTGACTGCTGTTAACTTAGCCACTGGCGGTTTTGTGAACAATATTCAGTACAAAAAGGGGATGATTGTTGTGCACGGATCATGTGGTGGGCTACCAGATTTCTGTGAAATTCAACATTTGTGCATTATTAAAAAAGAGACCCTCCTTATTCTGAAAAGACTAAATTCATGGTACATGGAGCACTATAGAGCTTTTCACCTACAAACAACAACAGATGTTGTTGTTGTATCCATAACAGAGCTGGCCGACCCATACCCGCTATGCGACTATGAAGTGGGACACTTGCGGATGGTCACCTTAAAAAGATATATTCACATTGGTAATTGTTTTATTTGTTTTCACTCATTGTTAGGTAAACAAACATTTGTGGCAACAAGTAAGTGTATTTTTTACAAATAAAAATGTCATGTTCTTTAGACTGTATTGAGTAGTGTTTCATGATCCAGGAATTATCTATGTATGTATTAAGAAATATTGTCTGCTGGACAGTATTTCTTAAAAAAATCCCTATGGATAATCTATGCACTGGTCTTGTTTTTCAGCTTGAAGAATGGCTGCTACTTTGAGGGTGATACTTGGAGTGGACAATTCATCCAAGTTGATGCTTCCTTCTGGAATCCCTGGTTCAGTGGACATTTTAAAAGAGGAAATACAAAGACAGTTTGGATTGACTGAAGATTTCAGGCTTCAATATAGAGATGTTGAGTTTAACAATGAATACATGAATCTAACCACAACTGGGGACATTAAAGACAAGAGTACAATCAAAGTAATTTACACTAATTTAAACTCTGCGCCGTCCACTGTGCCCACCACAGCACCCACAGCTGCCTCCAGAGAGACATTACCAGAGTTTGATGCACCATCCTTGCCAGACACTGACATCCTTTCCTCCTCAGACTCCAGTGCCTCTTGTTCATCTCTTCGCTTGCGGAAATGGCCCTTAAACTTTCTAATACCAAAGTTTAGTTTTGATGTGGAGTTTCAGTTACACAGAGCCCAGCAAGAATATGAAAACAATGGGACTCTCTTAGACCCGAGCCCAAAACTCAAATCTGACATATTAGATATGTTGGCCTCAGAAATTGCAAAATACAAAGTTTATCCATCAAGTGGAGATATTGATGATGTCGCTAAAGCGTTAATTCAAAAATATCCCTTTCTCAAAGAGACCGGATCTGGATCGGCTGTGAAGGCTGGAAAGTAAGCCTAAAATACAAAATGGCCAATTACCGGACAACACTGAGAAACATAGGGTGCCCAGAGGTGGCAATAAACACTCTACAACACAAGAGAGAACGAGAGAAGAGTCCACGTCGAAACAACGTCAAAAAGCCACGGAAAGCAGAAGTGAACTTTTTACCACAATACCCTGCAGGAGAAACGAAGAAAAGTCTGGAGGAAGAACGACAAGCACTACTGATTGAGGTGAAGAAAACAAACAACGATCAAATAATCAAAAGAAAGATGGATAAGACATTTGCACACAGAAGAAGAGAGGTGATTGAAGAGATGCCATTCATCGCAGAGTTCAAGAGCAGATGGCCGGCCCTCTTCAAAGTACCTGAGGTATGAGTTTGAGTCTTGGTTAAAAACTGGCCGTGAACAGAAAAGTACTGCTACAAAGCTGATGTCATCGAGCTGATGTCTTTTCAGCTTAGTGCAGCTAAATTGTGTTGTGAGAAGGGCAGCTCCAATGGAACGAAAAATTTTGGGAAAACAGGACGTTGCTAACATGATACACGTCAGAGTTTCCTTTTACAACTAAAGTGCAAAATTTGTGCATTTTGTGATTTTCGTACTGCATGGGTGAGGCACTCTTTTGCAGCCACCTGATTCTGCCGGTCCATCTATAAATGTTTTGGGTGGCATGTTGGAATAACTTGATTTAAAAATCTTTTTTTTTTTTTTTTTTTGTAATCGTAATTGATTTTGCACATTCCCATCTGATTAATCGATTTCTCCCCCCCCCCCCCCCCTTTTTTTTTTTTTTCTTTTTTCTTTAAATCAAACCTGGACAGCACCAGAACTTTTTGTCTGGGATTAGATCAGGTTTGGTCTGGATTTAGTCCTGTTTTTAGCTGAACTATTTAAAAATTGTATTTTTGAACTTTGTAGATCAATGCAGAGTTCACCCGAATCACCACAGTTCCACTGCTGTCCACATTCATGAGCAGTCTTGACCAGTACTCTGACCAGTTGATGAAGATTCTACGAAAAAAAGGAGGGGAAACAGCACGGCGGATCACAGCAGCGTTGTCTGCAATTTCACAGGTATTCTGTCTTGTTAAAATGTTCTGTAACTAATAGATTAGTTGCAGGTTGATCTCAGGTCTGGTTATTAACCTGTATGTTTAACTTTCTTGGGTCATTTTATGCTTGTTCTCTCTTGCGTTATACTTCTCATCTCGCTTTTGGCTTATATTCTGGATTTGGTCCTGACACAAAGCAGAACTAAGTAACTCATGCCCCTAGAGGCCATAAGTGCCGCTGCTGGCATTGTAGCTTTTTTCTTTTCTTTTTTTGTTACTCATTAATTGTCCAAAGGAATAATTAGCTACACTGAGAAAAGACAAAGGCAGAGGACATTTCACATTTCGCCACAACTCAGTGACACAATAGAGTATTTTTTTTCACTCAAACTTGGTATAAATACTGCAAATGTGGTGGTAACCCACATACCTCATATTAACATGACAGTGTGTAGTTTTTGTCATTAATTTTTGGAAATATCTATCAAAATGTTTTTGATTCCTTTGAACAACACTCCTATGCAACAACACTTTTCTTCCTTCTTTCGGGTGGTACACCACGCTAAAGCTGCATTTTCCATGACCCAATGTATCGCAATAAGTGTAATTGGACTCACAACTTATAATCTTTATGGGAATGAATTGGTAAGCTTCTCATTTTCTAACACAAAATACTACTTGCTTGCAAAAAGCATGTTTAAAATTACTTAGAAACAATTATGAATTGGTTAAACAACTAAGTTAAGTGAAGCGTGAATGCATCCTTAAAGCTGTGATTATATACCTGAAAATCTCATCAAAGAGTACATGGTAAGTTTATTTTTAAAGGGATATTCCACCCCTCAGTAAAATTTTGACTGTCATAATTCCCAGAGTTTTGTAAGTTGAAAAGTGTATTTTCTAAACAAGCCCAGGCATTCTCCTGATCTGGCAGCAATCAGTTTTCTTTAAATTAGCTTACAACAATAAAGTGCATGGGAAATACTAGGATTTTGTTTTCATTCACTTACATTGTTTTATGCAAAACTAAAGAAAATAACCCTGGTCAGCAGAATATTGATAATATTATTAATGCATACTCCTTCTGCCCTCTGTCCATGTTTCATGTATCTTCTTCTTGGTCTTTATTTGGTGATAGTCTTAAATCCACATTTTTCTTTGGTCTGTTCTCCTCAGTCTCATTCAGGGATATGTGTAATTAGGGTAGTGTGGACCATTTTAACTAAAATGGAATGAATAGATAGATGATGCGATGACCAAAATACAACGGATTTAAAATATTTCTGTCCTTTTCAGGATGTCAATGTGATGGAAGCTGAAGAGCTCGAGAGGATGGATTTGGGTGTTTATAAAATAATCCATGAAGGAGCACAGCCTGATGACTCCCTTGAAGATGTTGGCATCATTATCGAGAGATGCACCGTCTTGCCGGATCTTCTCGATGTGGCGAGCGGGTGTGCACTTTTGTTTGGGCTAATTTACTGCCTCAATCTGAGTTACCCAAAGCCACTTCGCTACACATTTGAGTTCTTCCAGAAGGTGCTCATGGGACTGGAAGACAAAAAACTGTCTAACAAAATACAAGTGCTGAAGAACAAACTCTGCCAAAAGGAGACGCAATGACTCTTCTAGATCGAAATGTCCCCCAAAATAAGTGCTCTGTTTTACTGTTTATAAATATATATATGTTGATCCTTGTTTGTAAATATTTTGTCATAGCTTTTAATATTTAAGAGATTTACTGAATGTCATTTTTCTTTTGATTGTGGAAAAGAAAACATAATTCAGAAACTGAGTTTTTTGAACTGGGGACAAAATTACCCAGATGGATATATTTTCTTGTTTCACAACATTTTCTTCAGTTTGAGTTGCTGTGGTAATTCTGCAGACTGTAGCCATTGCAGACCTACAACTGTAGATCCTGAAATCATTCTGTCAGGTTTGACATCCTACTCCTCACTACACTGTCACTTAGTTGAAACTGGAAAGTTGTTTCAGATGTTTACATTTTATTTTACACACTTCATATAATGTTGCATTATGCAGTGTTGTTTCCCTGTTTAAGCTTTGCCTCATTGAAGGCTTTTGTTCAAGTTGTTAAAGCAACACAAATTTTTTTGTATTTACACTTCATATTAGTTCTCGTGTACCAGGTTTCCATTGTAGGTCAAGGATCTTGAGTGTTATAAATGTTAAAGTGTATGTGCAAACAAATGTGAAAAGGTTCTAAGGTTGTCACCTGTACTCAAGTTAAGTGCTGGATTTTTGGTCTTAGCATTTAATTAAGAATATTTTGAGATTTGCTTTATGCATTTCTTTTATTGTAAAATTTATTATATAATAGAAAACTTTTTCTGAATCTGATTTTTGGAACTGGGGACTAAATCGTCCAGATTTACCTTTTTGTGTCACTTAAGTATTTTCTGTAATTGCATTATACAGTGATTTTTAAGTTTCTGTGGTAAATTTGCAGATCTGACTAATCACAAATTGTATTGAATTTGACATCTTACGGCACACTACAATGTCACTTTGTTGAAACTCGAAAGTTGTTTCCAATGTTTAAATTTTGGTCATGCACTTTAAGCATTTAATATTGCCTTATGCGGTGTTGTTCCCTGTAGAAGCTTTGCCTTGTTAAGGCTTACCGTAAATAAAGTTGTTGATGCAGCACCCTTTTTTTTTTGCATTTACACTTTATGCAAGCTTTGGTGTAAGAATGTTATAAATGGTAACGTGTGAGCAAGTGTAAAAAGTTCTTGAGTTGTCACCTGTACTGTGTAGTTAAGTGTTAGACCTTTGCTGAAGACCTCTGAAAGGTCCAAACACCTAATTACAATGTATAGATGACAACTCGGGAACCTTTCTAGACTTGTTTTGTTGGTACCTAAACATTTAGCATATAGAAAACTATTCATTAAATCATAATTAATCAAATTAATTAGGTCCAAAACACAATCTAAATGGTGCCATTAAATTCGAATTAATATTGTCAATTGAACCTAAAGCAATACAGTTAATAAAATGAACAAGGTGTTTAAATTCTAATTAATGGTGTTAAATAGTAACAATGAAAGGAAAGCTGTTGCTTTTAATGAACAATTTCACTTCTGATAAACATCACCATTGAAATTGCAGATAACAACCATATTGATTTATGTTTAATTGACCAGGTTTTGTGGAAAAGATTGCCTTAACTTTGTCAATTAAATCCAACGTTTTATTTCTTAGAGTGTAGTAGAACAGTACAGTACAGTCGTGACTGATAAGTTAAACTGCCTCTATTTAGAGCTTTTGGCTACAGCTTAAAGATAAGATATTTAGAGAAGAAGTGAATAAAATCTATTTTAATTGACCATGCCACCATTTTAACTGATTTGCTTGTTCGTTTTTTGTTGATTTGACATGTTTCAGTCTAGCATTTACTACTCCAACTGCTGTTTGTGCATTACTTTGAATATTTTAATGGTATTGAGTCCCACATCCAATTTGTGAAGCTCTATTTGGCAACGTTTCCTCATAAAAAAAAAAGTTGTTAGTGAATTAATTGTTGAATACCAGATGGATGCTAAATTAAACAAACCTTGGTTTCTTCCCAAACAAAATGTATAGCTGTGTTTGTTGTACGTGTATCTTGGTAAGTGCATAGTATTTGATATTTTATAATCAGTTAATAAGTAATGATTAGCGCATTCATTTGCATGCTAGAAAATCATTTTATAAGATAACTGTGACGAGTTTTTCATGCGTAAATCCAGAGTTCATGTTGAATCACATCCATCTTTGAACAGCAAGATCCTGATACCATCATCTCTCTTCTCTCCAGCAGCAACCTCAAATTTACTAAACTGTACAAGAGGAAGTCAACTTCCTCGAAATTCATGCACACTTTGTCACCACTGCTCATCTTCAATGAAGCCATCCGTATTGATGGGAGAGGGTGATTTATATTGCCATGACTACCATCCAATGGCAGCACTTGTTGATCAATCAAAGCTAATTTGATTGGATGGAATCCTTAAAGAACAGCCAGATGGGAGCCATCAGAGTCAGTCTGTCCACTGCAGACTCTGATTCACTTCCTGTTCCCAGAAGGCCACTGTCTGGGCTCTGAAGGATGATGCTGCACTACAGAGCTGGAAGACAAAGATTCGGCATTCTGGCTGAAATCAATAGATGCGGATGGCAAATTGGTCGGTAAACAAAAAGGGTGCTTTGATTTATAATGTTTTCTAATGTTTTCACAGAGGCTCTTGTTAGTGGGCTTCATCATTAGAGCCCATATCAAGTCACTAGAAGATACAGGCATAATTTCTTATGTATTTTTCATAATATGAACAAATCAAAATAACACAACGATTTGATCATTATGATATGTTCTCTGTAGCCAAAATCTTGTTCATTTGTTTTGTCAAATTAAAAATATTGCGAAGCCACCCTGTTGCTTCATTAGGATGGATAGATACGGTGTTTAGAGTCCATCCAACATTCCCGCTTCTGGAAATAGTAAAGCACAAAATGTGTATTGATCAGCATTTGAAAATAGTCCATAGCAAATGCACTATTTACTCCAGCTTGACTAATAACGATGCCTGATCATTTTAAGAAATGCTTCAGCCTTTTTAAAAACACATTTTTCACCCATTTACTGTTGATGCTTTTGCAATTTTCATGAAATTTTCTCAGAGAAAAAACAAAACAAAACACATAACACCAACTTTATTTTTTAAATGACTTTTCAGCAGCAGTTTTGTTGTAGTTTGTTTGTTTGTTGGTAAAGAACTTTAAAAAAAACAACACCTGCACACCAAACTAATCACTACACGAAGCGGGTAAGAAAAATATAAAAAATGATCAAATGTATGACTTTGTATGGAACAACAAGTCTGCCGAATAAGCAAATAACACGCTATAATACACTCAACAGCCACTTTGAACAGGTGTAGCCGAACTCACAATCAGCCATTGCATTATCTTAGACAAATAACCTACTGAAGTTCAGAGCATCAGAATGGGGATAATTTTAGTGGCTTTGAATGTTGTTGTCAGATAAGTTTGTCTGAGTCTTTCAGAAACTGCTGACCTACTGGGGCTGTCCTATACAACCGTCTCCAGGGTTTACAGAGAATGATTAAAAGATAAGAACAGGAAACTAAGGCTAATTCACATGTGCTCAACACAATTGGACAACAGAAGACTGGAAAAATCTTGCCTGGTCTGATGAGTGATGCTGTAACATCTGAATGGTGGGGTCCAAATTTGGTGTAAACAACATGAAACAGTTCAGGCTGAGGGTGGTGTAATGGCATTGGGGAAAACGTTTGCGGCAGATTTTGGACTCCTTAGTACCAACTGAGCATGCACTAACCCTTTAACACAAACTGTATTATATATGATACATATTCTTGTGAATTTATAAGAACATGTGCATCATCACTGTGATTTTTTTTTTTTTTTACCTAAAGCTTTAAAAAAATGGCACAATGCATTTTACGCAATCAACTGCACAAAAATGCCAGATATAGTAAAATTTACACAAATGAAAACTGCTAATTGATCATATTCCTTCTTTTTCCTTCTTTTTTTGTAATTTAAGGTACCATATTATGAAGGTTTAATAGTGTCTAGGCTCTCTGTGGGACTACTGCAGCACTGCTTTTGGAAAATGATTGCATTGTCATGTTTAGCAAAAACTGGGACCTCAACGTTCACAGTGCCTGTATTTAGCAGTAGGAGTCATGTCAAAGCCCAGTATAGGATAATGGGTAATGATGCAAAGCTACACCAGTTCAAGAATAAACACGGGGAGCTAGAAGTGAACTGGAAATCATCCACTTTACTCTTGAAGTGACAAAGTTAAGAGGCAGGTAGCATGTCAGAATTTGACCAGATGGCTGGAATTTGAATATTTTGTTACTGTCGTTAGCTTTTCTTTCATTTGCATTTTGATTTAAGGCACCAAAACCCAAACATTACTGGTTTGAAAGAGACACCTTGCAACACAAGACACATCTCAGAAAGCTCATTTTTAACATTAGGGTGATGACAACAGCTCTCATTTTACATGAACTTAGTAACACAGCCCCCTGCTGTTTGCTTTACTTTAATGCATAACTAGACTGTAATAATAGCTTTCCCAGGTGATCTTTGGGGCCATATTATGAAGGTATGATAGAGATAGAGAAGTCTAGGCTCTCTGTGAGACTACTGCAGCACTGCTTTTGGAAAATGATTACATTGTCATGTTTAGCAAAAACTGGGACCTCAATGTTCATAATGCCTGCTAAATACAGGTACTGCGATTTTACTTTACTTTTTTTATATAACCAAGTACTGAAAAAAGAAATCATATAGTCAAATGTCAACGTTACTTATTTAAAAGCATGCTGAGAATGTGTGAATATATTTGTACCCAATTTCATGTCAAATATTCAATAGATGCAAAGAAATTTTTACCAGTGATGTCCCAGAGGTAGAGACATATGAGTATACAAAATGATAATGATTTGTAGGGAATATCCATTATTTTTGGAGCCAGTTGTGAGTAAAGACCTCCTGTGATGTGCAAGAGAGGGAACACAGTTTCCAAAATGAAATCTTGAAACCACTGGCTATTGTCATACGGTGATGTATTATTATTATTATTATTAGATTTAAAAATGTATCTACATTTGTAAACAATGCCCAGCACAGACGAGAAAGTTTTGAATGAGGTATCCTGTGTAATAAGTAATTTGGCCTATAGTCTCAACTATAGTTGAAAGGCATCAGGTAAAGGGATCACTAATGTCAGTAGGCCTGTAAAACATTTCAGACAATCTACCGTTTTTATTTTAGACTAAAGTGTTAGATCAGCCCAAACTACAAGGCTAAAAATGCATAAGTTAGCTGAGTATAAACAGAGTGCCATGATACACCTTTGAGCTTCCTTCCCCTCTGCAGTATATTATTTCTGTGCAGTGCATCTTCCCTCCTCTGCCTCCCCTTTGGTAGCTTGACGTGACAAATAGCTGGATCTGCACTTTTCTGCAGCAAAACCAACATGCCCCTCATCATCGCTGGGTGCAAATTTGATCAGAACACACCCAGAATCCCCTGGCTGCCTGATGATGAATTGGCATATTAGGAACGATGTTTATGCATCAGCCCAGCGCTCTCTGGCAAATGACAGTAAATTGCCTCTCAGACAAATCTCTGGTCTGGGATTCCACTGACTGGCGATGAATTGAGCCTTCTTCCTGGATCCCATGGGTTCCAGGAAACCTTGTCAAAGAGAGCAAATGATGACTCCTCTTTAATCAGCTGGGGTTTGCAGATAGTTTACAGAGAAATTAGAGCTTTTCAGCTCATTTGGTAAAAACAAAGGTGAGATTAGACACAAATAAACTGCACAGTAGCTCTGAGATAAATAAAGATCGATGCAGAGCATCACTGAAAACAACCATCTTTTTTCTACATGGTATTGTGATCAGATTTTTTGTGTGTTTTGGCATTTTATAGAAATGAATATGACATCAAGCAAACCTTAATATAAAAAAGTACCAGAGGAAGAACATCAATTTACCCTTATTGCTTTGAGGGATTTGAGAAAAGCTACATTCATCAACAAATTACTATTACTGTATATTTACCTTTTAATGTACTCTGTCAGTTGTAATGCCCCATTGATGGAGTGAGCTTGGGAAGTCAGGAGTTGAACTTGGCTGTTCATATAGCTTTTATATGAATTAACGTCACTGTAAGCTGGTCTAGCTTGGCCTGGTCCAGGTCCAGATTGAAGCCACAGAATGAAAACCAATAGCCCTGGGCTGATATAGAGTAGCAGTGAGAAGACAGAGGGAACCATAAGAAGAGCAATAAAGCTAATGTGATCAAAGAAAATGGCTCTCTGAATAGAGGTGGAATGAAAGCCATACCCCTGAAATCTGGGTTTGCAGGCCCTGGTAGAGGTGACAGCATGATGAAGTTTCTATTGGATTTTCTGAGAGCAGAAGCAAAGTAGGCCTAAACCACTACTACTCATGTGTTGGATATGAAATTGATAGGCAATATCTGTTCATGAGGTAAATTGCATTGGCAGACTTGCTGAGATAGGCTTATATATGAATAACATCCAAGACACTAGCAAAGTTGACATAAACTTTAACTGAATTTCTTAATGGTTGGTTGATGCATTTGAAGGTCAGTTAAAAAGCAGGTTTCACTAGTTTCAGCTGAGGGTTGTTAATGTTGTCATGCTCTGTTATAAACGTGGAAAGAAAATCTGTGGACATGTTCTCTGTGGTTCTCAGACGAGAATAACCAGGCTGCTGTGAGCTGATAGGAAGGTAATAAGAACAAAAATAGCCACTTGTTTTAACCAAAGTATGCAAAAGAGCATCTCTGATTGCGCAACCTTGAAGCAGAAAAGCTACAGCATCAGAAGACCACTCTGGGTCCCACTCCTGTGGGGTAATAACAGGAAATTTAGGCCACAAATTGTATGGGCTCTACAAAATTTGACAATAGAAGACTGGAAAAATGTTCCTTATTCTTTTTAGGTTCAATCCAGTGCTAGCAAGGACTAACTAATCAAGTTCAGATGGATTTTAACTTTCGCCCTTTAATTCCAGTCTTTACTTTAAGCTAATCTCAATATTCTGCATGAATTCTCAGGTAGAATTCAGAAAACAGCTGTAAATCTTAACAAGTAAAACAATCCTGGTTGGGGTTTTATGGGGGTTTAAGTTTACGTCTTGCATCAATAAAAATAACTTTTTTAGGAAAGCTATGGAGTCTATTCATTCTTTTTTGGCAGTTATATATTAGGTGGGGTGGAAAAGGTTCGAACATGTGATTAAAAACGTATCATGGTGGATTTTAGCCACAACCTACACCGTCTTTTTCTAAACCTAACCAAGCAGTTTAAATGTAAAAACCTACACTTTAATTCATATAATGGTCACCCACTGGATACAAACGTCAGTCTCCTAGATGAAAGTTCTCTTTGGACTGTATCTGTCCCTCAGCACTTTTGCTTGCTTTAAAGAAGGACTTTGTTGCTTTTTATTCTACCTCAACTGACTGTCCATCCTAATGAGGCATGAGCAAATCTGCAAACTAATATTAGCTGTTCTGGGCACCACTGGCAATCGACCTACTCTGCTGTGTAGGTGAAAGGACTTCCTGATTCCAATTCCAAATTCTCATGAAAATATCTGGCCTTATTTGCTCAGTACTGTCAACATTATAGCCATAAATGTGTTTACCATGTCTTCAGCAAAGCCAATCAGTCAGCAAACCAAGGCCACTCCTACAGGCATTTATTAGCATGACTAAAGTGTCTTTGCTGGTTGTGTTTGCATTGATGTACAATTTGATGGGGAATTAAATCAAGTAACCAAGTTGATGCATGTTGTGATTTGGTTAGGGTAACTCCGCTAATCTCATATTCTTATTATGACACACCCAGTTCATACAGCTGGTTTATTATGATAACACACTTTATTTTCAGAGTAAAACAAGACTCAATTATATGAAATAAGTGACAGACAGAAGCATTTAAAGTACCAGCCTCAATTTATTTTGCTACAAATGAAATGCTGCTCAGTTAAAGACAGAAATATATCGCTTTATTATATTTAACAAACTATTTTAGATGGTATATATTGTAACTGAATAAAGTCTCTTGTTAAGTGGTTTACTGCAGAGGTATGTCCATATAAGCAAATTAACCTGAATATTACATTTATCTGAATCGTTGACACCTTTTGATTACTGCGTTTAATACTTTATGATTAAAAGAGCTAATTGGTATTTCCTATCCAATCCTATCCTGTCAGCCAGAGAGTGTTGAGGTCTGTTTAAAAGCAATCACAAAATGCCCACCCGTTTGATACCAGCGTTTGTCCGCCCTCTCCTTCCCTTGCCTGCGTTTGCAGGTTTGCATTTGAATCAGTGGGCTGGTGGGGGCCCGAGCGCTCGGCCACGTGGACCAGATTGATGTCATTGTCTCGGCACACTGACCTTTGCTGTAATACCCACGGCAGACATCACAAACTCTCACATCAATTTAGCCCAATTGGATGTGGCATGTCTTGGCTAACTCAATTTGTGGAGAAATGCACCTGTCTCTGCCTTCCCTCCCTATAGATTTCCTCAAGGGGAGGGGGTGGTATTGCAGGGAAGAGAAAGGGAGAGTGAGGGGAGGGTTTTGGAGTGGAGTTGGCCGCTGATCCGCTGCACCCCTCCACCCTCATCCGACCCTCACCCTCCAAAACATTCACCCACATGCATATAAACACCATACACCAACTTCTCCCTTCTTCTCTTTCTCTCAGCTCTTTTCCCTCTGCCATACTTTGCAGACGTAGCGCCTCTGCACACACCCTGAACAGTTTGTGTGTGTGTTTGTGTGTGTGTGTATTTTCCAAGGTCTGGGCAGAGTGTCTGGGAGGAGCAGAAGGAGAGCCATTAGCCCAGTGGTAATCAGATTAGAACGATGTTAAAGGGGGATGTGAATTTAAACAGCCAGCAGAGAGAAGAAGAGGAAAAGTTGGAGGTGTTATTAAGGTTGTTCATTACTCATATGCTCTCAGTGTGTGTGTGTGTGTGTGTGTGTGTGTGTGTGGCATACGTTTACGTTTGGTCTGCAAGGTCACTTTTATATGCAGCATATGTGGATTTGAGCAGCTGTGCATTATGTCTGTGTTCAGCAAAGCATGCTAGTTTTTCTTTCTTGTGTGTTTAAGAGGACGCGTTTAAGTTTTCGAGTTTATGATGCCTTTAGAGTAAAATTTTGGGAAATGCACATCCTATAAAACTGTTTCAATGTCAAAATTTCAGATTCAGGTTTAAGTTAAGGTTAGGATAGTGGTTAGGAATTTATTTGGGATGGGAACGGTTAGAGCGAGGGGCTCAGAAAGGCATTCTAATCGGTGAGGGTCCTCAGAAAGATAGATGTACAAACATGTGTGTATCTGTGTGATTATGAGTGTGTGTTTGTTTTATGCAAAGTGCGCAAGCTGTCAGAGATGAATAATACGTGTTGGGATCTGAGCATTAGGTAATGAGCTCCATGCTGTGAGGTGAGGCATGAACCCTCCATCTGCACTGATAGTGCTTAGTTGTAAACACGTAACAACACGTTTGTTTTACTATCCTTGTAAGGACATGTAGTCTTGTACTTTCCCTGATCCTCAGCAAAACTGAAGTCCTAAGTAATATTTTACTTTCCTTAAAAAATAAACAGATTGTGCATGGAAGGATATAGACTAGTGGAAAGACACAGAGCAGCCGACAGCTTCTGCTGTCATTTGTTTGAGTTTGAGGCTATTATTCAAGTAGACTTTGGGATTATGTTGGTAAAAATCCACGTGAAGAGCACAGAAAAGGTACAAATTAGATTAAACAAAACCTCAAAAATACCAGCTATCATCTGATGAGGATTTAGCAAGTTAGCATTTTATTTTCCAAACAATATTTAGTCCAGTCAGTCCAGTTTTTAGGCTCTTGATGTGGTTACATAACAAATTTTACTATATAACTGAGCCTCTTATTAAACCCATTTTCATAAACAGCAAAAAGAACCCCCAAAAAACCAAATGGTTATTTCTCATTATTATAACAAGAAGAAGAAGAAATAACCATTTGCTCAACATATCCTGCAGTTTATTCTTTGGTGTCCAATGTTCCAGTCAAGAAAGCTCTGCAATTTGATGATGTACAAAGTGAACGACTTTAGATCAGGATGATGGATGTGTATCATTTTAGACTTTCATTCATAAGACTGAGACCTGCACCACAGTCTGCATTTTTATTTACTGTGACCACAATTTTTCTCCAAACTTTATCAAACTGTAATTCGCATTTTAGATACTGCCGTTACCAATATTTGTAAAATTTTTGTCCCTTAACAGTCTTCATTATATTGCACAATCCTCCACTATCGCTTTTCATGCCTAGTGCAATTAACCCAAGACAGCAGTCAAACTGATGTTTATTTTCTTCTGCAAATTAGCAAATCTAAATATAGTTTAGTTGAACATGAGAAAATATTTTTTTTGTGATGTTATGTTCTAAGTTGAAGGCATTGTATACCTTTTTGTTGTTCAAATTTAGATAATGAGGATGTAAACCTGAGGGGGTAGGGCTAAATAAGTATATACTTCTGCCTACTCCTTTTCAAACAAACACATGGAATGATTTTATGAAACGTTGGTGAATGTATATGTTTGAAATAAAAAAAGAACTGAACTGAACTGAACTAGTTATAAGTTTATGAGAGCTGCATGACTGTCACCTTGTTTTAAAAATCTAATGTCACCAAAGGGCAAAAGTTAATTCTTACAGTTTTATGAAAGGTCTTGTTGTTTTGTTAAAATCTATACATATTTCTGCTCTCATGGAAACATTCTTCCCATCATTCAATGACACAGTACATTTACACCGTACACTAACAACATTTCTCCAAAACAGTCAATTTAAAGCACATTCTGCTAAAATATTTTGCAACACCATTAAACCCCGGCATGCATGAGTGAACCAACACACCCACAAATGGATGTTGAGATAACATTCTTAGGCTTTATAGATTTTCCCTGCAGTGGCATTGACAGGTGAGTCAATAAGCCAGCAGGGTAAAGACGAGCCTAACCTTACTATTCACTTAACATTGACTTACGTGGAATCTCCTGGAAAACACAGCGAAAAGAGCACTGAGTTTCACAATAGCAAGATACCCCAGCATATTATACTGTTAGTGGTTTTCAAGTGATGAGTGTCAAAGTATTTACCGTTTCACCATGATTAATAGTGCTCCTATTACATCAATAGTTAATTTGTATAAAGGGTTTGCATACATATGTGTTGGAATAAATGGATCCACGCCAAAAAATGTAAATCTTTCATAATAAGTGGTAACAAACTATACAGAAAACCGATGTTGAAAATGATGGCGGATATAGAGTCAGTATGCAGTTTATACTTAGTTATCCTTCATGTTTTCTGTAATGCTCTTTAATACTTTTGCTGGTAATTAAATGATAAAACAAAACTGTGTCCCGGTAATTAAAGACTTTATGAGGGAACTGCTTCTTTCATAAGTTAAAATGCACAGTCAAGTCTTTTTTAGTATTCTTTCTGTCTAATAGAGTATCGTGATTATGGTGTTAACCCTTTAAAGCCCAAACCATGTAATAACTGCCAGAAATCTTTAATTTTTTGATAGTGGAGTGTTCCTATTTTCTTTAGACAAAAAATATAAAAATATATAAAATTTTAATCTGCGTATATGAGTTTTAATTTGTTTCACATTTGCTACATTAGCCGTATTTTAGCAATTTACTAATTGCAAATGTGTCATGCAATTTCTATCATTTCTTGACGGTAAAAAAGTCATGCTGATGATGTAGAAGTCTCACAACTCACAAAACTCACAAAAACACATGTATCAAATATGATACACTTAGCTTTAAAGTGTTAAGTGTGACTCCCACCAAATTCACACTGTGATTGTCCTAGAACCCATTTGACGTAATAATACATTAACCAGCCAAAAATGTCCTTTAGCTGCTCAATTAATTAGGGAACAAGACCATTTATAAATTTATTACTAATTAAAATTACAAATCTTGCAAAATGCAAATCTCTATAAATTTATAATACATTTATTGCATTTAATGCATTATTACTGAGTATGGTATTATCAAATGCTTTTATATAAACAGACTACAATTACTGACATAATTGTAGCTTTCATCAAAAAAGAATAAGGAAACTTCATGCTTTGTAATAAAACAAACACATTTTAAAGCAGCAACATCATTTACCATATTAATTTCTTTATATTTGTATGACATTAAAGTGACAGTGGTTAAGATGACCACTGTAGTTGTAATACAGTTGGTGGGACTGTCCAAAAATGGTGTTGTGCTGGATGGCATCACTTCTGTTTTCTTCATAACCTAGCAACTGCACTCAAGACAGCACACAGAGAAAGAAAACAATAAATAACCATCTTCACTGAAGAGGTAAAGTAAAATTATCATGTGGGTTTTAAGTATAATTACAGTTCCTAAAATTTTGTTTCCTCCAAACAAGTGGTTACAGCTACTACCATATCACAGTGGAAAGGGGAAATGTACATAAAGAAAGCACACATTCCTGTAGTGTTAAAGGAAGACATTACATCAGAATTATTTAGTATGTGAGGAAATGTCTGTCTAAATGATTGTATTACTAAACTCTAATATATTCCAATAGTGTTCATATATCCGCCATGCCAGCTAAGGATAACCACTGATATCAATCAAGATAAATCACTAGCGCTATTCACTAGGCTGGTGGCAGGAATAAAAGAAACATTAATAGGTCATCATCTAAGCTGTTAAATGCAAATAAAGTTTCTTCAAAAATTTGAAAAATACAAACAAAACTCAGTTGCTAACTGCAGGTTTACTAGACACATCCTAGCCAATCAGAAACTGATATTTTTGTGTTATGTTTTATTTCTCAGATGTGAGCTCAAAGAGGCTTTGAATTGCCGGTCATTACAGAGCAGGTGTAACACTCATGTCCTGTGTTGAAGTGGAAACTATTGCAACATGTGCACTTAAATTGAAGCACATTTTTAAAGTAAGTAAAATAAAATGTCAGAAGAAACTTACATCACTTACACAATTCCTGAGTGATCTGTTTCCCCTTCTTTGAAACTTTGATCTGATCAGTAGACGTGCATATTTTTGTGTAGGCAATGAATAAGAGTGTCCTCTCACTTTACATAAGCTGTCCTTGAAATTTTTTTAAATTTTTTTCTTTTTTTTAAACAGTTTCATACTGTGGTGCAAAAAAAGAATCACTCTCCAACACAATAACGGGATAAAAAAGGACTAATAATCTGATTCTGTTGACTAAAACTTCTTACAGCTGTTTCAAGCCTGCAGGGGAGGTGTTTAATGCTTGAATCCATCACTTAATGCAGCAGGTTTATCCTTCGTCCAACATTCTTTAAAGGATGACAAGAAAGGCATTCTGGGAAATGTAGGAAATTGCTACCTAAAGCAGAATGACCCAAAACAGGGCGTGAAAAAGTAAATTATAAAAAATTTTAAAAATGCCTGAACGGTACGGAAGCGTTGAGCTGCCACCCAGGCAAAAGAAAAATACAAGTGTATCACGTTATAACGTGAAAAGTTTATTGTTCTAACAAGATCACGATCACGTTCGTACAATATATTTATATTGTACGAACGTGATAATTATATTGTACGAACGTGATAATTATGTATATTGTAATAACGTGATATTATGTTGTTCAAACGTGAAAGGTATATTGTACAAACATGATAGTATATTGTACAAACAGGAAAAGTATCTTGTTAGAACAATAAACTTTTCACGTTATAACGTGATACACTTGAATTTTTCTTTTGCCTGGGTGGCAGCTCTACGCTTCCGTATGAACGTGACAGATTTATAATATCTTATAAACAGTCTCAGCACACCTTAGTTTTGTTTTTGTTTTTTTTATTTGTTGAAGCACACAATTAGTTAACTTTCACACAAAGTCACCTAATCACAAAACAAACATGTCTTTTCCCTCCTGTTCCCAGCCAAAGGTCCAGTCAGTGACCTACTCCAGCCAGGCTGCACAGAGTGACCCCCACTGCCCCCTCACACCAACACCACGACCTGTCCCTTTGCCCTGCTCCCCACCCAAATGCTGAGGCATCACTGTTCCTGAACACACAGTCCTGTAGCACCCCCTGACCCCGCGCTGTCCCCCATTATAGAGCAGTCAGAAAGCTTTTAGGGGCTCCGGTAACGCTGAAAGATTGATGGCGTAAAATGAGGTGGAGGAGGGGGGAAGAGCAGGTGGTTAAGAAGAGAATGTCCTGCTTAATGGGTTGCCAGGAATGTAATTCAATAATTATGAAAAGTGACTCAGGAGAGCTGGGTAGATGGATGGATGGCTGGATGGCTACTGAGGGAAACAGGGAGGCCGCCAGCCCTCTGCACATGCCTCAGCATCCTCAGCCTCCTGGTCCAGCGTAAAACAGGTGAGGTTTATTTGTCGGCCACATAGCTTTGACTTAAAGGAAACACAAATTCACCCAGTCCAGCCCCCATTATCCCAAAGACATGTTGTATTTTGTGAATATAAATTAAACTATTCCACTTGGATCATCAGAGAGAAAGACAAACACCTGCATTCAAAATATCAGGCTTAATTTGACAAAACAGAGCTATGTATATTGAGTATGAATTAATTACAACTTTGAAGTTACATTTCACCCAGAAGCATCCAGTAATGGATGCTACAAAGGGTGGGTGCAATCTAAATATTATGCTAGCTGATGATACAGCCTGCAGACTAGAGGATTTTGCCTTTTGTGTGCTCAAAATTAGATTTAAATACATCAAAATATGTGTAGGTAAATTCCCTCATTCTGAAAACAATTCATTTTCCAAATATTTTACTATATTATTTGATCATATTAATTGATACTAATGTATAAAATTGCTTCAGTTAGTAAAGCATGCTTTTGTTAACCTATAATAAAAAACACTTTTTTTGTTTATTATATTTTTAATTAACTTTAATTTGCATTTTACCCAAACCCAAGAAAGAAATCAATGGAGTCAAAGCATAAGGACAACATTCAAAGGTATTCAGGTAAGCTCCATTAAACCCCCAAACTGCAGCCATGGTACTGCAGTTTGTTTCTTTACCCTAGTGCAATTCAGTTTTAGATTATCCATCTGTTTAATGTGTTTTAGTGTTCCTATTTTCAAATATTATGTTTCTGTTTGCTTTTACTTTGCATATAACTACTTGTAAAGCATTTTCTAATTGCAGAATACAAACTAAAACCATTAGCTGATGATATACTAACTGAGTGATTGTCCCAGTGAAGTCTGGAGACCTCCAGTGGTCTATAACTATAGCCAAAAGGTTCACAAAATAATTTGTTATAATTCAAGAAAATGTTCCGAATCATTAAAAAGTGATTATATGTCAGTGAGGACTATTTGTGCTACCAAAACAAGCAAATCGTATCCATTAACCCCTCTCCTGTTGTGTCTGTGCCATTACAAACACTGATATGACTGTAACACATCATCATGCCTGTCTGTCCTTACACTTTTTTCAGGATGCAACAAACTGTCCCTGCTACGATGTGACTTAACTTAAACAGCTAGCTAGCTGGTGAGCGTGTAGAAATATTTGGGTCATATCACATGATATCATCAAGCAATACTGTGACCAGTCTAAATAAATGGGTGTTAGAACTGTGAGAGTATCCTTATAAAATTGTTCCCTAGTCTAAGGAGTCCCATTGAAAAGTTTCATGGTAACATTGCATCATCACACTCATATTTTGCAAACTAGTCCACCTGATTTGCAAGCTTGTGGTATAGCAGAGGAGCACGACGCCACAATTAGTCACTGTTGAAGTGTTGCTCTAACGCCAGTTAACATCTCCCTGGGCTTGCATGGCTCTGTAAACATGGAAGCATTTGATTGGCTGGAGATTCACCACATCATTTGATTTGTCACTGGCTGTCACTTTGGAGCTTCATATCACTGCCTTTCACTGAAAATGACAGCAGCAGTGCCTCACAGCAGAAGTGTCCCGGGGTCAGAGTGTGAGGTTCTTGTAATGGCATTGGCTTGCATTTATAAATGGCTTTCCTCGTCTTACTGACCGCTTTTAATGTGTGTTTTCTCCATGAGCTCCGGTTTCACCAGCTATTGGACATGCGAGGTTTCCCTTCTTGGTTAAATTAAGTTAAAACAAAAGCAAATAAATAAAGATAAAATTGTAGCAATTTTTTCTTCACTGTTAGTGT